>NW_027412528.1:13702205-14124705 GCF_025532065.1 Leptinotarsa decemlineata | reverse complement strand
ACCTAACCTAACCCGACCTAACCTAACCCGACCTAACCTAACCGACCTAACCTAACCCGACCTAACCTAACCCGACCTAACCTAACCCGACCTAACCTAACCCGACCTAACCTAACCCGACCTAACCTAACCCGACCTAACCTAACCCGACCTAACCTAACCCGACCTAACCTAACCCGACCTAACCTAACCCGACCTAACCTAACCCGACCTAACCTAACCCGACCTAACCTAACCCGACCTAACCTAACCCGACCTAACCTAACCCGACCTAACCTAACCCGACCTAACCTAACCCGACCTAACCTAACCCGACCTAACCTAACCCGACCTAACCTAACCCGACCTAACCTAACCCGACCTAACCTAACCCGACCTAACCTAACCCGACCTAACCTAACCCGACCTAACCTAACCCGACCTAACCTAACCCGACCTAACCTAACCCGACCTAACCTAACCCGACCTAACCTAACCCGACCTAACCTAACCCGACCTAACCTAACCCGACCTAACCTAACCCGACCTAACCTAACCCGACCTAACCTAACCCGACCTAACCTAACCCGACCTAACCTAACCCGACCTAACCTAACCCGACCTAACCTAACCCGACCTAACCTAACCCGACCTAACCTAACCCGACCTAACCTAACCCGACCTAACCTAACCCGACCTAACCTAACCCGACCTAACCTAACCCGACCTAACCTAACCCGACCTAACCTAACCCGACCTAACCTAACCCGACCTAACCTAACCCGACCTAACCTAACCCGACCTAACCTAACCCGACCTAACCTAACCGACCTAACCTAACCCGACCTAACCTAACCCGACCTAACCTAACCCGACCTAACCTAACCCGACCTAACCTAACCCGACCTAACCTAACCCGACCTAACCTAACCCGACCTAACCTAACCCGACCTAACCTAACCCGACCTAACCTAACCCGACCTAACCTAACCCGACCTAACCTAACCCGACCTAACCTAACCCGACCTAACCTAACCCGACCTAACCTAACCCGACCTAACCTAACCCGACCTAACCTAACCCGACCTAACCTAACCCGACCTAACCTAACCCGACCTAACCTAACCCGACCTAACCTAACCCGACCTAACCTAACCCGACCTAACCTAACCCGACCTAACCTAACCCGACCTAACCTAACCCGACCTAACCTAACCCGACCTAACCTAACCCGACCTAACCTAACCCGACCTAACCTAACCCGACCTAACCTAACCCGACCTAACCTAACCCGACCTAACCTAACCCGACCTAACCTAACCCGACCTAACCTAACCCGACCTAACCTAACCCGACCTAACCTAACCCGACCTAACCTAACCCGACCTAACCTAACCCGACCTAACCTAACCCGACCTAACCTAACCCGACCTAACCTAACCCGACCTAACCTAACCCGACCTAACCTAACCCGACCTAACCTAACCCGACCTAACCTAACCCGACCTAACCTAACCCGACCTAACCTAACCCGACCTAACCTAACCCGACCTAACCTAACCCGACCTAACCTAACCCGACCTAACCTAACCCGACCTAACCTAACCCGACCTAACCTAACCCGACCTAACCTAACCCGACCTAACCTAACCCGACCTAACCTAACCCGACCTAACCTAACCCGACCTAACCTAACCCGACCTAACCTAACCCGACCTAACCTAACCCGACCTAACCTAACCCGACCTAACCTAACCCGACCTAACCTAACCCGACCTAACCTAACCCGACCTAACCTAACCCGACCTAACCTAACCCGACCTAACCTAACCCGACCTAACCTAACCCGACCTAACCTAACCCGACCTAACCTAACCGACCTAACCTAACCCGACCTAACCTAACCCGACCTAACCTAACCCGACCTAACCTAACCCGACCTAACCTAACCCGACCTAACCTAACCCGACCTAACCTAACCCGACCTAACCTAACCCGACCTAACCTAACCCGACCTAACCTAACCCGACCTAACCTAACCCGACCTAACCTAACCCGACCTAACCTAACCCGACCTAACCTAACCCGACCTAACCTAACCCGACCTAACCTAACCCGACCTAACCTAACCCGACCTAACCTAACCCGACCTAACCTAACCCGACCTAACCTAACCCGACCTAACCTAACCCGACCTAACCTAACCCGACCTAACCTAACCCGACCTAACCTAACCCGACCTAACCTAACCCGACCTAACCTAACCCGACCTAACCTAACCCGACCTAACCTAACCCGACCTAACCTAACCCGACCTAACCTAACCCGACCTAACCTAACCCGACCTAACCTAACCCGACCTAACCTAACCCGACCTAACCTAACCCGACCTAACCTAACCCAACCCCCTTCCCCCCCCCCCTCCCCCCTCCCCCTTCCCCCTCCCCCCAAAGAAATCGACAAATTACAAAAACAAATATCATTTTTTTGTTTATTCAATACAATTTACTCACTAGTTTTCAAATCGACACAAAATACCTTCAACAATAAATCTGTACATGTCGTCGTCAACGTCATTAAAGAGAGCCGCTATCGAGCAATAGATGGCGGAAAGATCAGAAATTAAGAAACATCATCTTATATTACTAAATGCTGCTACCATATATTCATCCATATTTCATCAAAAATAATCATATTTTCAACGCGCAACAAAGGTGAATACCTTTCCACTTCCAACTCCGTCAGTCTTTATAAAGAGCTTATTTTTGATGTTCTTTTGGGTGATCACCCTCGAACCAAACTGCTCAGATTACTTTTACAAAACGAACTATAGATTGCGTCACCGTACATAATTGGTGTCGTTTTTCGATGATGATGTTCAAGGTAGTCAACCCTAACCCAAAATACCGGAATTAATGGGTAGCGATTTTAAATGGATTCATTTCTCAGATGGTCATCCTTACACATCTATTTTTTTTTAGCATTCAAACATTAATTATATATTGTGGCGGCATCTATTTGTTGGTAACGTACTAGTTTTCTATCGCGACTCCATTTCATTTTTTACAGTGGTATTGTAGCGTAACTTCCCTACCGCTCGTGATTTCATAATGTAATATGTTTTCGTTTTTAGTTTGTCCTCGTTTGTCATTTATACTCACTGTATCATGTTTGTTTACATCTTTTCGTTATCGACGTTAACCTATTTTTCATTTCATTCCGGTGTAAATGCTAGAGATTAGGGATCTGTATTGACAGAATTATCAACATACTTTGGCTTGGCCTATTCGCGCGGAGATGGCGCTGTCAGTAGCTTTCTCGGTATAATTAGAACTCGTTTTTCTTACACATTTCTTTATTTGAAAAAGTATTGTGGTAAAAAGTTTAGGAACGTTGGATCCATCTGCAAGTGGACTCGTTCTAGTTGATTTCGTCTATTGGAACTGCAAATAAGTTTTTCTGGAACCTTAGCGGTATTTGGAAAGGGAATTAATTTGAACATTTCTGCCTGGTCTAGGTATGTAATATATCGAGCTAAACTTTAAGCATATTATTTATATTCTTCATTTTATTTTATAGAAACTTAGTCGTACAACCGATCATCTGGGAATAAAACTTTTTTAACCCGAATTATTCTGCTTGGTGTACGAACTTATTTTTCCCACCCCACTTCAGTATTAACTGTTATAAGTTCACGAGGGACGTAACTGGCCGAGATGGAGAATTTGCCCAAAAGTATGAAGAAAAATTTAATGAAAATATCGGAAATACTGTCATTATTGAAACCTGAACAAGTTGACAGTAAAAATGCATTTTTCAACTAACAATATTAAATAAATACACAAATTTACATTAATGTACATAAATGTATAGTAATACTCTTCTGATAACAATACTTTGAGTATATCATCTACTTTATCACAAATAAAATATAAAACATATCATATATCTGGAGGCTTCTGATGAATTGTAAATTGAATAGCAATGAAAATATTCAGTAGAAAAATGCTAGCAAGCAGATGTCAAAGACACACACCATATTTCTTACATTTATGACCCCCTAATGGTTTTTCAAAAATATATTGCCCCCTATTTGCAGTTATAAAATATATAGTGTTTTGAATAGGCCCAAAGTAGGAGATATTAGCCTTCTATAAGTATACTGTGCCCGTCTATCCTACACGGTCCTTCAGGAAGAAATATAAATGTTCACAGGAGTCATAATTTTTTATTCATTTCAATTCAAGACATGGCATATTTACACTAGTACCTACATGCTAGGAATCTACGATATCACATACATTTATCAAATATAAGGAAATATACTTTGGAATGCACAATAATGCACATGTATATTGTCTACAGATGCCTGTGCACAACTTTTATTCCTATATTCGGACAATGGTTGGTTATAAAAATAATATCATTAGAGGAGTCACTTTTATAATAGAGTGGGAATAATGCAAGAAATACTTTGGAAGTATTTTAGATAAAATTAACTTTTGGAAGATACCAAATTAAACGTACAGATTAAAATTCTATAGGAACTGGAAATTGAAATGTTTTAAATTTTTATATAAATCTGAATTATAGTTGTACCCTTTTATGACATATTTATAGCTGAATACTTTAATCCAATGAGTTTTATTATCAATCAGAAAACTTTTTTTGTGATAAATAGTTAATAAAATATATGACTATATAAATATATGAATAATTCATTCAAACTCTTTCTCGCATTAAACCAACTCTATCATTGCACAAGCATTCTAACTTTTTATTTTCAAACCACTCGCAGGCAACAAACGTTATTGTTCTAAAGACATATTGCTCTGTATAAATTAATACTTGAAGAGAACAAGCTAAAGTAGAGAAAAAAAATGATTTTGATCGTCAAGTTCAAGTTGGAATAATATTTCTCATCACGAATATTGGAACTCCAGTTGTTCTGAAATTCAAAATCTTAACTCAGTTTAAACTTCATTTGTATAGATATTACACATTTATATTTTCAATGGTCCCCATGTCCTTTTTTTGAGAATCTGGTGCTCAACTTATCAGTTTTCTAATTTATTATGAAATCATTAAAAATACATTTTTAATGTATTACATGAAATATTGATAACAACAATTTTTCGTAATCCAGTTTAGAAAATATTACACCAGACATCATACTCAAAAATATCATTATTTGAATGGATTTTTTTGAGACAAGAAGGATTTCATGAATATTCAAGAGAGGGCAGGTATATTCATTCTTTGCAAAGATTTAATGAGTTTTTTGTTAAAATCAACAGCCAATAAATAAGAAAAATAAATAATTTTTGGTAACATGTGCTTATAGTCTAAGAGCTCACAATGAAAATAATGATATGATGCAACAAATGAAACTCTCCTCATTACTTGAAAAGCAATCATACAAATTCATTCATGGAGAATAAAGCGCCACCTAGCCAGTTCAGCTGAATACATTTCCACAGACTTCAAGTTAGGAATTGAAAATTTTTCGATGTCAGTGAAGTTGTATTTTTTAGAAATTTGTTCAATGACAAAGAAAAACTTTGAATTTTTTCAAAAATATTATTTATCACCCAATGAAACCATATTTTTTTAATACAGATATGGATTTTGACGTATTGGCCATCTATTTTTGAATTGTTCATCAATCAAGGGACTACTTTTCCAAGTTTTATATTTTGTCAAAATATCAATTTTTTTTTAATGGCTTCCGAGTTTTGCCGTGATCTCCAAACGTTTCAAGTGCAACTGTGGCAGTCATCTTCAGTGGCGTTGTCGTTGTCAACTGAAACTCACGTCAAAAAGAGTACTTCGACCACGCCACTGAACACTTTAATGAAATGAATAAAAACACTTTTGTCTAATTACCATTAATTAATTTCATTTATACCACCGGTTTCGAGTTCAAACCCCCCATATCAAGTATAAAACTGAAATGTGAACTTTGAAAACTCGGTTATATCGTGAGTTTTTAGGTAAGAAGGAAGGACAGGTAGTTGAACAGATTTTTTGTCCAAATAGACGTGTTCACGGAGCTTTTCGTCAAAATTTCTACCGGTTTGGCCTGCAGAGCAGAGTTCACATTTCAGTTCTATACTTGATAATGGGGTTAACCCGAAACTGGTCGTATAAATAAAATTAACTAGTGGTAATTAGATAAAAGTGTTTTTATTCATTTCATTGAAGTGATCATGAATTACCACAAAATAAACAAGTCATCAATCACACCTATCACGCCACTGAAGATGGCTGCCGCAGTTACAGTTGAAACGTTTGGAGATTATAACCAAAGAAGATCACGGCAGAACCCGGAAGCCAATCAAAACATTGACGCCAGCCGTGAAAGCCTACATTCCTATGTCAAATATCTGTTCTCTTAATAGTTGAACGAACAAGTTTTTTTGAAAAATAAAGGTTTCTACTTCGACAACTTCTACCAGTATTCTCGTTTTTCAGCCATCCGTTGTCTTCTGATAATTTATATTAATATTTTTAAAGAAACAAAATTGCTAAAACGGTACTTAATGCTAGTCACCCAGTATAAAGAGTTTTCATATAAAAATGTTCAGTGCATCTTATCTTTTTTATTTTCTCGTGCTAGCTTTCACTTTTTTGCAACGCAGTAATCAACTAGTTTTAAATACTTGTACACACTAGACAATCACATGATTATAAAAATTAATGATATAAAACATAAAAAGAATTGTATAATAATAAAAATTATTGATTAAAACAGTATTTCAAACATTAATAATGATAAACATATTTCATAAAAGTATTCAACAAATTCGAGAAAAAACGAAACAATTATAAATAGGTTTCCCGATACATGCTATAAAAATTTACATTAGTATCTATACAGACTCGTGTATTACAAGTAATACATAATATCATAATTATTCAAATCAATGAAAGTCTACCAATTGAAAATATATTTGATAAACCTCATTCTTTAACGGTTGATAAAACAATTTTTCAATAATAAAAATTCCAAATTACATTTTTGTGTAAAAATTCAGAGTCAATAATCTTTTTGGTAAATTTTATTTATGTGGACACCCGGCGATTTTGAAAAAATGTTTGACTGTACTTACGTATTTTGATGCGTTGATTACGAATCCGAAAGAAAAAAGCGGCGCTCTCCCTTATTTAGAAAGTTACGGCCTTCAAAGTTCAGAAAAGGGCAACTTTTCAGCCTTCTTTTTCACTAAATACATTTTCACTAAATAAACTATTTAAAAACACAAGCAGTTATTCACTAGGTCACCTTTACACCTTATTCCTCCTTCTTTAACACTTTTCACTTCAATAATCAACATTTTTCTTATAAAAAACTCAATTTAAAAACGAATGCTTCTCCTTGTGACATTATTCTATTTTTAGGTTAGTTACTAGTGACATTTCAGAAAAAAGCGGTTGGTATTTACCGTCGCCTACTATTTCAAATTCGTAATACACCACCAAAAACCAATTTACGATCTAAAGAATGAAGGTAAAAAACATTTGAATTACTTCAGGAATATGGACTGCATCAGTCGTACCAACCATATCAATAATCTTAAAAACGTAAAATACAGTGATATGTAACCAAAAAGCAGCTCCGTACATTTTTTAACATTTTTATAAGAAAAATGTTGATTATTGAAGTGAAAAGTGTTAAAGAAGGAGGAATAAGGTGTAAAGGTGACCTAGTGAATAAATGCTTGTGTTTTTAAATAGTTTATTCAGTGAAAAAGAAGGCTGAAAAGTTGCCATTTTCTGAACTTTGTAGGGCCGTAACTTTTTAAATAAGGGAGAGCGCCGATTTTTTCTTTCGGATTCGTAATCAACGCATCATAATACGTAAGTACAGTCAAACATTTTTTCAAAATCGCCGGGTGTCCACATAACGAAAATTTACCATCTTTTTATTAAAAAAGGTGTATCTGATTCACCACAAAAAATTCATTGACTTGAATAACCATGCTTTTGTTAGATGTAAATGGAGGTTCAACAGAGTTTCTATGACATTCAACGTTCAGCTTTGAGAGCTGCATAACAACTTTGACAGACTCTAACTGGCTTCAGTATGCGTAAACGAGATATTTCACATTCAAACTTGATGCACTTTGAACAGAATACCTGTCGGCAATTCCTACAATGGTGCTTTCTCTCATATATTGTGAATTTATTGCTGCATCCAGCACAGTAATCCGCCCCTTCGTCTTTCAACCAATGATCGGCAGCTCTTCCCGGGATGTCACAAACACTCCAAGAAAATACTCTACCTCCAGTATCACCCACGTACACGCAACGGTGATCTCTAAAAATAAATAATAATCAAATAATTATACACAGAAACATACCCCCTACAAGACTGAAATTCAGGAGCTATGTTACCAACATAACAATTAAAATTGTGGCAGCAGGTGCAACTTATATAACACTTTCACAACTACTATAAGAAAAACCTTTAGAGGAACTGATACAAATTTCATTTTTGAAGATATATTCAAGTGATGTTGGTAATTTTATGACAAGAGCAAAAAGACCTTAGTCAAAAATCGGTTGAACACATTTCATGGAAATGTATTGGTGTCTCAAGAGTGTGCACATTATTCAGATAAATTAATTGATGCTATAAAATTATTCTACCGAGTACCAGATTTCTCAAATATATTACCATGAAAGGCCAAACTCTTGAAACAATGGGACATTTTCATCACCTCTCAAGTGATTGTATTATCAAAAAATATCTGTCTTTGAAATTGAGAGTATGTTATACAATTAGCAAAACAGTTTTACTTACTTTGATACTGCCGAAGCTGTCACAGATGCAGGTTCGGCATTATCTTTTCTGTCGTAAGCTGTGTGCATGGTGAGTTTACTTCTAAATACCAACTGTCTCTGCCATTTGAAACCTGAAATGTTTAAATAAAACAATACACTGCTTCTAACAAATTTTTGCTTCAAGGTACTCTTGATTGATAGGACTTGTAAGGACAGGAACATCTTTTCTTTTTTCCCTGTATGTAAATAGATAATTTATTGATTATGAAGTAATCAATACAAAGCAGGATTGTTTACGTTTAGATTTTCCTACTGATGAATTTTCCTACTGAAAATAGTTCAATATTGTCAGCCTACATTAATAATTTGTTGAATTTTGGTTAATTTCAAACATATTTTCAGTAGAATCGATTGATGTACCATCAGAATCTTTTCGATTTATGACAGAAAAATATGAAAGTGTGATCAAAAATCGAATGAGCAGAAATGAAATATCCTTACCGGGTCTAAGAGGGTTCAAGGGATTAATTGGTTTCTTTTTGGCTTCAGAAATCATAACAAAAGAATCTGTGAGGCTTGTATCTGATTTGCTAGTTCTCATTCCCGATCCATCATCCACGTCAATGCTGGCACACTCGGCGCTATTACCGCCTGAATGAAAAAAAATTGATATTAAATTTTTGTCAACCTCGAAAAAAAAGAGTTTAATAACAATTTGACATATATGGTATGTAATATCATTGACACTATGATATTTTCACATTTACTAAGTTATTGGGGCTTTAAAAAAAATAATTTTTTTTATAGGTGTATGTTTGTAGGTATGTATGTTTGTACACGTTTTTCTCAGAAAGTAATAGTCAGATTATGAATATTTTGTCTACGAAATGGAGCAAGTTTCATGATAATTGGTTCGATAGATTTCAGATATGGAATAATAAGTATATATAAGTGTGATGACTTGGTTTGTTAATACAAGCTCGTTTACAATGTCAAAAGGAAAAAATCTTAAAACCTTGTTCAGATAGTAGTAGAATTATGAAAAAAAAAATTAAAATGGCCGTTTTCAAACTGGCTTCAGCCGCGGCGAGACAATTGTTTTTCCTACTCCTACCTTCACTTTTTCTGAAACCACCATGCACCCTCGATCTTCTCCGCCTCGCAGGAGCTACAGGAGGTGCACACTCTTCGGTATCACTGCAAGTTTCCTTTTCATCTTGCTGTTCACTTCTCCATTCCTTGGTGCTGCTATCGTTACTTTTTTGCCTATCCACAGAACTTTTAACATTTTCTTCGGATAAACTGCTCTCAGAACCTGATTTCATGAGACTACCTAGAATAGAAAATTTAATGGAAACTTATAATTTGGAAATTCGTGGGAAATATTCTACATGCATATCACAATTTACAGATTTCACCATAGATTATTTTTGTATCAACTTAAAAAACGAGTGGAGGATATTTCTTGTGAAATTCTTTCTTCTACATTAATAGATTATAAAAGGATGTTCCAACTAAAACTTGACCATCCTTTGAGTCAGAATTGGACGTGTGATGGAATATTAAAAAGGAGTCACCCTTTTTGGCAACACTTCACTAACATATCACCACAGTCGTTTAATTAGTATGTCCTACTGTTTGTTTTTTCCAAGTTAACACACCTTTTTGATGATCCAAAATGAAGAGAAAATTAAATTCCTGCAGTTTGTTACCATTCACTAAATAAAAAAAAATGTTATAATGAACTGAAACAATAAAATTGCTCACTCATAGATCCAGTACCGGGAACGTTGATTTGCTTGACAACGTCAATGGTGTATGGGAGAAGGTTTAGTTGCACTTTCATTACAAGGTATTGGTGATTTAGACTCTACCACAGGTTTGCAAGAAGTTGTAATGATTCTTTCTTCCTCAGGAACTTGAACATAATCTATTGACCACATCTAAAAGTAAATGTTTAATATATCAAGAACTACATTATTTGCCTAAATAATTATTTCTTGTAGCAAAGAAAACAAAATATGTAATCAGTTTACAAATTCTTACTCGAGTCACTCCATCAGTTGAACCAGTCATGATTACATTCAAGTGGTCCCGTGAGTTTGTGAAAATGCTACACACAAAATTTGTTGCATTCTATCAGCTCTTCCTACGCATGTGTTTACATTTGATAATTCATCGCCATTTATACTCCAGACATGCAACCTGAAAAAAAGATAAAAATAAAAGGTAGCATTAGAGCAATATTCATTTCAGCAATGATTTTTTTATCCATATTCACACAAAAAATCCATACTGTTAAAGAACACAAATGAAAAGTGAAAAAAGCAAAAAAGATATCATCATATTACAAATCGAAAATAAAGAAATTGGAAAAAGAAACTAAAAGAACCTGGAACAGAATAAATAGTGAATCAAATATAGAAAAGGTGAAATCATAATTCAGCACGACATTATTATTTTTGGTTTAGTTAAAATAGTATAAACAAGGGTGACAAGTTTTGTGATTTATCAACAACAGTTACCAGCAAATTTATTCTGCTAAAAATCTACAAGAGTGGTAAGTTATGAAAGTATGATGAAGATTCCTATTGCTACTTAGTCAATGCTATCAATCCTATGTAACCGCATTTTCTTGAAGGGATCCAACATCAAAATAACCCTGCATGAAATGAAGTAAAATTGAAATCAGCAGAGTAAACTGAAATTTTAGGTATACACACATGTATAGAACTAACCAAGTGGCAGCACAGGTTGCTATGTCTCCAGTTAAATCATTGATTGCGACTGCCGCCACTGGTCTCGCGTGACCTCTGAGCTGCCTGACAAAAACTCCTCGTGACAAGTCCCATTGATCGCCGTGCAATCTCTCGAACCAGATATGATGACATTGTAAGCCGGACTAGCTGCGAGGCAAGTAATGGCATCAGTATGGGCATACAAATTATGTTTGATGCTCAGATTCTTCTACCTTGATTCATATTCCCAAACTGTCACAACCTGTTTTCCAAAAATTATTGTTGAAATTAAATATTTTCGTAGTCGACACAAATATTTCAGGATTAAACAAAAAAAACTGTTGCTTACCGAACTGGTACCTGCTGTAACAATCAACTTGGGAGACGGACAAACGCAAGCTAAAATCTCCCCGTTATTTTGTATCACACTTTCGGATACAAAAACAGCTTTGTCACTTTCGTAGTTTCCTATCCTTAATGAATGGTCTGCGAAGCCCCAGGCCACATATTTGTTGAATAAAGGAGGCATCAAGACCTTATTTTGTTCGACTGCCAGGACAGTTCGTTCTATATGTAATATTTGACCTACAGATCTCTTCACTTCTGCAATGAAAATCTGAATCAGTATGAAATATTTTTCAACATTTTGTAAAAGTTATGGAAAATGAGAAATTTTCCGTAGTTACCGTAGAATTATTCCCCATTTCGCGGTGTTGAAGGCATTTTTGACATCTATTAGATATATTACATCTAACCTAACCTAACGTAACCTAAAACAGTTACCGATATCAAGAACGAACGTAGTTTCGAATGTTGAATTTAGAAAAAGTTTTCATTCTGAACTTCCAACCTAACCTCCAATTCAGAACGAACGTATTTTCGAATATTTCATTTAAAAAAATATTCATTTCAACATGTGAAAGAGCAGATTATCCGTCACGACCTACTTTCAAGAGTGGATACATCTTAAATGTAACTGTTGTCCCGCCATCTGAAATGAAGTAGCCGAAGCTTTGGCTCCTAACAGAAACCGTTGTTCAAAAAGAAATAAAACAGTCTGCTTTTCATGTTATTGACGTATGTTGGCATTCTCTGAAGAAAATAATTTTTTTTGACATAGATGAACGTTATTAAACTCTTTCTCTTTCTATTTTAGTCAACTAGTGAACCCGAGGTCAAGCGATGAGAAATTGTTTTTCATTTTACGTTTAAGCGAATACAACGATCTTTCATATCACCTCATCCTGTTGGTTTTTCCATGTGTAAACCAATTATCAACAGGGAATTCATGAGAATTCAAGGGAGGAATAGGTTAAAGTCGGATATGCCAAGGTCACTAACACTGACGCCTTGCATCACAACGATAACACACCCATATTATCTACAAATACTTAATAATCCAATAAAACGTTCGCGTACTTTCGGCTCATCAAATGAAAATTTTTTGCCAAAAAAATTATCCTATCAAATTTGTCTATTTCTAGTCATGTGTGTCGAAATAACCAATGAAACCATCATTACACTGATAACTTACCCATGGATAGTTTTCACGGGTAGTTATCACTTATGTCATGACATTGCTAAGCAACCAACACAATAAAGTTGTTTGACATTTCAGTAATTCAATTTATTTCGAAAATGTCACTTCCTCAAAACCTTATTTGAATATTGATCAGGAACATCATAACCAAATAATCAATAGTATGCGTGGAAACACCTATGCAGTAACCGAGGCAAATACAGCAAGATCAACGGAATAACATTATACGAATTGTTCTTTTAATAACTGTGTGTTCAATAAATAATTTTGTTCGAATTGCAAAAAATTTTCTCACCGAATATCCCTCGAACATTGATAAATAACTCATAATTTTATCACAACTTCCTCAAGCACGTTATTTTAGGTAATATCCCTCCGCCTTCGGCGTCGGGATGTTACCAAATAACGTGCTTTCGAAAACTGTGATAAAATTATTTCGTTAGTTATCAATGTCCTTGGGATATTATAGCTGAAAATTAATCAAGCTCAAACTGCAGACCCACTAGAAAGAAGAGTCGTTAGTTATTAAGGTAATAAAAAGCAAAATATTCGGCACATTTCTCTCCTACATTCGTTTTCTTCAAACCGGTTACCTGCCTGCATTATGTGTTTCCCGATTTCAGTCAATTCAGTGCTTGGTTGCGTGTAGGACTTGATTGTCTCTCGTACAATATTTATCTTATCATCCATCACAAACGCAACAGTTTCGTTTGTTGTAATTTTTATGTAATTCTTGAAATCATTTTATCATGAGTGCCAATTTTTTTTTATAATACAAGATTAATATTACGTAGAGCTACTTCGAAAGGTGTATCAGCATCAGTTTCGAGAAATTTTTCGGTATCGTTTCCCAAAAAAATGAGGCTGGTTCAGTACAAATTGCAATGGGGGGGCAGCAACAGCTGGGGGCACAGCTCACCATCGGGGGAGATATAATCGACATTAGCGCAGTGGACTCTTCCATACCCAACTCTCTCGTTGCTTTCTTAGCGAAGGGAGGTGGCATATACGAAAAAGCTAAAAGATAAACATCCATGTTTCTATTATTCCAGGATGGTTTGGTTGCATAGATTTTTATAGACAGATCCGGCATCAGCCTAACTGATAGATATATTTATTTTTCGTTTTCACAATAATTTCGACTTTTTACTCATAACTTTAACTCGTAATTTTGACTCAAGTCAAACTCATAAGTTTCAGGTTTAATGCTGAACTAGTAATTTCAGCTTTGATGTCAAAATATTAAATTTAAATCCACAATTCCGATAACAGCGTTAAAATTTAATCTTCAACTTTAGAGTCAAAATCAATTTTTTAACTTTCAGTTTCGATTTTAAACTCAACATTTCGGTTTTGGCGACACAATCAGGATTTTCATTCTCAATTTCAATATTGATATTTTGACTTCAAGTTCGTAATCTGTCGAGTATTTGGGTCGAAATTTCATCTTTAAACTTGTATTTTCGACTTCATACTCAATAATTCGACTTTCAACTCTTAATTCAAATTTCTAGTTTAAACACAATTATGTCATCAAAATCCAATTTTTTTTCTACTTCTGACTAATTGGCCCAAGGTATTGACTCAAATATTCCACACTCAAACGAGGAGCAAAAACTTGATCAGTGAGGTAGTAAAGCAACTTATTGATTTAAAGAAGATCACATGGAGCCCAAAATAAGCATAAAATGATGACGTAGCCTGATTCAACAAAATGTTATTTCCATCAAATGAAGACAAAAATTTGAGAACAGTAAAAAATTAGCCTGAAACTATGCTGATATTATTTCTTGAAAATAATTGCAAAAATCCAAAGTCGTTCTGCTAGCTTAAAAGATGTGTTTCTAATGGAGTTCTCATGTAAGTTTTCAGTATAGTCGGCAACAAAACATAATTCCGTGACAGTTTCACGTTACTCGTGTTGTAGCGAAAATAGTATCATTAGTTCAAAATTGGCAGTAGGTACACTTTAAAAAACTATTGTTGATGCTTTAAAACTGGATCAGGCTACAATTCGATATAATATTTCATCAGTCTTGAAAATTATTAGTTTGAACATAATCTTAATTTCATTGAAAGGTCATATTGTCAAATGAAATGAAAACGTTTTTTTGACTATTTGATTTGAAATGATCTATCAATTCCAATTGAAAACTTTCTGAATTATCGTTAACAAAATACTCATTACATTATCATTTAGATAAATATTTCGCAATGTATTTTTTGTTGTTGTTCACCAAAAATAATAATTATGATATATGAATACTAAAATCGCATGACTTCTTCAATTTGGTATGCATGTTTAATAACAATTGATATTAAATATCTTGCATTTGTTGTTTTAAAGTTTCTATTTTCACACGACAAGGACAAATGTTGCATAACATAATAGAAAGCAGAACCATTCTCAATCTTGATCTGGGGCTGAAGCCCTATGCTAGATCCTATAAAGCTGTAATATGTTCAATGTTTTTAGAGATATACCAAATTGACATTTTATGGATTGATGATAAAATTAGCAGGTGGAAACTCGACAGAAATTATATCAGACATTTTCGATTGTTGCAATTTGTGCATATAATTGTTTTTATATTGATTCGTTTACAAGTGAAAGTATTACAAACTGAAATTTTCATAGAAATTTGAACTTTTTCCACAATGTAATGATATTCATTTTGAAATATATTAATTTACCAACCAAAATAAATATTTTAAATAGGTACGGGTCTGTACAGGTGAACTTGCCGGTAATATCAATAATAATATTTGAAAGTCTTCGCACCGTGCTGTGTTTACAATCTTCAACAAAAACGTCAATTCGGTATATCTTTGAAAGGATACTATATTTTTTCTAACTGAAATTTCCTTTCCTTTCTATCGATCTCATTCAAGATTTCTCAAAACAATAGACTTTCGTACCAGAGTAGTACCACTGAATAAGATGTATTTCTGATCGAAACATCGCTACTCATCATTAGAATATTAAAATACCAATGCAGTGTATCCGAGTTCTATTTTCAAATAGTTCACTGTCATTGAGATGGTTGAAATAGTCATGAATTCGCTTCATCCTTATATTTCTCGTTTAAGTCAGAGATTTAGGTTTAGGAACACTCTTTGCAATTGTTTCTGATGAATAATTTATCAGTGAATCATCACTTTGTAGATGTTGTAACCTTTCGTGTTTTCGAATTGTTTTGTTACTTTTTTCAGATTCCACCATTCCTGAAAAAACTATTTTGTCAAAATGACCATTTTTTCTAATAATCACAAAACAATCAGAGATAAAGAATTTTTTCACTGAAATACCGAGATGAAGAAAAATTTTCCCATTTTTAATTTTTCTGCGAAAATGGGTATTTTTTCAAAACTTCATTCGTTTCAGACTCATCTGAAAATCAGTTTTTTCACTACCGAGGTTTGAACTCAATGATGAAAGTTAAATCTGTTCTGTTTTTGGTTCAGGCACAATATTTCATCATAAATAGCGGCGGACACTTTTTGAAACACATTATGGGGGTAGTAGGTTCCTTTGAAAATTTTATATTATAACTCTTTTCATTCAAAAGTAATCAGTAATCTATGAAGAGAAGAGTTGAAATTGTTACTTTTCCCTGGGACGCAGATGAAAACCCAACGTAACTGGCAGCGACAGTACAAAGTCATAGTGAACGTATTTTTTTGTATAAAATCTTTCGTAATTATATTTTAATAGTATTGAACTGAATTGTCTCTCGCCATTTCTCTGGGCTATATATTTTTTCATTGTGAAATTTTTATTTTTTTCACATTAAACGAATTAATGGATATCTCAGTAACTACAGATAAGTCTACTAATACTTCACTCATGAAAAAATTTGACTCCAGTGAGAAAGTCATAGTTTTCGAGTTGTTTTTAAAAAGAAAAAAATGATAAACTTACTTAATAAATATTCTACAGCAGTAATATTTTTGGTATGTTTTAACTACAACTTCTGATATTTCTATTATTGTTCAAAATATTTTAGAACATTTCAGTGTTATAATGATTATAGATATAGACAAAAAATTTATATCTGTCTTAAACTGTAAAGAGTATAGCGGTAACAAACTAAGAAATACAATCTGACCCTGTCTGTTTCAAGACTATAATACCATGGAAGTATTTCCTCTCAGAAGACCAAAAATATTTTTAACTCTATATCTTTCTTTTTCAGAATAGTTGCAGAAGGTAAATTGGTAACACCTCTCAACAAAGTTGAACTTTTATCCCCTATTACCAATCCAGACAAAGTTGCCTGTGTGGGACTTAATTATAGTGGACATTGTGAGGAGCAAAATATACCACTACCTCAAGAACCAATGATCTTCAGTAAATTCTCTTCTTGTATCGTTGGACCTTTCAGCAATGTCGAGATACCACCAATCACAAACGTAGGAATTTTTTATGCACCAAAGTCGAAACCGTCAGGCCAATATGTATATTCATTTCAAATGCTGCCACCGATATTGGAATAGAATATTTGTTATTAACATTCGGTGGGTATTGAGCCAATAATGGAATTACACTTTCAAGCGATATATATTCATTCAAATGATGCGTTCAATCTACCCCAGATTGATATAACATTATCTATGCTTGAATCAAAATGAAATCAATACTGATGTTTTTTAAACTATAACCTTAGAATGATCTCAGAAGTTTAATCCCTGTGTCAAATGTTCCTACATATATATGAATAATATAACACCAAAAATGCATGCATAAATTGTCATGTGTGGAACTGAATTTGTACATGCAGTGGCGTGCCCAGGATTTTGCCTTGGGGGGGGTCAGGCAGAAAGCCAGGGCCTTTCCGTGGGGTCTGGGGAATATCCCGCAGTTAGGTGGGGGATCCGGGGGTCCGCCCGCCGGGAAATTTTTGAAAAATACGTGTTCAATATTGCTGATTCAGGCTATCTAAAAGTACTGGCCGTAACTTCACAAAAGTCAGTTTACTCCAACACTTTTTAATTGTGAGTAACGGAAATACCTTTAATATACTGTTTTTACTGTTTGTTGTTTATCATGAAAACGTTTATAGAATAGTAGGGCAAAATAAAACAAATTTTTTATTTTTTAGGGACAATAAACAAATATGTTTTGTACTTTCAACTTCAGAATAAACACCAGTACATTGGTATATGAAGTAAAAAATCGTATCTTACAGCTTAAAGTTTAGCTTTCTTGGTTTTTAGAGAGTTCGTTTAACACTTCCTCACAACTTACACTAACGTCCTTGTGAATATACAGCAAAGCTAGACCATTTAGTCTTGCTTCTTTGCTAGAGTTTCTCAGATAGTCCTTTAAGTAGCGGAGTGTAGAAAAAGACCGTTCTGCAGTGCACGAAGTGACCGGCAATGTTGCTAGAATCTGTAAGAGCTTGAAGACAGCCGGAAACATATACCTGTTACAGGACTGCAATGCTTCAATTCCAGATATCTTTTTTTGTAGATGCTTGGTCGGCTTTGACTGTTTATGGGTCTCTTCTCGAAGTTGGTTGACTGCAACTAATCTCTGGTGCCATATTTTAATTTCGGCATACAGTTCAGCTGGTCCTTGGATGTACGACAATAAATCACTTTGGTATATCTTGAAAAGTATTTCACATGACACCTGAGTAGTTTTATTTTCCATTTTTGAGTTTGTCAAAACATCAAAAGATGTTAGAACATCCTTGTGGGAGATAAAGCGCTCAGTAAGCTGGCTGATGAAGTGGTCAACAAAGGGAATAAACAGGGACCTGCGATAGTAAGATTCAGGACCATCATTTTCTACATTTTCTCTGCACGTCTGCCGTGATGTTGTACGAGGGATGTCTATAGAGATACCCTCTCTCTTGCATATATCTTGAGCATCTTTAAAAATTACAGAAAATTCTTCATCAGCCTTTTCCCTTACTTCCTTCAGTACATTTACTGTTGATTCTGCATAGTTTACAGCACTTGTAAGATCAATTTCTTCCGTCTCCAAATACTTTGTTAATGGAATACTGAAAGTAAATATCTTCTTAATTACAAACAGTGATAAAATAAAGTCAGCCTTAGTCAAGGCGCAATGCAGTATATTGGCGTTTGAACTACTTTCTCGATCATCCCATGTTGATATGTCTTCTAAGCTCCTCAGTATTGCTTCATAATTTTCAGCAAAAACCATTATTGCTTTGTGCCGCTGGATCCATCGGGTAGGACTACATTGCATCAGTTTATTGGAGTTTTTCTCCAAGAATTTCTTTAAAACTGCTTGCCTTTTTGGAGTATGTAGAAAATCATAAGTTTTGCTTACTATACCCATACAGTTTCTTATCATGGTACTGTTGCAAGCATCTGATATAGCCAAGTTCAAAGAATGGCTGCTGCAATGAACATATAAAGCGCTTGGAACTTCTTTTTTTATGAACGCCTGCACACCATTAAAAGCACCACTCATAGCAAACGCCCCATCATACCCTTGACCTCGTATGTACTCTGTAGATATGCCAAAACTTCTTAGTTTCTTTAAAATAATATCGCTCAATCCCTTTCCAGTCAAATCATTAACTGGAACAAACTGCAGGAAATCTTCTCTTATGGTTAATGTCTCTTGATCAATGTATCTAGCACAAAGTGACAGCTGTTCTGTGCACGAAATGTCAGTAGTCTCGTCAGCTATTACCGTAAAACACTGAGCAGCATTTACTTTAGCCACCAATTTTGTCAAAATTAAATCATTACATGTTGATATAATTTCATTTTGCGTTTTTGCGCTTATATATGTTGCATTTTTGTCTGCATTCATCAAATGCTGTTTTAAGTCTTCATCACCACTTTCAACCCGCATTCTCAAAAGTGCCCGAAAATTACCTTCGTTTTCAACAAGGTCTTGGTCGTCTGTAATGTTAAGTATACCTCCATCCCTATGACCCCTTAAGGCCAAACCTTGTCTGCCACAAAATATGACAGTTTTTATGACAGGAGTTAAACGGCGTCTATTTTCTTTGGCCTGGTCAGCTCCACTCTTATCTATTTGAGCAACAATGCTTTGTTTTGCGCCACGCCTGATGGATAAAAAGTTTTCAGCATCAAGTTTGCATTTTGATTGGTAAGAAGTCAACTGATGTTTGGAAAAATCTTCAAGAGCATGTTTCCAATCACAATACTTTGATGTGACCAACCTTCCAAGTGGCAATCCTTGTTTTCCTGCTCCGCATGGCGCAAATAAAAAACAATATTTACACAAAGCTCCGTTCAGTTTCTTTGAGTAGGTTACCCACTCTTTTGATTTTAGCCAGCTGTACTGAAATTTCAGTTGGCGCTTTCCAAACTGCGTAGACGGGAATTTGAAATTTTCATCTGGAACCCAAGCATCCGTCAAAAGTTTCTCCTTTTCTTCTTTGGTTACCTAAAAATGTATAGCCATCATTAGGGAATACTGACTTGAAAATAAAGAGCAAACAATTTTATATTTACCTGTCCGTGAATATATAATCCTATGTCATTAGGATAAAAATCATTTAAGTTGCAACCATCTCCATCTTTGCCATCTTCTTCAGGTTTTCTATGCAATTCACTCAATTCAGTATTTTTGGTAGGTATGTTCATAGATCCAGATCCCGCATTTTCCGTGTCATCTGGAGCTTCCTTAGGCACAGTTTGCTTCTTGAAAAACTTAAATAGAAATAGTGTACCCTGATTACTAGCCTTACGTTTATTCTCACTCATATTTAGAAAAAACCTCTCAAAAATAGTGGAACATACGTCACTTTTCGGCGCACAACAATAGCTCAGCTGAGCTCTACACACGTACACTGCACTAGACGACAGACTAGAGAGAACTGAGACTTTGAGAACAGAGAACAAAGCTCACAACTCACGTCGGCGTTGGCACTTTTGGACGAGTCCATTTCATGGCGAGGGCGGGGGAGGGCGCACCTGTTCTGGGAAGTTCGGGTGAGTCCATTATTAATGAACTTTTCGGGAGGGGATTCTTCGTATATTACGTACGTTTACAGAAGTTTAGTAACGCTAAAAAAGGAAAGTGAACTAAGTTTGGTAAAACTTTTATGCTTGTGTCATTAATTTTTTTTTAATATCATACTAATTATTTTTTTATTTTGAAAATTTCAATATTAGCCCTGGAGGGGGTCCGGTCCCGCTCGTCCCCCCCCTTGGGCACGCCCCTGTGTACATGAGATTGTCAGAAGCGAATATCTACTTTATAAGTAATAAATTCTTACCTTCGTTTTTTCAAGTTTCACAACACATCCACTTACTAACCACAATTACTAACAACTAACAAATAACCTAAAAATTTAATACACATGTCAACCATAAAAAGTAAAAAGGTAACTGCTGTGAAGAATGAAGAACAGAAGAAGAGGATCGGCGTTGGCGTGGTTGCGGTGTTGTATTTCCGTGGTGCATTCTCATTGTCTGTTTTGCCAACTTCTTGCTCACTTTCCCAATATTGGATTCCTAATATTTACCAACTTATAAATCATCTTAATAAGTGAATTAATCACATTTGAGAATTAGTAAGTCCACATTTCCAGATTCATTTCAAATATAATAATTATAATAATAATGGTTGTAATTATCATGAAAGAAAACAGAAAAATTAAATTAGTAATTACAATATCCGTATCTTAAGTCACGTTTAAGGGCAGTCATATTATAGAATTTTCTCTGGATGTTTCGCCATCACCAATCAAATCAATATCAATGTTGTTTAAAGAATATTCACTCATCATCCATATATATATGGATGGTACTATCCTATTTAAATTTCGATCTTATGGGCAAAGTAAAATTAGACCATGTTTTGGTAAAAGATCAATTTCTTCTCAAAATGCTACCAAATTCATCCTTCAGAATTACTTACATTTTGCCATTATCTTTCCTTGTTCAAGTCAATTTCAGGTTTTTCAGAAGGCAAGATTGTACGCAACAATCTGTGACTCAATAACTCTGTTGAAGATAAACTTAGGCCAGTCAAAGGGGTTGTCCTGTAGTCTAAAAGTAGTGATGCCTCTTGTCGAGACAAGACAAGAAAATGATTTCTCTCGTCTTGTCTTGACTAAGTCGAGAGAAAATGGTCTCTCGTCTTGACAAGAGACCTGTTTTTCAGGCACTCTCTTGTCTTGTCTTGTCTCGACTTCTCTTGGCGAGAGAACGTCCTTGGTATTCAGAATTTGCAGTAAACGGAAACTTAGTGGTTATTTGGGTACTTGAACGCTGCACTGGATTCGTCCGTTTAACAGTGATGTCAGTTGTATACTTATTGTGAATAACTTCGAATTATTCTGGTATAAGTATATCAGGCATTATTTAATCGAAAACTTTCTGACAAAACAGTTTCGGATACTTGATTATTCTTCGAAAACAGCAGGTATTCTGCTCATGAACATATTTCATTTCGTAATCATCTTCAGTTATTCGAAAATTATTATGTATCCATATAAGGTGTTTGTTGTTTTGGCATCAATGTTTCTAGTGTCTATTTCAGT
Organism: Leptinotarsa decemlineata; assembly: GCF_025532065.1. Taxonomy (NCBI): domain Eukaryota; kingdom Metazoa; phylum Arthropoda; class Insecta; order Coleoptera; family Chrysomelidae; genus Leptinotarsa; species Leptinotarsa decemlineata. The sequence continues at coordinate 14,102,158 of NW_027412528.1, read as the reverse complement.
CGTCCAAATAGCTTGACAGTCAGATTTCACTGGTTGTAGAGGTTCGAAGTTGATGAACATTTATCGTCGAACGGTGAATATTAACACGCATTACATTATTTCTTGCACGTTAGGCGCTATGGAAATCTCTGAAATTCAAAGAAGAAATACACAAGTTCCTAGTGGATCTAGGATCCTCACTCATAGCCAAATTCAAACAACAGATAATTTATCAAAGATGAATTCAAAATACAATCACTACTTCACATTTACTATCGAGAATAAAAATAAAGTTGCTCGTTGCGAACTGTGCGTGAAAAATAAATTGAATGTAGAAATTAAAATGAAAAACTCTAATACTAGCGGTCTCAAGTGGCACATGAAGAAATGCCACAAAAATGAATTCACACAAAATTTCACCAATCCAGTCCGTCAACCTACAATTGTGAACATGTTCCAGGTGGAAAACAAACAAAAGGGGGTACGTGATATTATTTTTTATTCAGTCTGAAGCTTGAAAATGATTCAAAATATGTTGAAACCAAAACACAAATTATTGCATGCAGTTCTTATGAATATCGTTTTACATTCTACCAGAGAATACCTATGCAATTTTACATGTCAGTTCACGCTTTCACTTTCTCATAGGGTTTTCTCGCGTAATAAATTTGCTGAAATTTTTACCAGTGCGAATAAATAATTGAATTAAATTCGAGAAGAATTTCAGTTTTGATATACGGTATACTCGTAGCATAGTTATATCGTAAAATTTAGATACACTGACTATTAGCTGGTTGTTGTTCATTGTAAAAAATAAAATGCCCTTTTCGGGTTGAGGTATCAACTTTGTTATGATTATTATCAGTTTCAAAAGTATTTTGATTCGGCCACTTGCAGAAAACTGTTTCAAAATGTTCCAAAGAAGCTCATTTTTGAAACTATATTTCATTTTCGATTTTTGAATTGTTTTAATCACAAGTGAATATAATTTCAACAAATGATTCACGCCTTTTGAATATACATCATGGCTGAAAAAAGTAGATAATTTTCTTGAATTCTGAGTAGACAAATCTGAAATGCTTTTATTTTGTTATAGGAGTGTAACACAAACCCTATGGATGAAAAAATAGTTGAGTGGCTAGCCATAAAGTATTTACCATTCAATTTTTTCGATGACCAGCTAACACAGACGTTTTTTGAAAGTTTGAACCCATCAGTAGTCATGCCTAAACGCACCTCGATGATAGAGAAGGTACTCCTAACATTTGAGAAATGTAAGCAGAATGTTATGAATATTCTGGTAGAAAATTCATCAAAAATATCTTTCACAGTTGACGGTTGGACCTCCATAAACAATAATTCTTATTATGGCATCACAGCCCATTTTATCGATCAGTTATGGCAAATGCATTAACTCGTCATTGATTTCATTCCATCCAAAGGACAACATTCTGGTAAACATATCGCCTCATTATTTTACGATTGTATGAAACAATACAATAAACTAACCAAAATACAAGGTATAACAGTAGATAACGTTTCAGCAAATACCTCTTTTTTGTTGGAATTAGGAAATTTACTAACTGAAAATAAAGAAAATTTTGAATTCAATGCAAGTGAACAACATTTCAGATGTTTCGCGCATATTCTCAACTTAGGAGTACAAGATATTCTCCAATCAATGAAAGTGCCTTTCGAAGAGGATAAGGGGGACTACGAAGAGATATCCGATGAAGATCCTGATTTTATTGATAATGCAAGTTCGCCAGTATTACGTTTGAGGATACTAATGAAAAAAATAAAAATATCTGAACAGCTTTCTAATAATCTAAGACATTTATGCGAAGTTTTCAAGGTGAAATATTCAGCTGTGTCTATTGATGTGACTACCAGGTGGAATTCAACCTCTAACATGATTTCACTTGCTCTCAAGATGAAAAATGCCATCAACCCTTTATGCGACCACAATGAATGTTTGAAAAATTTCAAAATTCGAGATGACGAATGGAATACTCTTACCTTAGTAAATAGTTTTCTGAGATATTTCAAGGATCTTTCAACCATCTTATGTGGAGATCATTATCCAACTCTACCATCGGTAATTGTTGGCTTCAATATTCTGATAGATAATATAGAAAAACTTATGTTTGAACTCGATTCGAAACAAAATAGAACAGAATCAGATGAATTAATTATTTGTGCATTCAAATCAGGTAGGGATAAGATGCTCAAACATTACAAAAAGACTAATTGGATTTATTGTGCTGCGTTAATCTTGGATCCCCGCCACAAAGTAGCTACATTTTCTAGAACAAGCTGGGGGAGAGAAATGAAAGAAAGTTCTGTTGAGAATTTTGAAAGAATTTTCAAAGGCAACTATCTTGCGCATAAAAATGCTCAGCCACCGGAAATAGTCGTTTCTGAGGAAAATTTAGAAGAGCCTTCGGAAAATGGAGACTTTCAGGATCTGAACTCATTTTATGGCTCCATTGACAAAGAACAGTTTCAAAGAGAGGGAGAGAGAACGGAAATTGATAGATATTTAGATTTGTCACGATCACCACAAAAAACCAATCTTTTGCACTGGTGGAAAGAACATGAGATTGAATATCCACGACTGGCAAAAATGGCTAGAGACTTACTAGCAATTCCAGCAACAAGTGTGCCTGCAGAGAGACTTTTCTCAAAAGCTGGCCTTACTATAAGGAAACATAGAAACAGACTGAATGCTGAATCAGCTAGAAGTCTTCTCTGTCTGAACTCCTGGTTCACCTGTTCGATGGCCCATAAACTGAAGTAATTTCATTTAGATATTTTATTTTTTAGTGTTTTATTTTCTTGTGTTATCTTAAATCAAAGTGTTTTATAGAATTTTAATAATTTATTTTCAAGTTTGAAATATATATTTCAGTTTCATTATCGTTGTTTCAATCTGAAAAAAGTTTTTCTAGAAATGATAGTTTCAATAACAAAATCCTAATATTGCAAAAATTTCAGTAATCTTGAAATTATTGTGGAATGCACAACCATATCTTCTGTTCTAAAAACATCATATTGACGATGAAAATGCTCTGCAAAATTATAAATCAACAAAGAATCAGGTCAATAATTAAAAAAAACTTGTAAGAGAAAAATTTATAGAAGATCAATACACTCGTGGTGGTAGTGATTCTAAAACAAATATGGAATAATATATATCAGTATATCAGTTATTGCTTACGTAACAAAGCTACTAGATTTGACAATACAATAATTAAAGAAATCAAAATAAATAGAAATGTGTTTATAGATAAAATCTGCAAAAGGAATGAACCACTGGTTTGTTACCATAGAAGACTTTATTACTAAAACAATTACCCATTATAACCTCAATCCCAAATCTGAATTTTCAATAGAATACCCTACAACTATTTATTTAAATCCTTCTGTGTTCTGAAGAATATTTTATACAAATTTAACAAATCTTAAATTTTATGTAAATTATGAAATGCACCATGTGCATCTGGTATATTTCCATTTGAGCTGAAGAAAATCTATAGTTTTTCCTATTAGAAAATGTAGAAATGTTACATCAGCTCTACTACCAGTTGACTACTTCTGAAATTGAGCTAGTATGATTAACCAAAAAATATATAATACATTATAAATGTATTTTGGTGGTATCAATAAACAAATAAGCATCAATTAAAACTTAATTTGCAAATTATTACCTTCATTCACTTCAATTGTCAGGATTCGAAATTATCAAATACAAAAATTGTAATGAACCATATATTTTTGCATCAAAAGAATATTATAATTGGATTTCTATAATACTATTTTTCTCTCGACCTCTCTTGACTTCTCTTGTCGAGAGAAGCCTCTCTTGTCTTGTCTTGTCTTGTCCAAGAGGACCTTATGTCTTGTCTTGACGAGACAAAATTTTTCGAAAGGAAAATATTCTCTTGTCTCGATCAAGACATGGTTAGACAAGACAAGACGAGACAAGAGTCGAGAATCTCTTGTCTCGGCGGCAACACTATCTAAAAGTGATAAATAAATATCAGCATCACTCTCAAAGCACTTCTTCAACGTGCTTTTACATGTACAACAGCAAGTTCTGCTGGTCCATTGGATTTTGGATATCTTGGACTAGATATATGTTGTTAATGTGCAATCCCAATTTCTTGAGAATGTTTTGAATTCTATGCTGTTGCTATTATAGGGTTGCCTAAAATGTTTAATATTTATGCACGTACCTTTATACTTCAGAGAACGCATTTCAATTCAGTTACTAAAGTAATCAACTACGATCAAATAATCGCACCCACCATATATGAAAGTATCAGAAACATTTATTTTGATTGATAACTAAAAAACTCACATTTGATACGAAAAAGAGTAAATGAACACAAACATGGATTTATATCTGGTATATCAACATTTCATTTTGAATTACCTAAAGAAAAAACACCGGGTTGTCTCTAATATTTATACTGATTTCTCTAAAACCCTCTACAGGGTAAACCATGATATTCTCATGACTAAGCTCCTAGCATTAGGCGTCAATGGTAACATGTTAAAATGGAGCTATTTGGGGAATAGAATTCAGTATGTTGAAGGTGCTGGTTCCATATCATCACAAATTTCTGTAACGTCTGATGTTCCTCAAGGATCGCATTCTTTTTGTAAATGGTCTGGTGTCGTGTCACACACCACAGCTATTACTCAATATTTGCAGATCTCAAACTTTATAGGATAGTAGATAATTTTTGTGATGCAGAACTATGGAACGCCGTTTTACTTTTTATTGTCACAAATATTCATTCCTCAATTTATTCAACTATACTGTATCTAAATCACATAAATAATTGGGATTTGTTCAATGATCCATAAACAAATTTTCTATAAATACCTTTAAAATATTGTACTGTTCTTTGGTACGCTCGGTTTTGAAAATTGTCTGATATGGAGTCCTCTATATCAGGCAAATATATCTAGGATTGAAAAAAGTAAACAACAAATTTCTGAGATCATATACATTCAAGCTAGGATATCGAAGGTCCGATTATGAGTACCCCGATATTCTGCTACTTTTCAATTTATCTACTTTGGAGCACCGCCGAGCTGAAATTGATTCAAGACTTCTTCATAATTGATTTCAGTGTAGATTCAAGAAGAACCAGAGTGTCGGAGTTGTTTAAAGTTCCTTACCGTTCTACTAGCTATAGCTTAAACTTAGGTTAGCAAATAAGAATAGCAATTACATTGATTCATCCTTATATTCTTTCAAAAATTAGGTTCAACGTTTTGACCTACTATAATGAAACTGCTGACTATTATTAATAATAATAATTCAATTTATATTTTGTATTCTTGGGATACTATATTATTGTTCAAGTGTTTATGGCACGTCCGTAAATAAATAAAAAAGGCAAGTTGGATCTATAATGAGGTATTATCAGTTCTTTAATATTATTACGAGAATATTCAAACATTTAGAAATGAATTTCTGTATATCTGTTGACATATTAGGCCAATAGACATTTTTTGTGCTACTTTTGGTAGCAAATGGCTACCAAAAGTACCACAAAAAATTTTGAATCTCGGCGGCAAGACATTCATGGAACCAAAGTCGTCAATTCACCGTTCCGTGTTCCGTCAGAGCACAGAATCCTTAAAGGGATTCGAATATGTGTTCGAATATAATTAATGCGTTCGAATATATCCTTGTACAGTTGTTTGTCAGTAAATGAGAACTAAATGAATGACGAGGTATTAAAATATCCCAAAACTTTCAAGGAAGTATTCATTTCAGGTTTAAATAGTCGTCGACCTCAAAACAGAACAAATGACAAAATGAAACCGTAACACCGTATAGGATGAAACTGCAGTAACGTTAGTTACAAATAAAAGCGGTAAAAACATAAAAAGTTTCATTTCTCTTTTCTTCATTATGATTTCCTACCACGTAGTGACGGCTACATCCACCAATTTATTAATGATTCAATATCCATCTCTTTCAGGAATAAACGATGATACGAGCCAGTGAATAGCATATAATTTGGGACCCGTCAGCACCCGTCACAGTTGAAACTCAGCTCCGTTCACAGTTGAAACTCAGCACCCGCCAGAGTTGAAACTTAGCTCCCTTCACAGTTGATACTCAGCTCTCTCATCAGTTGAAACTCAACTCCTGTGTCAGTTGGAACTTGGCTCCCATCACAGTTGGAACTGGCTTCACGTCACAGTTGAAACTTTGCTCTCATCACAGTTGGAATTCAGCTCGCGACACAGCTGTAACCTGGCTCCCGCCACCGATTTACCATATTTGGAAAAAACACTCACGAAATCCATTTTGTGTACATCATTCACGATGATTTCTGCTTTCCTTCTCATTTTTGGTCTAAATTCTGAGTTCGGTCAGAATTTCTTCATAAAAACTGAGACTTTATTCTCATTCAAGTGAAGATTGATGAGTAAAGACGATAACGATCATTATTTTGATGGAATAGCATTACTGCTAATTTTCTCTTTACTTGGAAACAAATTTTACAAACAAATTTTAAAAAATGTCGTTCAAAGTAAGAGAGGCCCATTGGCAAATTATGTTAGAGGCCATGGAGAAGCACTATTTCCTGGCTACAGGGAAATTTGTTGGTCCTCGAGGAAAGGATCTGTATAAAAAACATTGGGATGAATTGGCGCATAATCTGAATGCTGATATGGAGCAAAACCTACTGAAAAATGGCATAAGGTAAACCAAAGTGATGATAATTGCCACACCATTTAAATACAGACAATTTGATATGAATGAAATTCACATCAAAATAGAAAATAATACAATTGAATTAGTTCAACAGTTTAAATATTTAGGGTTTATGCTTGACAACCACTTAACGTTGAATGGTCATTTCAATTATATTCAGAAAAAAATACTCAAAAAACTATATTTTTTTTCGAGGGTATCTCAGCATTTGAGTATGAGCTCAAGAATTACCGTATACAATACAATTATCAAACCTCACTTCGAATATTGCCCGACCTTATTGTATGGTTTTGACCTCAATAAAATGAGATCACTACAAAAACTTCAAAATCGTGCAATGAGAATCACTTTGAGATGTAACAGATATACACCAATATCATTGATGTTGGGAACATTACAATGGCTGTCAATAGAAAATAGACTTATTTATTTAACTATGAGTTATATCTTCAAAATGTTGCATAATCTTCTTCCATCATATTTTCACAAATATATAACTATAAATACGCAAGTTCACCAGCATGATACGAGAAGTAAACATAACTTACATGTGACTAGGCAAACAAAAGCTTACAATATTAAAACTTTGGTGTTCAAGGGATTCATTGCTTACAACAGTTTGCCGGATGATATAAAGAAATCAGAAACTCTGCAACAGTTTAAAATAAAAATGATAAACCATTTACAGCAAAAGTAAAATCGTTGTATTGTATATCTATCAGGATTAATAATTTTTAGTTTCAATACGAGTATTAATATATGTATCTTCTTACGGGATATGAGTGTATAGTGGGTAGTGGGATAGCATAACTTATTGGTTTCATATGTATGTTTGTATATGATTATTGTGGTATTTGGCTGTACGTGAATGGTATCAATATATGTATTTTCTTTCGGGCTATAAGTGTATATTGGGATAGCATTCTTATTGGTTCATATGTAGGATTGTATATGATTATTATGGTATTTGGCTTTACTTGAATGGTTTTCTTTTAGCAAAACAATGGAAAATATAACTCGAAATGTAAATACATAGTGTGTACGTTTAAATTTAAAACAAAACAAATATATTAATACTATCGAAGGAGCTGCTAATTACTATATAAAAGATTATACTTTGTGAATGTAGATTAGAATTACCTATTTCAAATAAAGATTATTAAGTCCCAAATACTTGGATTTTTTATAACTTATTAGAGCTTTCGTTTTTAGTCTTGGTCAGATCTTGAATATTAATTAAAAAAAAAGGTGCTGCAATGAGAGCTTCATTATCTCGCACTGTGAAACCACCAAGTGAACTAGAACTGAAAATATTGGATTTATTAGGGGAAAACTTCGTGGGATTGAATAATCCAGAATGTGGTGGTGTACCTGTATCCCTTGAACCAGAGTCCTGCGAAAATAGTCTTGATGAACCATCAACATCGAAGACACCTTCAACATCAAAGACTATGCCCCAGAGAGATGATGTGGAACCACCACATAAGAGACACAAAATGGACTTCCACAATGAATGTTATTCTGAATGCAGCTCAAAGCCCCCAAAATGAGGAAGAAAAGGAATACCTATATGAAAAATATTCCGTACAGAGAAGCTATAGGACGTCTCATGTTTTTAGCGGTTGTCACTCGTCCATATATATCATTCTCAGTGAGCAGTTAGCAGATATTTGGAAAATCCAGGAAAGCAGCACTGGGAAGCAGTCAAACGTATTTTCAGATACCTAAAGGGTACTAAAAGTTATGGAATTCTATACAATGGTGGGAGCAACGAATGTTTAAAAGCGTATTCAGATGCAGATTTTGTGGGAGACATTGATACTAGATATTCAACAACTGGCTATATGTCACTTTATTATCAGGTTGTCCAGTTACATGGACATCTCAACGACAAAAGTGTTGCAACATCCACGACAGAATCTGAATATATTGCAGCTTGGGATGCCGCACAAGAAATAATATGGTTGAGAAGGCTTTGAGTAATGTAATCGGATGTAATTTCCAAAAACGAAATCACGGAAAGAAAAAAATTGATTTGGCACCTTTTTTGCCATCTGTTTGTGAGGGTACGAACTATGTAACCCCGACAATGAAACATTCCATAGCCAGAAAAATTTCTACATTTCTATTGGATCCGTATTCCAATAAGTTCAGCTAGTGAACACTAGGTGGCGTCCGCGTGAACTTCACTTTCAACAAAATAAAATTTAGACTAGATAGAGAGAGATCATAGCTCCCAGGGTAGGCCGCCAGCTTTTTAACAGTGAAGAAGGGCGTGGATAAGATGGAGGGTAGAGCGCCACCCGCTTGATCAACCCTGGAGCTTATATAGCATACAAAACAAAAACGGGAAATTAACTCTAAACGGTAACCGATCGAATCAAACTCGAATCCAGTTAAAATATTCATAATTCCTTTCCCTAACATCTACACCTTTCTCAGTTGATTCCAAATTTGTTAACAAATCCCTTGATTTATCTGTCAGTTTATAAATTTTATTCAACCGTTATTATAGGACTCCCCCTATAATACTGGCAGTTAGCCTTGAGCTCCTGAGGCCACAAAGTTTCAAATGTGAGAAGATTTCATTTTTCTAATTGTAAACAATACCAAAATGTTCATAAGATATAAATTATATTACACCTGTAGCAGAAATGTTTCAATTCTAAGGGGACTTCAATGAACCCAGGCTCCCCAAGGAAAAAAGGAGGATGTCTCTTCAATACTTGAGACGTCGCTGTTTTGAAGTTATACTTTACCTTAGATATAGCTATATCGCCAGCTTACAGTAGGTCGAGAGAATGAATTCATCTACATAGGCATAAAAGCATATATCCTACACTAATATTCTTCCCCTTTTGGGCAGGTTTGAAGAACATAAACCAACCGTCAACATCAAAGACTATGCCCCAGAGAGATGATGTGGAACCACCACATAAGAGACACAAAATGGACTTCCACAATGAATGTTATTCTGAATGCAGCTCAAAGCCCCCAAAACGAGGAAGAAAAATAATATATGAAAAATATTCCGTACAGAGAAGCTATAGGACGTCTCATGTTTTTAGCGGTTGTCACTCGTCCAGATATATCATTCTCAGTGAGCAGAGTTAGCAGATATTTGGAAAATCCAGGAAAGCAGCACTGGGAAGCAGTCAAACGTATTTTCAGATACCTAAAGGGTACTAAAAGTTATGGAATTCTATACAATGGTGGGAGCAACGAATATTCAAAAGCGTATTCAGATGCAGATTTTGCAGGAGACATTGATACTAGATATTCAACAACTGGCTATGTTACTTCATTATCAGGTTGTCCAGTTACATGGACATCTCAACGACAAACATCCACGACAGAATCTGAATATATTGCAGCTTGGGATGCCGCACAAGAAATAATATGGTTGAGAAGGTTGCTTAAAGAAATTGATGTTGACGTTTCAAATCCAACGGAACTTTTTGTTGATAATAGAAGTGCTATAAACTTGGTGAGCAATAATGATCATCACAAACGAAAAAAATATCACTGTTGTTTACACCCAATCAGAAAACCAGTTGGCAGATATTTTAACCAAACCCTTACCACGAGAAAAATTTTCAAGAAATCGACAAGGTCTGTGGGTAACGTCTTCGAAGTGAACAAAGAGTGGGAGTGTTGAAGTAATCCATGTTCACTTCATTTCGATTGATCTTGTTTTTATGATTCCTTGGAAATCGTTGTTGATTGAATGAGTTTTAATGTCATTGTTAATACATAAAATGTATCGTTTGTATATTCATGATTAAAACCTGGTTCAGTAGAGTTTACAGTTCGATTTCCTACAAATTACAACAGGTAATACTGCTGGACAATTCTATCTCTAACCCTCATTCCTTCTACAGCAAATTGTCCTCTCCATTTCTTCATGAAAGCCATTTTCAATACATTCCTTTCCCGAATATTCTGAGGGAATACTATACATTCTGCACCCATCACTTCAACTATTCGAATTGATACTTCATGTATTGCTCGATGAACTGCAGTTCGACTCAAACTGCAAAAAAGTTTCCTCACCAACACCCCTTTATAGCTATATCGCCAGCTTACAGTAGGTCGAGAGAATGAATTCATCTACATAGGCATAAAAGCATATATCCTACACTAATATTCTTCCCCTTTTGGGCAGGTTTGAAGAACATAAATCTTTGTTGAGATAATAGATCAAGCATCAAAAATCTAGTCTCTGATAAGTTATTTGTCCCTATCTTAATAACTAAGCTTATCTGTGTGTGTCTCCCTCAAGGTGGCTTGCAGAACAAGAATGGTTTTAGAGTTACAAACTTAGGTCTGCAGTGCTCTGTCCGTACAACAATTGTGATCGGTACAACAGCGGTTAACTACTAACTACTGCTACTACTGTATTAGGCATTCATGCAAGGATGTCTAGTCTTATAGCAATACTAACACGAGGAAGCGGTATTCAGATGAAAGAAAGCCTAAAATGAAACAATTCATATTAGATGGAAACGGTTCACTGGAAGTGATGTCCACGACGATACGTCTGGAGTCTGGACAGAATGATCGAGCTCATTCTCTGAATATATGAGTTGTCTCGTTGATAAATATCAACTCGCCTGTAGTGTCGTGTAGCCTATAGGTTTACTTTTGTCCCAAGAAGCCAAAATTCAAATCAGTAAGATTCTGTTCTCCATAAGCAATTGAATCCAACAAGTGAGTTGAATGTTTTACCAGCATCCAAATGCCAAGAATAAAAATTTCCTATTCTTATAAAAGATGATCATACTTGGTTAATCCGAAAAATCGAGAAGTTTAGACATAAACTCGAAAATTAGCAAATGGCTACCAAAAGTATCACAACAAATTTTGAATCTCGGCGGCAAGACATTCACGGAACCAAAGTCGCCAATTCACCGTTCTGTTCCTTAAAGGGATTCGAATATGTGTTCGAATATAATTAATGCGTTCGAATATATCCTTGTATAGTAGTTTGTCAGTGAATGAGAACTAAACGAATGACGAGGTATTAAAATATCCCAAAACTTTCAAGGAAGTATTCATTTCAGGTTTAAATAGTCGTCGACCTCAAAACAGAACAAATGACAAAATGAAATCGTAACACCGTATAGGATGAAACTGCAGTAACGTTAGTTACAAATAAAAGCGGTAAAAACATAAAAAATTTCATTTCTCTTTTCTTCATTATGATTTCCTACCACGTAATAATTTATAAATTAATGATTTATTAATGATTCAATATCCATCTCTTTCAGGAATAAACGATGATACGAGCCAGTGAATAGCATATCATTTAGGACCCGTCAGCACCCGTCACAGTTGAAACTCAGCTCCGTTCACAGTTGAAACTCAGCACCCACCACAGTTGAAACTTAGCTTCCTTCACAGTTGATACTCAGCTCTCTCATCAGTTGAAACTCAACTCCTGTGGCAGTTGGAACTTGGCTCCCATCACAGTTGGAACTGTGATGGGATGAAAGAAAGCCTAAAATGAAACAATTCATATTAGATGGAAACGGTTCACTGGAAGTGATGTCCAGGACGATACGTCTGGACAGAATGATCAAGCTCATTCTCTGAATATATGAGTTGTCTCGTATTTATTTTCGATGCAAATTGACGGCATTTTCACATCAGCCGGTTTGATCATTACACTGAAGACTTCAGTAATCAGAATAACAATCTTGAGGAAGTGATTTAGATATGTGGAGTTCGGAGAGAGTTGAGCCAGTTGAAACTTGGCTCCTGGAAATTCGAACCCTGACTTCCGCCACAGTCGACATTCAGCTCCCGCCACCGATCGTTGGTGAAAATTACTCATCACGTTCCACTTATTGTACATCAATTTGAAATAATTTCTGCTTCCGATTTCATTTTCCGGCATGACTTCAATCTTGGGTTTATATTTTTCCGACATGGACCTCTGTTTTTTTGACATCATTCTGAGTTTTAAGTCAAAATTTCATCTTAAAAAGTGAGGCTTTACTCTCATCGAAATGAAGAAGAGAAAAATAATTGAAATGTACTTTTCTATTGTTTGTTATGTCAATGAGTAATAACGATAATTGTTATTATTCGTAATTTTCTTTTCGATGGAATATTATATACGGCTTTTTGCATAAATAGAAATAGTATTGTGCTCAGTTATTTTCGTATTCACTTGAACCTCAGAAAATACAACGCGATTCAAATTTTAAAGGAGAAACTACTGAAAAATCTGTTTTCATTTCATTTAGGAATATCTCAGCACTAATCATGCACAGGCAAACCATTCGATTGATCACTTTTTTTTATTATTTTTTCCATACCCTTATTAACGTGCTATGTAACGTGTTAATTTGGCAAGAGTGTGAATTTTCGAAGGAGATTGACAGCATATCAACATCACCCGGTTCGATCATCTTTTACTAAATTCTTCAGTTATCAGGATAACCATCTTGAGAAAGTGATCAAAATAGAGTATGTGAAGCTCGAAGAGAAGATTTTGAAATTTCATGTGTGTTTTCTCTTCTTTCGGACGATATTCGTTCTACTCAGAAATGAAGATGCCACAATGACTATTGCCTCACTTTGGCAGGATTATTCGGTCGTTATTCGTTACTTGATAGAAATTAGTAACACTTTCCATACACCTCGGCTCTCGCAACAGTTGAAACTCGGCTTATGCCACAGTTGAAACTCAGCACCCGTCACAGTTGAAACTCAGCTCCGTTCACAGTTGAAACTCAGCACCCGCCACAGTTGAAACTTAGCTCCCTTCACAGTTGATACTCAGCTCTCTCATCAGTTGAAACTCAACTCCTGTGTCAGTTGGAACTTGGCTCCCATCACAGTTGGAACCGGCTCCACATCACAGTTGAAACTTTGCTCTCATCACAGTTGGAATTCAGCTCGCGTCACAGCTGTAACCTGGCTCCCGCCACCGATTTACCATATTTGGAAAAAACACTCACGAATCACGAAATCCATTTTGTGTACATCATTCACGATGATTTCTGCTTTCCTTTTCATTTTTGGTCTAAATTCTGAGTCCGGTCAGAATTTCTTCATAAAAACTGAGACTTTATTCTCATTCAAGTGAAGATTGATGAGTAAAAAGACGATAACGATAATTATCATTATTTTGATGGAATAGCATTACTGCTAATTTTCTCTTTACTTGGAAACAAATTTTAAAAAATGTCGTTCAAAGTAAGAGAGGCCCATTGGCAAATTATGTTAGAGGCCATGGAGAAGCACTATTTCCTGGCTACAGGGAAATTTGTTGGTCCTCGAGGAAAGGATCTGTATAAAAAACATTGGGATGAATTGGCGCATGATCTGAATGCTCATTTGTAGCAAAACCTACTGAAAAATAGCAGAAGGTAAACCAAAGTCCCAAATACTTGGATTTTTTATAACTTATTAGAGCTTTCGTTTTTAGTCTTGGTCAGATCTTGAATATTCATTTAAAAAAAAAGGTGCTGCAATGAGAGCTTCATTATCTCGCACTGGGGGTGGACTTGATGATGTGAAACCACCAAGTGAACTAGAACTGAAAATATTGGATTTATTAGGGGAAAACTTCGTGGGATTGAATAATCCAGAATGTGGTGGTGTACCTGTATCCCTTGAACCAAAGTCCTGCGAAAATAGTCTTGATGAACCGTCAACATCGAAGACACCTTCAACATCAAAGACTATGCCCCAGAGAGATGATGTGGAACCACCACATAAGAGACACAAAATGGACTTCCACAATGAATGTTATTCTGAATGCAGCTCAAAGCCCCCAAAATGAGGAAGAAAAATAATATATGAAAAATATTCCGTACAGAGAAGCTATAGGACGTCTCATGTTTTTAGCGGTTGTCACTCGTCCAGATATATCATTCTCAGTGAGCAGAGTTAGCAGATATTTGGAAAATCCAGGGTACTAAAGGGTACTAAAAGTTATGGAATTCTATACAATGGTGGGAGCAACGAATGTTTAAAAGCGTATTCAGATGCAGATTTTGCAGAAGACATTGATACTAGATATTCAACAACTGGCTATGTTACTTTATTATCAGGTTGTCCAGTTACATGGACATCTCAACGACAAAAGTGTTGCAATATCCACGACAGAATCTGAATATATTGCAGCTTGGGATGCCGTACAAGAAATAATATGGTTGAGAAGGTTGCTTAAAGAAATTGATGTTGACGTTTCAAATCCAACGGAACTTTTTGTTGATGATAGAAGTGCTATAAACTTGGTGAGCAATAATGATCATCACAAACGAAAAAAAATATCACTGTTGTTTACACCCAATCAGAAAACCAGTTGGCAGATATTTTAACCAAACCCTTACCACGAGAAAAATTTTCAAGAAATCGACAAGGTCTGTGGGTAACGTCTTCGAAGTGAACAAACAGTGGGAGTGTTGAAGTAATCCATGTTCACTTCATTTCGATTGATCTTGTTTTTATGATTCCTTGGAAATCGTTGTTGATTGAATGAGTTTTAATGTCATTGTTAATACATAAAATGTATCGTTTGTATATTCATGATTAAAACCTGGTTCAGTAGAGTTTACAGTTCGATTTCCTACAAATTACAACAGGTAATACTGCTGGACAATTCTATCTCTAACCCTCATTCCTTCTACAGCAAATTGTCCTCTCCATTTCTCCATGAAAGCCATTTTCAATACATTCCTTTCCCGAATATTCTGAGGGAATACTATATATTCTGCACCCATCACTTCAACTATTCGAATTGATACTTCATGTATTGCTCGATGAACTGCAGTTCGACTCAAACTGCAAAAAAGTTTCCTCATCAACACCCCTTTATAGCTATATCGCCAGCTTGCAGTAGGTTGAGAGAATGAATTCATCTACATAGGCATAAAAGCATATATCCTACACTAATATTCTTCCCCTTTTGGGCAGGTTTGAAGAACATAAATCTTTGTTGAGATAATAGATCAAGCATCAAAAATCTAGTCTCTGATAAGTTATTTGTCCCTATCTTAATAACTAAGCTTATATGTGTGTGTCTCCCTCAAGGTGGCTTGCAGAACAAGAATGGTTTTAGAGTTCCAAACTTAGGTCTGCAGTGCTCTGTCCGTACAACAATTGTGATCGGTACAACAGCGGTTAACTACTAATTACTGCTACTACTGTATTAGGCATTCATGCAAGGATGTCTAGTCTTATAGCAATACTAACACGAGGAAGCGGTATTCAGATGAAAGAAAGCCTAAAATGAAATAATTCATATTAGATGGAAACGGTTCACTGGAAGTGATGTCCAGGACGATACGTCTGGAGTCTGGACAGAATGATCAAGCTCATTCTCTGAATATATGAGTTGTCTCGTTGATAAATATCAACTCGCCTTTAGTGTCGTGTGGCCTATAGGTTTACTTTTGTCCCAAGAAGCCAAAATTCCAATCAGTAAGATTCTGTTCTCCATAAGCAATTGAATCCAACAAGTGAGTTGAATGTTTTACCAGCATCCAAATGCCAAGAATAAAAATTTCCTATTCTTATAAAAGATGATCATACTTGGTTAATACGAAAAATCGAGAAGTTTAGACATAAATTCGAAAATTAGCAAATGGCTACCAAAAGTATCCCAACAAATTTTGAATCTCGGCGGCAAGACATTTATGGAACCAAAGTCGTCAATTCACCGTTCCGTGTTCCGTCAGAGCACAGAATCCTTAAAGGATTCGAATATGTGTTCGAATATAATTAATGCGTTCGAGTATATACTTGTATAATTGTTTGTCAGTGAATGAGAACTAAACGAATGACGAGGTATTAAAATATCCCAAAACTTTCAAGGAAGTATTCATTTCAGGTTTAAACAGTCGTCGACTTCAAAACAGAACAAATGACAAAATGAAACCGTAACACTGTATAGGATGAAACTGCAGTGACGTTAGTCACAAATAAAAGCGGTAAAAACATAAAGAGTTTCATTTCTCTTTTCTTCATTATGATTTCCTACCACGTAGTGACGGCTACATCCACCAATTTATTAATGATTCAATATCCTTCTCTTTCAGGAATAAACGATGATACGAGCCAGTGAATAGCATATCATTTGGGACCCGTCAGCACCCGTCACAGTTGAAACTCAGCTCCGTTCACAGTTGAAACTCAGCACCCACCACAGTTGAAACTTAGCTTCCTTCACAGTTGATACTCAGCTCTCTCATCAGTTGAAACTCAACTCCTGTGGCAGTTGGAACTTGGCTCCCATCACAGTTGGAACCGGCTTCACGTCACAGTTGAAACTTTGCTCTCATCACAGTTGGAATTCAGCTCGCGTCACAGCTGTAACCTGGCTCCCGCCACCGATTTACCATATTTGGAAAAAACACTCACGAAATCCATTTTGTGTACATCATTCACGATGATTTCTGCTTTCCTTCTCATTTTTGGTCTAAATTCTGAGTTCGGTCAGAATTTCTTCATAAAAACTGAGACTTTATTCTCATTCAAGTGAAGATTGATGAGTAAAAAGACGATAACGATCATTATCATTATTTTGATGGAATAGCATTACTGCTAATTTTCTCTTTACTTGGAAACAAATTTTACAAACAAATTTTAAAAAATGTCGTTCAATTTGCCCATTGGCAAATTATGTTAGAGGCTATGGAGAAACACTATTTCCTGGCTACAGGGAAATTTGTTGGTCCTCGAGGAAAGGATCTGTATAAAAAACATTGGGATGAATTGGCGCATAATCTGAATGCTCATTATGTAGCAAAACCTACTGAAAAATGGCAGAAGGTAAACCAAAGTCCCATTTACTTGGATTTTTTATAACTTATTAGAGCTTTCGTTTTTAGTCTTGGTCAGATCTTGAATATTCATTAAAAAAAAAGGTGCTGCAATGCCCCAGAGTGCTGCTATGCCCCAGAGAGATGATGTGGAACCACCACATAAGAGACACAAAATGGACTTCCACAATGAATGTTATTCTGAATGTAGCTCAAAGCCCCCAAAATGAGAAAGAAAAAGAATATATGAAAAATATTCCGTACAGAGAAGCTATAGGACGTCTCATGTTTTTAGCGGTTGTCACCCGTCCAGATATATCATTCTCAGTGAGCAGAGTTAGCAGATATTTGGAAAATCCAGGAAAGCAGCACTGGGAAGCAGTGAAACGTATTTTCAGATACCTAAAGGGTACTAGATCGTCAGTCTCGTCATAATAGGAGAACTGTTCAGTTTCGTCAACGTATTTGTAACGGTACCATTTTGTTCCACATGGTATAATCATTCGTAAACGTCAGAATAACAATTTTCAAGCACCCGTAGGTCCCTCTCTCCTTTTTCGTTTATAAACTGGTGGGCCGTGAGATTACAGATTTGAACTGTTGTTGTTTACTTTCATTAAATTAATAGACAGTACCTTTCTAATTGTTATTGAAGTACTTTCAATGTAGATGGAGTGTGATGTACCACCCTGCTCCAATCTTTAAATATCCCTCTCAAACTCTTTTTAAGTATATTTCGGCATCCTATTGGCGAAATCTTGCACATTTTAAGTTTTTTTGTAGAACCGATTCCTATGAAAATATATTTTCATACTTGCAACACACCTAGTAGTCAAGGTCATAATTAAAGATCAACTACCGTATCCCTGAAGGAATGTTGATATTTCATTTCATATTATATTTTGAATATCTTAGCGGAATTGTCTCTGAGAGGAAATATTTCCCATATTATTCATCCCTGCTTTTCCAATCGTTCAGTAGATTGTTCCAGTTTGGAAAATGCATTTAAATGATTTGGATATTCTGAAACAGCTCTATTCGATGGCCCATTGGTTCATCACACCTGTCCATGACGTATGGTCATGCGCTGGAATTCATATTATTCCGTTTCAATATGATCATCCTACGGATTCCATTTTTGAGGTTGCTTGGTGAATGTTCTAAGAAGACCCGCCTGGAAAATTTGTTTGTAGAAACATCTCTTTGAGGATTATTTCTGAGGGTCTTCACTTAGTGAAAACCGTGCCTAGTTTTGCTTGCTTGGGTATAGCATTTGATGTAAATTGGCCTTTCACTCTCTTTGGAGGATAAAAGAACTTCACAACCTGTTATCGTTTCATAACTTTCTTCAGTTGGTGTTCACCATACAATCGGTTGATAATTTACTGGAAAAATTGAAGACATTGCCCAAAAGATTGTGAAATAAAATTCCGATTGGGATTTTTGGAAAACCCTTCCGAAACTTGAAGGGTTTTATGGGGCAGTGTAGAAGCTGCATTTTTCTTTCATTTGGAACATCCGTTAGCCGAATCTGAATGAGAGCTGTTCACTCAATAGTGGGAAAATTATAGAAGAAGGACTTTGTTTTTTTTTCCTGAATTCAGTGAAGTCAGGGGTTTCAACCTTGAGTTTGGCACTTCAGGATATATCAAGCCACGCAAGTAGACAGTGAATGATTCGTCGTTTTTTTTTTTTAATATTTCTTTTCTCGCCACTTGCCATAATACTTTTATATATAGACAATATATTGTACAAAGGGGTAGAAATTAGTTTCATACTGATGATTTTATTTTATGTTTGACATACGTGAAACGCGCCTTTCGCTCTGGATCCAAAGCTAGCGGCTGTTTAATTTTGGGGTTATTTATGGTTTCTTTTGGTTATCTTGAAACCTACATTAATTTCTACCACAATTGATTGTGACTAATAATATTTCAACTCCAAATACAAATTGTATGTACATAAATATTATTTATTGATATGAATTTATATACTCAAAAATAATATGATGTTTTCGTGAAGTATTCATAATAAACCAGATCATTAGGTAATTTTTTTTTTCTTATTGATGATAATTCAGTCGATTATGCCAATTATTTTTTGTGACAGATGTGTTTAAGTTCATTTGGTAATTTAGGAACAGGGTTCAGACAAGCATTCGGAAGGGGTAAATTACCTGGCGCCCACAATTAAAATTTAACCTGCATACTTCCCCCCACTCCCGTCTTCACTCAGTTAGCCGGAGCCGAATTCTTGGGCTGTCACAGTGACTACCCAACACCGTAGCGTAATCGAGCGTTACATTTTGGCGCCCAACGTGGGGCCTGTATAAAAAAAAATATTAATATAGAATTGAAAAAAAACAGGGTGAAAAAAAAAAAATTTGCGAAACTTTGATTTTTTTTTTGATAAATTGGAGATATTTTGGAAACCTACTCTTGCAGTTTGTGCTGAATGATTTATTCATTCAAGCTTATTGACAAGCTTGAAAGTTTTTTTTATTTGTTGAGTTGTTATTATTGACATAATCATTTGGTATAATATGGCTCGTAAAATGCAGATCAATCGGTTAGACAGAGACGAATTATGTTACGAACTAACTGTTCGTGGTGTCGCAGTGGGTAC
Source organism: Leptinotarsa decemlineata (assembly GCF_025532065.1). Taxonomy (NCBI): domain Eukaryota; kingdom Metazoa; phylum Arthropoda; class Insecta; order Coleoptera; family Chrysomelidae; genus Leptinotarsa; species Leptinotarsa decemlineata. The sequence continues at coordinate 14,082,028 of NW_027412528.1, read as the reverse complement.
TGTCGATGAAATGCGTCATAGGCTCTCTGTAGCCTTACAAATGGAAAAAGATGGGGACAGCTTACGATACCCGGACTACCCTTTCATCTTTTCTGATGATGAGACGGCGGTTAAGACGACTTTGGATGAGTTGACAGTCATCTTAGCGAATTTTGATGGACAAAGAAATAGTGGCGAAGGACTAAAATTTCAAACGAAACTTTCCTATGTATTGGGACGGATTGATAGGATGGAACCAAAGGACTGTACAGAAAAGACTACTAAGGCGGATCTTGTGGCACAAGCTTTGATTCTCATGGATGAATTCAACCAGAAAATTCACAATGCACAGCAAGCCTCTAGGACAGTTCCCTCCGGACTTTCGCAACTACAAAATAGAATCATCAATCAGGCTCTCAATGCAAATATTCAACCGGTAGCCCACTCGTCTTTGGCTGCCGTAACCTTTCCGAATCAGGTCGCTTCAGATGGAAAAATGATTCCACCATACAAGTGGAACATAAAGAAATTTACTGGTGATGCTAAAGGAGTGTCAGTTACGGCTTTTTTTGAGATGGTAGAAGAGCATCGATTGGCAAGACACGTTCCCGAGAGTATTTTACTGGATTCTGGCATGGACTTATTTGCTGAAAAAGCTTACCAATTTTATAAGGATTGTCGTGGTCGTGTTGATAGTTGGGAGGAACTTGTTGGCGAATTTCGTGATGAGTACTTATCTGCGAACCATATGGACGCACTGTTTGAGGAGTTGCAAAAGCGAACTCAGCACCCGACCGAAAGCATTGGAGTCTACTTGGCGGTTATGTCTAACTACTTCAGTCGTTTGGGATGTCCGATGTCCGAAGATGCAAAGTTAGCCATTATCATGAAAAATCTCCATCCATTTTATCAGGATCGTCTTAGGGATCCGTTACCTACAAGTATTTCTGAACTTCGTGATACCTGCAGGAAAATGGAGTCCAGGAGAGACGTGATCAACAGTTATGTCGAACCATCGACTCGTAGGGGAAATATCATTGAAAAAGATCTGGCGTTTGTGGACTTAGCTGAAAATATGTGTGCAATGAATGTAACTACTACTCAACCTGCAACAAGTGGACAGGGGTCCTGTCAAGTAATTTGCTTCAGATGTAAACAGCCAGGACATCGAGCAGTAGGTTGTTCTTCATCAGGGAAACGGCAATGTTACGGATGTAATAGAGAAGGATTCACCAAAAGAAACTGTCCGAATTGTTCCAATAAGGGAAACGGACACGGGCATTCTTAGAAAGTCGAGATAGGAATGCTCGTGCAAAGTACTCGACTACACCTCTCCAACCGGTATTGGATTTCATTATTGATCATGCAAAAAATGATGAACGTCCATACCTCAAAGTGGAAATATTTGGAAAGCAAGTACTGGGTCTTCTTGATTCTGGAGCGTCTGCTACGATCATGGGAAGTCGAGGTTGGGATATCATAAAGGACTTTAACTTAGTACTGGACACATCGAAGCATACGACATGCACTGTAGCCAATGGGAATGTTTGTCATAGTAGTGGTGAGTGCGAGATACCATTCTCTCTTCAAGGTCGAGTCAAGTTGGTTAAGGTATTATTGGTACCGGAGTTGCATCATACATTGATACTTGGAATAGATTTCTGGAAAGCGATGGGAATTGTACCTGATCTAAGACATAATGACTGGCAGTTTTCAAAGGAAACCTATCACCTGGGTGCAGTTGATCATCTACGTAGTCAAACTGTCCTAACAGAAATGGAGGAAATTAGATTGAAGGCAGTGATCGGTAGGAATATGGAATTGATGGGAACCAGATTAGGGTGTACCAGTATGGCGGAACATGTGATTGTTACTCATTCCACTCCTATTAAGCAGCGATATTATCCCGTTTCACCAGTAATTCAACAACATATTAATAAAGAACTCGACGAAATGCTGGCCAATGATATTGTGGAGCCATCAAAAAGCGCTTGGTCTTCTCCAGTTCTTTTGGTTAAAAAGAAGGATGGGAGCTATCGATTCTGCGTAGATTATCGAAAATTGAATGCTGTCACTGAGAGAGATAGTTACCCTCTTCCATATGTGTCAAACACTTTAGATAAATTGAGGAATGCGCATTACCTTTCATCTCTCGACATTAAGTCCGCTTACTGGCAGGTGCCGGTTGCTGAGGCATCTCGGCCATACACTGCGTTCACAGTTCCTGGGAGAGGATTGTTTCAGTTTAAGCGTATGCCATTTGGTCTTCATAATAGCCCCGCTACCTGGCAAAGACTTATTGACTCTGTCCTCGGTCCAGAATTGGAACCTCATGTATTCGTCTACCTAGATGATGTGGTAGTCGTTACCCAAACCTTCGAAAAGCATCTATCCGTGCTGGAGGAAGTCTTCAGGAGACTTCGCGAAGCTAACTTAACTATAAGCATTGAAAAGTGTCAATTTTGCCGGCCTCAGATGAAGTACTTAGGTTATGTGGTCGACAGAAATGGGTTACACGTCGATCCCGATAAGGTGAGTGCTATGATACGACTACCTTCTCCTCAGTCAGTTAAAGACGTCAGAAGAGTTATCGGTACGTTCTCCTGGTACAGAGAGTTTATACCTGATTTTGCCACAGTCATTTCTCCGATCACCGCTCTACTGAGGAAGGGGAAAAAGTTTGATTGGACTAGTACATGCGAGGAGTCATTCCGGAAAATTAAGGAGTGTTTAATATCAGCACCTGTTCTGAACTGTCCTGACTATGATCTTCCTTTTATTCTTCAAACCGATGCATCTGCGTATGGTATTGGTGCCGTTCTAACACAGGGTCTAGAAGGCGAGGAAAGAGTTATTTGTTACCTTAGTCGCTCACTCACAAAACAAGAGCGTAACTTTTCCACAACGGAAAGAGAGTGCTTGGCCGTCTTATGGGCCGTGGAAAAGCTGCGTCCTTACTTGGAAGGTGTACGTTTTACGGTGGTAACAGACCACTATTCACTTGTTTGGTTGCAGAATTTGAAGGATCCCACCGGAAGGTTGGCAAGATGGGCGGTGAGGATGCAACAATACGATTTCAAAATTGTTCATCGGAAAGGTAAAGAGAATATCGTCCCAGATGCATTATCACGAGTTGTTCCGGTCATAGATGCCTTGGAAATTCAGGAAGACAGAGTTAAAGATCCCTGGTGGCTGACAATGAAGAAGAAGATAGCTGCAAATCCACTTAAATTTCCCCACTGGAGAATTGCAGACAATAAAATTTTCAAGTATGTGAAGGTACCAATAAAAGGATTAGGTGACAATGGTGATGAATGGAAGCTGGTGGTCCCTAAAGAAAATCGGAAAGAAGTCCTTGAAGAGGCCCATGACGAGCCCACTGCTGGTCATATGGGCAATTATAAAACTTACAACCGCATCAGTGACAAATATTATTGGCCCAAAATGAGATACGATGTATCTAAATATATTAGGAACTGTAATACTTGTGCGTTACACAAGCCAGACTTACGGGGCCCAAATGGTTTAATGACAGCACAACCATCCGTGAGGAGGCCTTGGGAGATGATATCCACAGATATTATGGGGCCATTACCAAGATCCAATAAAGGAAATAAATTCATTCTTGTAGTCAGTGATTATTACAGTAAGTACTCCCTGGTATTTCCTCTGAGGTCATCTTCTGCAGATGGTATTATGAAGAAAATTGAAGAGGAGGTGTTCTTGGTGTACGGAGTGCCACGTCTAATTCTTTGCGACAATGGGCCTCAGTTCAAATCGAGTAAATTCCGGAAATTGGCTGAAGAATATGGAGTTAAAATTAGGTATAATGCTCATTACCATCCCCAGGCAAACCCTACGGAAAGAGTGAATCGGAATTTGAAGACATTGCTTGCAGTCTATGTATCGGATAACCACCGCAGTTGGGATAAAAACATCGCCAAAATTGCCTGCGCACTGAGGACAGCAAAGCACGAGACGATTGGCCATTCACCGTACTTCGTGAATTTTGGAAGAGGTATGATCTTGAATGGGGAACATCATCAAAGGCTAAGTATGCTGAGTGATCCGGCAGTTTCTTCCGAAACAAGAAGCGAAGGATTCCAGCAATTATTCAAAGAAGTAGAAGAAAGGTTGGCGGCAGCGGCCAGAAGAAACATGAAGAAATATAATCTTCGACGGAGAAACGAAGAGTTCCTTCCTAACCAGCTAGTCTTCAGGAAAAACTTTGTTTTATCGAATGCTGAGAAATTTTATTCTGCAAAACTTGCACCTAAATTCATTGGTCCATTTTATATAAATAAAAGAGTGTCACCATGGACCTATGAGCTGCGAGATGAGCAGGGGAACTATAAGGGTATATGGAACGCTAAGGACCTGAAGTCAGCTAGCGCTGGAGAAAATTTAGCGGACTAAATTTTCTTCAGGTAAGGGGGGTGTTGTAACGGTACCATTTTGTTCCACATGGTATAATCATTCGTAAACGTCAGAATAACAATTTTCAAGCACCCGTAGGTCCCTCTCTCCTTTTTCGTTTATAAACTGGTGGGCCGTGAGATTACAGATTTGAACTGTTGTTGTTTACTTTCATTAAATTAATAGACAGTACCTTTCCAATTGTTATTGAAGTACTTTCAATGTAGATGGAGTGTGATGTACCACCCTGCTCCAATCTTTAAATATCCCTCTCAAACTCTTTTTAAGTATATTTCGGCATCCTATTGGCGAAATCTTGCACATTTTAAGTTTTTTTGTAGAACCGATTCCTATGAAAATATATTTTCATACTTGCAACACACCTAGTAGTCAAGGTCATAATTAAAGATCAACTACCGTATCCCTGAAGGAATGTTGATATTTCATTTCATATTATATTTTGAATATCTTAGCGGAATAGTCTCTGAGAGGAAATATTTCCCATATTATTCATCCCTGCTTTTCCAATCGTTCAGTAGATTGTTCCAGTTTGGAAAATGCATTTAAATGATTTGGATATTCTGAAACAGCTCTATTCGATGGCCCATTGGTTCATCACACCTGTCCATGACGTATGGTCATGCGCTGGAATTCATATTATTCCGTTTCAATATGATCATCCTACGGATTCCATTTTTGAGGTTGCTTGGTGAATGTTCTAAGAAGACCCGCCTGGAAAATTTGTTTGTAGAAACATCTCTTTGAGGATTATTTCTGAGGGTCTTCACTTAGTGAAAACCGTGCCTAGTTTTGCTTGCTTGGGTATAGCATTTGATGTAAATTGGCCTTTCACTCTCTTTGGAGGATAAAAGAACTTCACAACCTGTTATCGTTTCATAACTTTCTTCAGTTGGTGTTCACCATACAATCGGTTGATAATTTACTGGAAAAATTGAAGACATTGCCCAAAAGATTGTGAAATAAAATTCCGATTGGGATTTTTGGAAAACCCTTCCGAAACTTGAAGGGTTTTATGGGGCAGTGTAGAAGCTGCATTTTTCTTTCATTTGGAACATCCGTTAGCCGAATCTGAATGAGAGCTGTTCACTCAATAGTGGGAAAATTATAGAAGAAGGACTTTGTTTTTTTTTCCTGAATTCAGTGAAGTCAGGGGTTTCAACCTTGAGTTTGGCACTTCAGGATATATCAAGCCACGCAAGTAGACAGTGAATGATTCGTCGTTTTTTTTTTTAATATTTCTTTTCTTGCCACTTGCCATAATACTTTTATATATAGACAATATATTGTACAAAGGGGTAGAAATTAGTTTCATACTGATGATTTTATTTTATGTTTGACATACGTGAAACGCGCCTTTCGCTCTGGATCCAAAGCTAGCGGCTGTTTAATTTTGGGGTTATTTATGGTTTCTTTTGGTTATCTTGAAACCTACATTAATTTCTACCACAATTGATTGTGACTAATAATATTTCAACTCCAAATACAAATTGTATGTACATAAATATTATTTATTGATATGAATTTATATACTCAGAAATAATATGATGTTTTCGTGAAGTATTCATAATAAACCAGATCATTAGGTAATTTTTTTTTTCTTATTGATGATAATTCAGTCGATTATGCCAATTATTTTTTGTGACAGATGTGTTTAAGTTCATTTGGTAATTTAGGAACAGGGTTCAGACAAGCATTCGGAAGGGGTAAATTACCTGGCGCCCACAATTAAAATTTAACCTGCATACTTCCCCCCACTCCCGTCTTCACTCAGTTAGCCGGAGCCGAATTCTTGGGCTGTCACAGTGACTACCCAACACCGTAGCGTGATCGAGCGTTACATATTGTTCGTTTGAAAACTCTCCCTGTGGAAAATCACATGTTTCATAGTCTTTATCGTTTTCAATATTATGAAGTTCTTCGAAGACGAAGTTACGTCTCTGATTTGGATTGGGTTGTTGAAAGGAAGGTCTATTTTTCGAAAAATTCTGGGTACTGACAATGCTCATCGGGGTTGGTTGGGAAGTGGATGGCCCATTGTTGGGTTTCCAAACATTTTGCGGTGCTCCGAATACTTGGTTGTTGGTGAAGTATTTTTTTTGGGGCACATTTTGACGGGGTTGTATTTGAATTGATCCTCTAGAAAATTGAGGTTGGTTAGAAAAATTTTGATTCTGTTGCAGTTGTCGAGGAATATTTTGTTGCATTTGGGGTCTGTTCGGCTGAAAATTCTGAGACTGTTGAACAAAATTGAAATTTTGGGGATTTGATATGGTTGGTGACTTTTGAGGGGTGAAATTATTGAATTGAGATTTTTGTAAATACCGAATGTTGTTATCTTCGATGATATATTGTCGTGCTTCAGCTAAATTATTCGGTCTCATTGATCTGATCATTGAACTTTGGGGTTCTCTCAAACCAACAAATAATGTATGCAATGCATGTGAATCATAGAGTAATTTTTTGCTTATTTTCACTTGCTCGTTTACCTCGTGTAAATTAACATAGTTATGGAGAAGATTGAGCATAGAAACAACTCTTGAAAATAAATTTAGTGAATTTTCATTTGGATTTTGTCTCAAGGAGCCTAAATCTGATAATACACTACTTTCATTTCTCTGATCGCCAATGTGAGTGATCAATAAATTTTTAATGGTGTTCCAATCGTTACTACCGCTAATAGAAACAAATTCTTCTTCCGGTCCAGTCAATTTGGAAAAAATACTGTTGAGTAAAAGTTTATTTTGTGCACAATTATTATTTGCGGGAGTGGCGTCCCAATAGGTGTTCAATATATCGGTACATGTTGAAATAAATCGATAAAGTCTGCAAGGGTTACCATCAAACTCTGGTATGATTTGCAAAAGTTTCAAATCAAAAACTGGTGTTACTGTCATAATAGAATCGACTATATTTCCTAATTGTCTAGTTTGATTATTATTTATACTAAGAGCTTCTAGTGATTGACTTAAATCTAACTCAATTTCTGCACTGATATCACCTAATGATTCAGGAAAAATTGAGGAGCTTGACATATAGAATCACAAGAGGGAATAATGAGTAACTCATGAAAAATTCCTTTCCATCGTCTGGTGTTGGAGATTTCAGGTACAGGGATCCGCCTCTGGAACCGTAGTTGATCCGATGATGGTACTTTCAGCTTCAGAGTTTTTTCGTTGCCGAAACGACTTATCCGGTTCTTCTCTCGATGAAGAGTTGAAACTCAAGGATATCTAAATCGATAGATGCCTTCGAGAATCCTACCACGACTGCGCCAATTACGTACTTTAAAGAACGAAGACCGTTTTTAAAAAGACGAAATGTTTTTATTTGGACAAGTTGTTCGTACAAAAGTTACATCAAGACTGAATTTTTAATAATGTAATATAAATGGTGAGAAATTATAATGTTGGCTTTTCCTGGAATGCCTGCTATTTGATACTGCAGCGTCGGCGCTCCTTGGCCGGGTCGTAGACCTAGTCGGCTGGTTGAACGTACTTATTCGGTACGTAACTCGCGTGACAATTTAGTTGTAAGCCTGGCTGGTGACGTCACTGTTCGTCACTGGTACACCACGCCACGGTTGGATGCCTGGCTGTCTGTCTCGCTCCGGCTGTCTGTCTCACTCAATCGGAGCCGAGTCTACTGCCACTGTATATAATACTTTAGTCTTTCACTACTAGATGGCGCCACCGTCTCTTTTATGAAAATTTTTATTTTTTCTAACGTTGATTCACCTTTTTACCCCTTTTAACCCACCCAGGGCCCCATTATCCCCACCTTTCCCGAATGCTTCTCGGGTTGTTGAAAAATATTACAAGTCCAAAGCCAACCCAAAGAAGGTCAACCCAAGTTGTCCAACCTATAGACAGAATAAAAAGCCAACCCAAGAGGGTCAACCTAAGGCCAACCCAACGGACGGGAAAAAAGCCAACCTAAGGAGGTCAACCCAAGTTGTCCAAACCATGGCCAACCTATAGACAGAATAAAAAGCCAACCCAAGAGGGTCAACCTAAGGCCAACCCAACGGACTGGAAAAAAGCCAACCTAAGAAGGTCAACCCTAGTGGTCCAACCCAAGGCCAACCCAGGAATCGAAAAAAAAAGCCAACCTAAGGAGGTCAACCCAATCTTGCCAACCCATGGTCAACCTAATCGAGCCAACCCAAGGTCAACCTAATCGAGCCAACCCATGGCAAACCCAATCCAACCTATAATCGGGAAAATTTTGGAAAACGGATTTTCCGGAAAACCACTTTTTTGGACTAATTCGGCCACCAGGAATTCGTTGCGACTACTCCCGGAACCGAGAAACGATTTTTTTGGAATTTTTCCAAGATCGTATCTCGAAAACCATAAATTTCCCACGAAAACGGTTTACGGCACGTGAATCGGGGCGTCGAATAGAGCGGTTCCGGCCATCCGGAACCGTCCTCTGCGGACATATCTTCGGAGTAGCTCGGCAAGTATCTATTCATTCATTTCCCGTTCATCCCTTTCCTTCCGCGACATGATGTCTCTAATGAATCCATGGATGCCGTCCCATTTAGCGCGGTCCTAGCACATTTTTCCCGTTATATTTCGGGACGTTAGCCTCACTCCCAGGTGGGATTCTATTGTCTGCCTCTCTTGGGTCCATCTATAGCACTCCAGGACCGTGTGCTCCGGAGTATCACGGGCCCCGCAGTACACGCAGTTATTATTTGCGGTTTTTCCTATGCGGAATGTGTATGTTTTAAAGGACCCGTGACCTGTTAGAAACTGCGTTAGGAAGTAATCCAGTCTCCTGAACCTACAAGATACCCAGGGTTCGATACGCGGGATGAGGTGCTTAGTCCATTGTGCCGTTTCTGTATGTTGCTCCCATCTGGCCTGCCACCTCGCGATCGTAGCTCGCCTCTCTTCGGTCTTATCTCTTTCATTTGGGTTATTATAAGTTGCGGCTCTTTCCTCTATCAGTAGATCCAGCGGGATGACCCCGGTGATCACGTATAACCCCTCCGTGGCTGCTGTTCGGTAAGCACTAGCTATACGCAAGAGCATCTTTCTCTGAAGCCTAGTCACCATCTCCCGGTATAGATTAATACGCATTGCGTCATGCCAGATAGGAGCTCCATACGTGATTATGGACTGAACTACCCCATTTAAAATCATTCTGCGTTGGTTACCCATTCCTCCCATATTTGGCATCAACTTCATTAGAGCCGTTGATAACATTTCGGCTTTCCGAACCGCTTCTCTAACGTGTGGACCAAAATAGCACTTGTCGTCGAACCATATTCCCAAGTATTTTAATTTCCTTGCCGGTGTTATAATCCTTCCGCTGATTTCGAACCTAACCTAACCTAACCTAACCTAACCTAACCTAGTGGGTCCCCTCATGTTGGGCAATAACCTAGACAGGGCGGCTACTTGCCTATCCGCCTTCTCACAGGTCTTGCGGATATGCTCATTAAAAATCTTCTTGTCGTCCAGCCAGACGCCAAGGTACTTTACGAACTTTTTTGGTATTATCCTCACTCCCTGTAAATCAAAAAAGATGTTGTCCCTCTTTCTCGGGCCTTTTATTATGATGGCCTCAGTTTTCTGAGGCGCGATTTCAAGGCCATTTGCACTCATCCATTTCCCTATTAGTGCGAGCGCGGTGTTCGCCCTATTCATAAGGAGGCTTGGCTTCTCTGCCCTCACAACCAATGCTAGGTCATCAGCAAAAGCTGCTGTCGAGTATCCCTCCGGAAGGTCCTGTCTCAGCACTCCATCGTAGACTATGTTCCATAGTGTTGGCCCCAGTATGGAACCCTGCGGGACACCCTGTGTCATATCTTGCTGGTGCCTGCCACACACCAGCGTTCTTCCTGAGAGATACTCGGACATAATATATGTTAGATAATTGCTGACTCCAAATTCCTGTAATTTATGTAGAATTTTTCCCCATTTCGCGGTGTTGAAGGCATTTTTCACATCTATGAGGATGATCACCCTCCACGCTGCCCCTCTCTCACAAGCTCTTTCCAGTACGAACTGGACTGCCTGGATTGTGCTTTTCTTCGGCCTAAAACCAAATTGGGTGTCCGAAATTCCATGTTTGTCTCTAAGCTCCGCTTCTAGTCTTGCCTTCAACAACTGCTCATACAGTTTGGCCGGAATGTCTATAAGACTGATAGGCCTAACCTTGGTATTTGTTTCATTCCCTCCGCCCTTGGGTATCAGAATGACCTCAGCCTTCTTCCATTCCTGGGGGAAGGCCCCCTCCACCAACAGCGCATTTAGGATATTCAAAAGGATGTCCGGGCTTGTATCTGCCACTAACTTTATGGCCTCCGGAAGGATGCCGTCCGGGCCTGGTGCCTTTTTGTTTTTTAATCTCCCCGCCGCCGCTTGGAGTTCTTCGGTGCTGAACAATGGTGGATCCTCGTTTGGTCTGGGGCATGATGGAATCTGGCTGTCATCAGTTGGAAACAGTTCCCTGATTCGTTCTACCTTTATTGTATGATGTAGGTCATACGGGGTCCTAAGATGTCTCATCGACCCAGTGACTATTTGGTATCCTCTCCCCCAGGGGTCTTCTTCCAACTCACTACACAGCTCCTCCCATTTCCTCCTTTGTGCTCTCCTAATCGCAATCTTCAATTTCTTCCTGCCGCTTTTATAACTAGCCTCTAGACCTTCGATTGTGGTTTGATCCATGTCTCTACCTCTAGCTTTTGTGAGGGACCTCCTGTGATTATTGCAGATTATTCTGAGCTGCTTGATCTCCTCGTTCCACCATACTGGATGCAGCCTGTTGTGACCAACCTGTATCCCCACCGTACTCAGATCCTGTGCCTCTCTGATTACCTTGACCAGGCTCTTTACGTCTTTTACACCTCTAGCGGCTATCCGAAAGGCATCTCTCTCATACCTGGAACTGTCCTTTAGGATATACTCAGATATGAGCGGCATTTGCATAGCATTTTATAATTTGCCTCCTGTTTATACTTTTTAAATAGCGAATCTATTCTCTTTCCTCGGACTGGTGCATCCTCTCCTCGGCCTCCTTTTGTTTGACGACACTTCTAACATATCCTACGGCCTTTTCCCATTTTCCTCTCGATGTTAACATATCCTCTACCAAGTTGTCCGGAGTCATGTCCCTCTCCGACTCCACTTCGTAGATGTATCTCTCCCTCATCCATCTGGTGCATTTGAATATGGTGTGTTCTACATCGTCTATATCATTACAGTAGATACAGAGGTTGTCAGTTGTTTTGCCTATCCTATTGGTGTACATTCTGAAGGATCCATGACCCGTTAGGAACTGGGTAAGGAAGTAATCCGTTTGTTTGTGGGGGCACTTCAACCACTCTCCGATGTTTGGGATCAACCTCTTTGTCCATTGGGCTTTTTCTTCGTTTCTCTCCCATTTTCCCTGCCATGCTTCTAAAGTTTTGAGTCTTTCCTTTTCTTTTATGGTAGTTGTGACGGCGGCTCCAGTCTCATCCAGTCGTCCTCTTTCGTTCACCAGAAGGTCAATGGGGTGTATTCCAGCAATCACGCAGAGGGCTTCTGCTGATACTGTCCTGTAGGCTGACGTCACTCTCAGTAGAATTTTCCTCTGAGATGCCGTTACCATCCATTTATAGGTGTCAACTCTCATAACGCTTTTCCACACCGGTGCTGCATACAGAATGACAGATTGTACTTCACCATATATCAAGCGTCTCTTTCGCGTACTTGGCCCTTTCATATTTGGTAAGAGCTTGGACAGAGCAGTTGTATGTCTGTCCGCTTTTTCTCATGCCCTTCTTGTGTTCTCATTAAAAATAAGTTTGTCGTCCAGCCAGATGCCCAAATATTTGTCGAACTTTTTTGGTCTAATAATTGAGCCGGCCAGCTCAAAAACAATTTCTTCTCTTTTCCTAGGCCCTTTCACAATAATTGCGTCGGTTTTGTTTGGGGCAATTTCAAGGCCAATAGATTGTATCCACTCCTGAATTAGTGTGAGGGATTCGTTTGCCTTTTCCATAAGAAGGTTTGCGTTTTTTGCTCTCACAATCAACGCCAGGTCATCTGCATATGCTGTTGTATAACAGCCCTGAGGAAAATTGAGACTCAGAACACCATCATACAGAATGTTCCATAGTGTCGGTCCTATTATGGAACCTTGCGGTACCCCCTGCGTCATTTCCTGTATATAATTTCCGCATTTGAGTGTTCTGTGACTGAGGTAATTTACCATGACCTTTGTCAAATAGCCGCTGATCCCGATTTCCTGAAGCTTGTCTATAATCTTCCCCCATTTTGCGGTATTAAAGGCATTCTTCACATCTACGAAGATGATTGACCCCAAGTGGGAACTCCTTCACTCGCAAGTTTGAGTACATGTTTTATTGCTTGTACTGTGGATCTGTTAGGTCTAAAACCGAATTGTTTCGGTGATATGCCATCCAATTCGGTAAGTTCTAGTTCTAGCCTGTCTTTCAGTAAGTATTCATATAGCTTGCCTATACAATCGATGAGGCATATCGGCCTAACTTTCAATTGCTCGTGCGGGTTATTCCCCTTGGTATGAGAATGACCTTCGCCAGCTTCCACCTCTCTGGAAACTCACATTCTCCCAGCAGGTTATTCATGATTCTGAGGAGCATCTGTTGGCAGGTATCCGCCGCAAGCTTTACAGCTTCTGGTAGTATTCCATCAGGGCCGGCTGCTTTTTTCAATTTTATCTTCCTGACCGCGGACTTCAGCTCTTCTATTGTGAAGGCCATACGGAGTTCATATTGTATATCATTGTGTGTATGAGGCGTATCATCTCTGGGGAACAATTCCTCCACCTTCTCTTCTTTGATCCGCTGGTGAAGTTCATATGGCGTTCTAAGGTGCTTCATTTCCCCTGTTACGATCTGGTAACCCTGTCCCCAGGGATCTTCTTCCACTCTTTCGCACAGATTATTCCACTGCGTTCTTTGGGACGTTTTTATTGCCTTTCTAAGAGCTTTCCTATGTCCTTTGTATTCGGACTCGAGAAGTAAAATCCTAGCCTCGTCTTCTTGTCGCCTTCTTGCCCTGGTTAAACTTCTTCTTGAACTGTTGTAAGCTTCTCTCATAGCCGCAATGTCTTCGTTCCACCAGACAGGTTGTGGCCTTGTTGCTCCTCCCTTTCTCTTTTCCAAGCTTGTCCTCTTTGATTTTGCTCGTGAGGTCCTCCACATCAACAATTGAGCTTTCTAATATCTGCATGGTTGTTCTGAATACCGGCTCTGATATCAGTTTTACTTCCTGCCAGTTATATTTCGGTTTTCCTTCACTCTCGCCGATCTCATAAAATATATGTCTGTGAAGACTCATGCTTTCGTCTGTTGACACTCTCCAGTTGTTTATATCTCTGATCAGTCGTTGTGACGAGAAGGTTATGTCTATTATCGATGTTTGGGAACCTCTTGAGAAGGTTGGTATATCACCCTCATTGACCACTACCATATCCATGGATTGCAGCCATTCTGCCAGATAAGTACCTCTTGCTTCTGTTACGGCAGAGTTCCACAACCTCGATTTGGCATTGAAATCTCCTGCCACCATGACCTCCTCCTTCTCGTCTTTTATGTTTTGCATGACAGTATCAATGTACGCCTTGTAATATTCTAAGTTGACGTTGGGAGATATGTAGCAGTTGTAAATTGTGTATTTTTCGAAGGTGATTTTTACGTAACCAGGGCCGGAATAGTGCGTGACAACGCCACATCTCGAGTTCGCACAGAATATTATCGCGCAGCCAGAGGTGTCGATGATCCACTTAGGGTTGTTTGATGACAGCCTGATATTTGGTTCTTGTACCAGAGCTATATCTATGTTTTCTTCCTCAATCACTTTTCACAAGAGTTGATGTGCCTCAACCCTTCTGTCCAGGTTAATCTGAATTATTTTTAGCGGCATCGAGTAAAGATAGACAGCCCCTCCTCAGCCCATGCTCCATTTTATTCCTAGTTCTCTGAGAGATCTAGTATCTCCCTCAGGACCGACTGGTCCTCGTCCCTTATATCATCCATATGTTACATTGGGGGATTTTCAATCTCTGCTATTTTAGTCTATTCCTCTTGTTTGGGTTTATTCTCCTCATCGGGAATATGACTATGCTTTCTTTTATTTTTGATATCCCTTCTTGCTCTATTGAGGGCCGCTTTGAACGATGGACATCCCTTGGTACCGGCCATATGACCGCTTTCTTCACATACAGGGCAAAATTCCTCTAGATTGCAATCTTTTGCCATATATTCCTGTCCTCCACATTTAAAGCAGCTCTTTCCCCTGTCCGGTCCTTCACATTCTTCTCTTTTATGCCCAAAACCCCAACACTTTGTACATTTAGTAATATTTATCCTTTTCTCTATCTTACATCTTACTAGCCCTATTCTCAGTTCCTCTTTATTAATTACAGTCTTTGCAATCTCCTTCGGGAGGATAACTGTAACCGCCGCCGTATCATTTTGCAGAGGTCTGATCTCACTCAATTTATACGTTTCATCATCCAATTTACCGGTCATTTTTGTGATGGCATTCGTAATCTCTTCCTTTGTGACATCCCCGGCCATTCCCCTAATATATACCTGTTCGGTTTCTCCCCCTCCTCTCACACTCTTCGTTTGGAGCGATCCCTCCTGTTGTAGGTCATTTTTCAGGTGCCCTAAAGCCTGCCGGCTGTTTTCACGGTCCCTAGTATATCTCTATAGGACATATTCTCTCCGGTAATAACCACCCCGTAGGTATCTCTGTCCCTTGTATATTCCCCCTTCAATGCCGTGGTGTATATATCCACCTTGGTCTTTCCCCCATGGAATACCGCCTCCGTCATTTTGCGAAGGGTGTCAATGTTGACGCCTTTTATGTGGTGGATACATATTTTAGCAGCCTCAATGGTTTCGAACTTGATATTATTTAGTCTGTCCATATCCCTCTTTCAGTACCATCGTAGGTGGATTTGATGATTTTTCTGCTTGTCCTCGTTGCTGAGCCCCTAACTTTGGTAACCTGTTCCAGAACCTCATAGTCCCCAGTGAGAGGTGCCAATTCCGGGAACTTATCCTTATACATTTTTTGTATGCTGAGCCTCATCTCTGCATCATCCGGCTCTACATTAACGACTTTCGTGACAGAATCTTCTGCTGTCAGGGGTTTCTCACTATGATTTCTGTGTTAGTGTATACCGTACTTTCCCATGTGAGTTTCTCCATTTCCACAAACGTTTCAAATTCCGTATGATTTGGTAGGTCGTCTGGCGAGGACAATCTTGATGCGCTGCAGCTGCACACGCACGTGCAACTCCCCTTTTCTTGTCTCCGCCCGGGTGTGCTTGTACTTTTCTGATGAGCTTCCTTTTTATTAATGTCTTCCGATTCTGTGCCCTTCTCCGTTAGGAATATCATGGTGCCTTTGTTTGTGTTTTTTTCATTGTTCTGGTCTTCTGTACTTTCTGTAAGAGTGTTCTCTGAGTCTAGGTTCATAATGGTCTTTTCAGGTTCTTTGAGGTCCTCCAAAAAGTTAGTTTGATTTTTTATTTGTGTGACTAGTGCATCGATTTCCCTGGCTATATGCTTAATCTCTACTTTCGTATTTACATTATTTTTGATGAGTTTCATCAATTTTGTTGTTTTTCCTGTTGTTCTATATGTTCTATATTCTTTTGTAGCCAAGCTATCTCCGAATCCCTGCGTGTACCATATTTTTGCCTTTTTTTGGCGATACTAAGCGTTTCCTTTTCCTCTGCTGCGTTTCCTGCTCAATGTCACTCCAGTCAGTACTGTGGAGTTCGAAAGCTGGGCTCTTGTTCAGTTTCTCGTCTTGAAGGCCCTGTACTTCTCTTTCCAGTCTATCAGCCTGACTCTCCTCAAGCCCTGGCGTGACCTCTCCCATGCTCTGGGGAGTCGAGAAAATCTCCTCCTTTTCAATTTTAGATTCGCTCTTGGTCGGCGTTTGCTATTATAGGTCTCTTTTTGAAGGGATCCCCTTCATATTCTTTTTTGTGTTTTGTTAATTCTTCCATTTTCGATCCCACGAGTTGGGACGAAAAAATAGTGTCCAACAGGGTAGTGCGCCCTTACCTTGCTAACCTAACCTAACCTAACCTAACCTAACCTAACCTAACCTAGTTACAGAACCTGTTACAAAACCTGTTACGAAACCCGTTACGAAACCTGTTATAGAACCTGTTGCCGAACCTGTACCTGTTACAGAATCTGTATCTGTTACAGAATGTGAACCTGTTACAGATTCTGTACCTGTTACAGAACCTGCACCTGTTACAGAACCTGCACCTGTTACAGTACCTGTACCTGTACCTGTTACAGTACCGGTACATGTACCTGTTATAGTACCGGTACCTGTACCTGTTATAGTACCGGTACCTGTTACAGTACCAGTTATAGTACGTGTTACAGTACCTGTACCTGTTACAGCACCGATTACAGTACCTGTACCTGTACCTGTTACAGCACCGATTACAGCACCGATTACAGTACCTGTACCTGTACCTGTACCTGTACCTGTACCTGTACCTGTACCTGTACCTGTACCTGTACCTGTACCTGTACCTGTACCTGTACCTGTACCTGTACCTGTGCCCGTACATGTACCTGTACCTGTACCTGTACCCGTACCTGAACCTGTACCTGTACCCGTACCTGGTATAGTACCTGTACCTGTTACAGTACCTGTTGCAAAACCAGTACCTGTTACAGTACCTGTTACAGAACCTGCACCTGTTACAGTCCCTGTACCAGTTACATCCCTGTACCTGTTACAGAACTACGGAACCTTACCTGTTACGGAACCTGTACCTGTTACAGAATCTGTTACGGAACCTGTACCGGTTACAGAACCTGCGCTTGTTACCTGGACCTGTTTATAAATCTGAACCTGCTACTAAACCTGCACCTGTTACAGAACCTGTGCCTGTTACTGAACCTGGACCTGTTAAACCAAAATTCCGTAACCTAAGGTGTCATGCGACCCGTGCCGAGAGGTGATGACCAGACGATATATGGTCGTGGACAGAGCCACCGGGAAGATGGCAACCTTTCGGTGTAAAATGCCTTACCCCTGCACGCGGGGCTCTGCAGGGGCGGACCGAACTTCCCAAGCTGCTCGTGGGAATCAATATGAAGAAAAATATAACTAAATATGAATGGGAGAAGGAAACTCAGTTCTCTGAGTCTAGGTTCATAATGGTCTTTTCAGGTTCTTTGAGGTCCTCCAAAAATTTCGTTTGATTTTTCATTTGTGTGACTAGTGCATCGATTTCCCTGGCTATATGCCTAATCTCTACTTTCGTATTTACATTATTTTTGATGAGTTTCATCAATTTTGTTGTTTTTCCTGTTAAATGTTTTATATTCTTTTGTAGCCAAGCTATCTCCGAATCCCTGCGTGTACCACATTTTTGCCTTTTTTTTGGCGATACTAAGCGTTTCCTTTTCCTCTGCTGCGTTTCCTTCTCAATGTCACTCCAGTCAGTACTGTGGAGTTCGAAAGCTGGGTTCTTGTTCAGTTCCTCGTCTTGAAGGCCCTGTGCTTCTCTTTCCAGTCTATCAACCTGACTCTCCTCAAGCCCTGGCGTGACCTCTCCCATGCTCTGGGGAGTCGAGAAAATCTCCTCCTTTTCGCTTTTAGATTCGCTCTTGGTCGGCGTTCGTGCTATTATCGGTCTCTTTTTGAAGGGATCCCCTTCATATTCTTTTTTGTGTTTTGTTAATTCTTCCATTTTCGATCCCACGAGTTGGGACGAAAAAATAGTGTCCAGCAGGGAAGTGCGCCCTTACCTTGCTAACCTAACCTAACCTAACCTAACCTAGTTACAGAACCTGTTACAAAACCTGTTACGAAACCCGTTACGAAACCTGTTATAGAACATGTTGCCGAACCTGTACCTGTTACAGAATCTGTATCTGTTACAGAATCTGAACCTGTTACAGAATCTGAACCTGTTACAGATTCTGTACCTGTTACAGAACCTGCACCTGTAACAGTACCTGTTACAGAACCTGCACCTGTTACAGAATCTGTACCGGATACAGAATCTGTACCTGTTACAGAAGCTGCACCTGTTACAGTACCTGTACCTGTTACAGTACCGGTACCTGCACCTGTTACAGTACCGGTACCTGTTACAGTACCGATACCTGTTACAGTACCTGTTATAGTACGTGTTACAGTACCTGTACCTGATACAGTACCGATACCTGTTACAGTACCTGTTCTAGTACGTGTTAAAGTACCTGTACGTGTTACAGCACCGGTTACAGAACCTGCACCTGTTACAGTACCTGTTACAGAACCTGCACCTGTTACAGTACCTGTTACAGAACCTGCACCTGTCTAGTACCTGTGCCTGTACCTGTACCTGTACCTGTACCTGTGCCTGGTATAGTACCTGTGCCTGGTATACTGTGGAGTTCGAAAGCTGGGTTCTTGTTCAGTTCCTCGTCTTGAAGGCCCTGTGCTTCTCTTTCCAGTCTCTCTCTTTCCAGCCTGACCTCAAGAGAGCGTGACCTCTCCCATGCTCTGGGGAGTCGAGAAAATCTCCTCCTTTTCGCTTTTAGATTCGCTCTTGGTCGGCGTTCGTGCTATTATCGGTCTCTTTTTGAAGGGATCCCCTTCATATTCTTTTTTGTGTTTTGTTAATTCTTCCATTTTCGATCCCACGAGTTGGGACGAAAAAATAGTGTCCAGCAGGGTAGTGCGCCCTTACCTTGCTAACCTAACCTAACCTAACCTAGTTACAGAACCTGTTACAACACCTGTTACGAAACCCGTTACGAAACCTGTTATAGAACCTGTTGCCGAACCTGTTGCCGAACCTGTGCATGTTACAGAATCTGTATCTGTTACAGAATCTGAACCTGTTACAGATTCTGTACCTGTTACAGAACCTGCACCTGTTACAGAATCTGTACCTGTTACAGAACCTGCACCTGTTACAGTACCTGTACCTGTACCTGTACAGTACCTGTTACAGTACCTGTTACAGTACCTGTACCTGTACCTGTTACAGTACCGGTACCTGTACCTGTTACAGTACCGGTACCTTTACCTGTTACAGCACCGGTACCTGTTACAGTACCGGTTATAGTACGTGTTACAGTACCTGTACCTGTTACAGAACCGATACCTGTTACAGTACCTGTTACGGAACCTGCACCTGTTACAACCTGTTACAGAACCTGTACTTGTACCTGTACCTGTACCTGTACCTGTTACAGTACCTGTTGCAAAACCTGCACCTGTTACAGTCCCTGTACCTGTTACAGAACTACGGAACCTGTGCCTGTTACGGAACCTGTACCTGTTACAGAATCTGTTACAGAATCTGTTACGGAACCTGTACCGGTTACAGAACCTGTGCTTGTTACTGAACCTGGACCTGTTTATAAACCTGAACCTGCTACTAAACCTGTACCTGTTACAGAACCTGTGCCTGTTAAACCAAAATTCCGTAACCTAAGGTTGTTACGTTTCAATTTAGCACTAGATCAATACTGCTCCTATGTGACCTTTCAAAACACTACCTTACCTTTTAAGATCTTTATTCAAAGGATATTAACAAAGTAATTAAGTTACAAGTATATTTTATTCATTTAACATCATAGTAATAGGAATCTTCCGTTCCATAGAAAACTATACCTGAAATGTACAAGAATATATGTATGCTCCCTGACTAACTGCTTTAACCAGTACTTACACATTCTCCTATTGCCAATCGACGTTGGAGATCCGAAAATTCCTCGCTAGGTTGAAATAGTTGTTATTGTTTGTTTCTCAGTTTACTTCGCCTATCATTTTTCAGCCGTTGTCTGCCTTATTCTCTATACCTTCCCAATAATATTTCTTGCATAGATTGTTATTCATCACTTCCAGAAGAATTACTTACATATTAGAGCCATATCGCCTGAAAAACAATATTAGTTAGCTCTGGTTTCTGAATACTGTTTGATATTTTCGATAAATATTCTGCATAATATGAATGTTCAAATATTTGTACTGAAAGGGAAGGATGTGGCGACTTACCTTATATGTTTCTATTCCATCGCATGAATAAGGATTGGTAAATAGTTGAAAATAGGTTGGAACAATATTTTTGTATACATTCTAATACAAGGTTAAGAGACAGCTGTTGGTTGACATCCGCCGAACTTTCGTAGTGTCGTTCCGTCGACTTACACCGAACTAGTTCTACAGTTGTTCACGGGTGAGGGATTGATCGGCTACTCAAGTTGTCAAGGGTTGTTTTAGGGTTGCATTGCTTTGAGAAGAAGTTTTGATGGGTCATGGATTTGTTGATGATGTCTCAAGTGACTGTGGAGGAATTGATAGATTTATGATGTTGTGCACAGCGCCCCCTTGGTGCTTGTAGTGTAGATTGGACGCACTGTGGCAACAACTGGTTAGCTGTCAGATGTGGCAGTGTCTTAGTATTCGGAAGTTGGCCTTCGATGAGCTTGGTTCGGAGTTCATGGGTACCATCAGACTGATTGTAGGATATATATGGTTGTATTTGTGCCATCCTTCACGGGGATTATTTCTACAAGTCAGGATTGTATAGTGGAAGACTGATTGGTCATTTTGGTGTGGATATTTGCAGTCTGAAACTTGAGCTCTTTTGAGGATTTGTGGTGGTTACCGAACTCGTGCCAGGTGGAAGGATTTCCGAAATTAGGTATGTCTGAATCACTGTCGCATCTCTCATGTGGTCTTAGCTATGATATCACCTCTTCAATTCTACAACCTTCGTTTCTCGTCTCTAGATTCATAAGAAAGAGAAGGCCCTTAGTCACTCATCAAGTCCCAGTAGGACTTCCGTGCAGAGCACCGCACACGAAGAAACGTATAGAAAACCCCTTGGCCAGGGTAAGAATTTTACCATTAAATGTGTTTTTGATGATTTTAGTAATTTCTGATTCCATCGTTATATCTCAACTGAATATTAGTATTGAAGAGAGGTTTCAACACTCATTCAATTTTCTTGATTTTTACGGGTCATATGGTTATACAGGGCACCCAAAAATATACTATTGTTATCTTGCTACTTTGCTTAATGAAAATATACCAGGGGTATTGATTAGTCAAATAGTCCCTATTGAATGGGGGTTGAATCTCACCTTGTTTTTATCTGATTCTGATTGAGAATTTTCATCCGTAGGTTTTTTTTTCTGTTTTCCTGTATTCTTGTTTTCCTGTTTTCCGGTTTTCTTGTTTTCCTGTTTTCCTGTTTTCCAGTTTTCTTTTTTTCCTGTTTTCCGGTTTTCTTGTTTTCCTGTTTTCCTGTTTTCCTTTTTTTTCTTCTTTGCTTTTTTTAATTTATCTTTCTGGATCTTATTTGGTGATCCATTACTGGTCCAGCTTGTCGTGCCCTACAGGGTGATCCATCTCCGCCGTACTACAGGGTGATCCACCGGTGCTACAGGGTGATCCATCTCCGTCGAACTACGGGGTAGCCTAACACCATATACCGGGTGGCCCAAAAGGAGCACGCAAGTTATAATTGATTTATTTGAAAATTTGTGATATACTGAGATATTTGAATAATTGTTGCTCTTATGTTTATTGATACCTGTTGATATAGTGAGTTATATCAGGAACTGATAGTTCACCGGTATAACATTACAGATGCATGTTCCCAGACCAGGTCGTTAGCCGATCCAGCTTGCTTACTCAGCATTGCGTCATATGCGAACTTATTTATACACCTTGTTTTATTATTCATGACATTCAATTGTAGTTATTTGCCTTAAATGTACAAATAAAGTTTTTAAAAAGTCTCAAAGCAAATCCTTCGAAATAATTGGCGCAGTCGTTGTAGGATTGTTCGAAAACGACTCATTGCGAATTCGTTTGTGAGTTTCAACTCTTAACGGACAAGAAACCGAAAATTTGGAGAACGAGCCAGAGACCCAGAAAAACACAGTGAGCCAGAAAAGTGGACGAAAACCAGGAATAGGTGAGCCATCCATTTTTCCTCTCCTTTTATTTGAATTTTGTGGCAAAGTTGACTATTGATTGAATCAGTTAGTGCATATAATTTAAATTTAACAATAAAAACAGAATTGAGTGGAAATCAATTGCGTTTTAGATATTAGCGAAAATAATAATCTGAAACATAAATTTAGCATAAGAAGAGAAAGAGGATAATTACAATTTTCGAAAGTAAAGGAATAAGTAAAAGTAATAAAAGAAAGAATAGTAATAAAATAAATTTTCATTTACAATCAATCAAAATTGACGAATTAATTGGACAATTAAATAACTTAGTATTAGATAGAGATAATAATATGGTAAATCCTCAGGAAATGGGTATTAATTACCAATTATTGAGACTTTATATTGATACGATTCCAAATTTTAATGGTGATAATGAAAGTACCTTAGAAGTATTTATTGAACATTGTGAATATTTGATTTCTACCTACAAAAATATTCAAAATATTGATGATCCAATTAATACATTTTTAATCAGAGCTATTATTGGGAAATTATCAGGAAATGCATTAATGTTAGTTGGAAGTAGACCAGAAATTCGAGATTGGGATAATTTAAAGAATCTGCTTAGGCTTAGTTTCGGAGACCAAAGAAATCTAGATTGCCTTGTTCAAGAAATGATGATAATGAAACCTTTTCGAAATGAAACTTTCTTCTCTTTCGGTCAGAGAATTCAGAAAAGCAGGAGTACAATTGCTTCAAAATTAGTTTCAATGAACCTGAGTGTGGAAGAACGAACTTTCAAATTGCGAAATTACGATGAACTTTCTTTGAAAACCTTTATCCGTGGTTTAACAGGAAGAATACAAGACATGGTTAGACTACGAAATCCAAACTCTTTAGAACTAGCCATTTCTTATGTTCTAGAAGAAGAAAATTTCATTTATAATCAAAAACAAAATAATTACTTTCAAAATCCTCTTCAACATAATAAAACGATGCCTCCAAGACCACAATCATCTAATCAATTCAAACCGCAACAACCAATTTCAAATTTCCGACAACAAATGCCAGTTCAAAATTTTCAAAGACCAAATTTCAATACCCAAAATTTCCAAAATAAAAACCAACCACCGGTTGAAAATTTGAGATACCAATTTCCATCACAACCTATCCAGTTACAACCGAGACAAAATACGCCTCCTCCAAAATATTTTACTAACCAACAAGTATTTGGAACACCCCGTAATGTTTTCAAACCTACCGGTCAAGTTATGCAAAATAAACCAGAACCTATGTCAACATCATCTCGTAATCCAACGATACAACAAAATCGTAATCCTAATAGAAATTATTTTCAAAATTCCGGTCCAAGAAATTTCATGTCAGAGGAACTTCATAATATAGAGACTAGATACTACCCAAATGATCAGTTAGAATTTGATAATCCCTTCGAAAACCAACAATATGAATGTTCAGGTGTTATAAATGAACAAAATGACCCAAATGCTTATAACGACAATTTTGAAAACTTTCAGGACACTGTATTCAACCAGTGCCCTTACGAAAATGTTAACGAAACCGAGAATTTTACTTTTGAAGAAAATTTTCCCCATATCTCGACCCAGGACAACACAACATAACAAATATAGACCTCAATCATTTACAGAACAATTTACCATATATATTCGTTCCCAAATTGAAAGCAAAATTTTTAATAGATACAGGTAGCTCTCGTAGTCTCATGAGTCCAAATTTGGCAAATAAATTTTTCCAAAATTATATTTCTAATGAAAACTTCAATATTCAAACCTCTCATAGTATTTCTTTTCACAACGAAGTGGTTGTTATTCCAATATTTGAGATTTTCAATATTGAGAAATGTCACAAATTCTATATTTTTGATTTTAATCAAAAATATGATGGACTTATAGGAATGGATCTTTTAAAACAATTACAAGCAATAGTCGATATTCATAAAAAATTACTGATTACTCCTAGTAACCAAATTCCAATTATTTTTGATGAGTCACTAAACACATCAAATAAAACTCCACAAAACTGTTTTCATACTTTGATAATCCCTGGCAGAATGCAGCAAGTTATTAAACTTCCTGTCCTTCAAAAATCTGGTTTAGGAATTTTAAATTATATAGATTTTGGAAACAATTTAGAATCTCCACAAGCTATCGTTAACATAGAAAATTATTTTGCTTATACAACAATAACAAACTCGAACACAAAGCCATTCAAAATCACGATAACAGAACCTTTTGAGATTGAACCTTTCGATTTAAATGAAACTAATTTCGTTGGAAATATCGAGACAAATAGTAAAGTAAACGAACACCAAGACCTTCTTTTGAAAAATAACTTGAAAAATCTAAGGTTGGAACACTGCAATAAAGAAGAAAAAGAAGCAATCGCAAAATTGTGCTATGATTATAGAGATATATTTCACTGTGAAAACATTCCTTTGAGTTTCTCTAATGAAATTACTCATAAAATAAAATTAAAAAATGAAACCCCAATTTTTACAAAGACTTATCGAATTCCGGAAATTCACAAAAATGAAGTAAATTCCCAAATCAATAAAATGTTAGAACAGGGTATAATTCAACCTTCTACCTCACCCTGGAACAGCCCGATTTGGGTAGTTCCCAAAAAATTAGATCAAAGTGGAAAACAGAAGTGGCGCGTCGTCATAGACTATCGAAAATTGAATGAACAAACAATTGACGATAAATATCCTCTTCCCAACATTACAGACATCTTAGACAAACTTGGTAGGGCAAATTATTTCACCACCCTCGATTTGGCATCAGGATACCACCAAATCGAAATGGACAAAAATGACATTTCAAAAACAGCTTTTTCTACACAAAATGGGCACTACGAATTCAGACGTATGCCTTTTGGGGTAAAAAATGGTCCCTCTACTTTTCAGAGGACAATAAATAATGTTCTGAGGGGCTTAAACAACGAAATTTGTTTAGTGTACCTTGACGATATAATAATATTCAGTAGCTCCTTACAAGAACACATCTCTAGAATAAAAAACGTATTCGAGAGACTGAGGAAAGCAAATTTCAAAATACAATTGGATAAATCTGAATTTCTTAAAAAATCAGTTGCCTACCTAGGACATTTAATCACCCCTGAGGGAGTAAAACCCAATCCGGATAAAATCTCAGCAATTCAAAAATTCCCTATCCCAAAAACTCAGAGAGAAATCAAATCATTTTTAGGCTTAATGGGATATTATCGAAAATTCATTAAAGATTTTGCGAAAATTACAAAACCTATGACCGCATGTTTAAAACGAAATGCAAAAATAATACATGACCAAACTTTTATCGAAAGTTTCGAAACATGTAAGAAAATTTTATGTAACGACCCTATACTTCAATACCCCGACTTTGAACGAGAATTTATAGTGACCACAGACGCTTCAAACGTAGCCCTAGGCGCAATCCTTTCACAAGGTAATATTGGCCAAGACAAGCCTATCGCTTATGCTTCGCGAACTTTAAATGAGACTGAACAACGTTATAGCACTATCGAAAGAGAGCTTCTTGCGATAGTTTGGGCTTGCAAACAATTCAGACCTTACATTTTTGGACGACCCTTTACAATTGTATGTGACCACCGCCCACTAACATGGCTTTTTAATATTCGAGAACCCAATTCCAAACTATTCCGTTGGCGTTTGAAATTGGAAGAATACAACTACAAAATTGTTTATAAGAAAGGACTTCTGAACTCCAATGCGGACGCACTTTCACGTATTCAACTTAACATGCACGAAACCGACTCCATTGCTAACAATCCAGGTGACATTGACCAAGAAACTTTAGACTTTCTTAGAGAACTAGCAGAAAATCCAGTAGAAAATCCAAAACCAGATATATCTAATGATAATCCTGGAAAACAATCAAAAATTAATATCATTTCAGATATCCAAATCAATCCCCCGAATGAACTCACTAATCAAATCGATCAACTACCTATCTCTCAAACCGACGAAACTCCCCATTCTTTATCACAAGAAGTAGCCAATGATGGAATTCCTATTCGAGATGATATAATCAATAATAAAATATATCAAATTCACGTTTTAAAAAATAAACAAAATAAAATATCTCTTCAACAAGAAACATATGGTATTCATAAAATTTCAACAGTAAAACTACCTTCAGAAGAAAATGAGCTCTTGATTTTTAATTTCATGAAAGATTATTTGAAACCGAATATTAATTACTTCATATATTTTGAAAATGCTCAACTCATGAAAAATTTCACAAAAGTGTACTCTGAAAATTTTAGCAAACAGACTCTAAAATTAATCAGGTGTACAAAACTTGTCAACACTATAAAAGGTCAGGACGAACAAATCCTCTTGATGAAAAATCATCACGAAGGAAAAACAAATCATCGCGGAATCGAAGAAACTTTACAATATCTAAAAAGAAATTATTATTGGATAAATATGAAACAAACTATTACAAATTACATTAATTCATGTGATATTTGTCGAAGAACAAAGTATTCTAGGCAAAATCCATATGTACCTTTAGTTTTGACAGAAACTCCTTCAAAACCTTTTCAAATAATTCACATCGATGCTTTCTTTTTCGACGGCCAAATATATTTGACAATTATTGACTCTTTTTCTAAATTCGCTCAAGCGATACCAATAGCGGCAAATCAGCCATTCACATTTGTAATGCTTTAGTAAGGTATTTTGCTTCTTTTGGCACACCTCAAAATATAACTGTTGATAGTGGCCGAGAATTCAATAACGAAACTGTCAAAGAACTTTTGAAATTACACAAAATAAAAGTGCATTTCACCACCCCTGGACACCATGAATCCAATAGCCCTGTAGAAAGACTTCATTCCACCTTAATCGAACATCTACGAATTTTGAAAGAAATACACCCTAACGAGACAGATCTCATTAATTACGCCATACTAGGTTACAATACTTCAATTCACAGTTCAACTGGTTTTACTCCATTTGAATTAATATTTGGTCATACAAATTCAAGAAGTCCAGAAGAAATTTTCAGTCCCAAAGAATTTTTTTCAACATATGTACAAGAACACAATAAAAAACTAATCCCTGTTTATGAAAAAGTTTTGGAAAAATTGAAATCTCGCAAAGAAAAAATACAAGAAAAAACAAATATTAAAGGTAACACGAACGAGGAATTTGAAATCAATCAAAAAGTTTTCAAGAAAAATCCGAAAAACAGAAATAAAAAGAACAATAAATTTTTAGGACCATTTACCATTACAAAAATCTTAGAACATAACAAAGTAGAAATAAAAATAAAAAGGGAAAGGTTGAAATAATTCACATAAAAGAATTAAGAAAACCACCTTTGTTACAGGCTCAAAATGAAGAACCTGAGAATCCTGAACCTCCTGACGTTATTAGCAATGGTCAGGGCCAATCCAGAAATTGAAATAAAAACAATAAGTCCTTCCCCCGAAATCCTTCCATTTAAACTTGGTTTTTCAAAAATTGTAACTAAAAAACATATTTTTCTCAACGATATTGATTTAAGTATCCTGGAACTTGAAATAAAAAATTTAATAAAGAACTATAATAAATTAAACGAGATATCAAGTAATGAACAGATGTACTTCAGGAGTTTGGCAAATAAATACGAACATTTAAAACCACTGGTTTTCGAAATTTCTCATAAACTCAAAAATATTCTAAATACACCAACGATCAGACAAAAACGAGGATTAATAAATGTTGGAGGAACAATCCAAAAATGGCTTTTTGGTAACTTAGACGCATCCGATGGAGAGCGATATGATAAGGCAATCGAAACTTTGAAAAGCAATCAACAAAAAATTGTAAAAGAAGTTAATTCACAAATTTCTCTTTCCAAACAAATAATTGATAAATTTTCCAAACATATTGAATCTATTATCAAAAATCAGAGAGATATTTCTAAATACATTGAAATCTATAAACCAGCTTTGATCAATATAACTGATCAATTTTATAAATATACTGTGTATTCAAGTATGCTAGATCAAATATTTTTAAATGCAAATGTAATTATCACCTTTCTTGATAACGTCGAAAATGCAATCACTTTTGCAAAATTACATACAGTTCACCCTGATATTTTAACAAGTCAAAATTTGGAAGGAATCATTAGTGAGCTTCACAATCACTATAGTCCTGACGAAATACTTCAGTTAGATGTCCACTCATGGTATTCAATTATTCAAACAAACTGTTATTTTTCAAAAAATAAAATTATCTTTGCCATTGAATTTCCTATAGTTTATCCTAAAACCTTTCAATACTTCCATTTGTTTCCTATCCCAACTGAAACAAATACCATAATCATCCCAAAAAAACCTTACTTGGCTCTCGGAGAAGAAACATTCCAATATATGGACCAACCCTGTACACAAATCTTGGACATGTATCTCTGCAATCAAGAAAACCTGAGTTTCCACCCAGAAAAAGACTGCATTGCCGCCCTTATCCACGACAAGGATGCTAGGTGCCCCCAGATGCCGATAGAACCACCCACCCAAATATTCAATAAAATCAACGAGGAATATATTATCGTCATCACCTCAGAAGAAATGAAAATAAAATCAAAATGCCCAGAGGACCAATTCTTCACAGTCAAAGGCAGCACCCTTCTACGAATTCCAACCAATTGCAGTTTCGAATTCAAACGATACAAATTCGAAAACCGCCAAAATTCGAATTTCGGAAAACCATTTGTCTTGCCAAAAATCAACAATGAAGTGTTAAGGTTTGAGACACTCGAAAGAAAACCTTTAAGGATAGAAAATATACCACTGGAAGATATCCATCAACTTCAGAGACATATCGATGCGACAAATCAACTATCAATAGAAGACATCGATTACTACCAATCAACCGACTGGATTCTATGGACAATTATCTGCTTTATTTTATTTGTTTTGGCCTGCTACACCTTCAGGAAAATTCAAAATGCACGGAAGAAACCAAACTCCGAATTGAAAGTGAAATTTGAAGGAAAAGAACTTGAAAATTCGCCTTCAGTCTTGTTCCAGCCCGAAGTCGAAATTTGAGGAGGGAGGAGTTATATCAGGAACTGATAGTTCACCGGTATAACATTACAGATGCATGTTCCCAGACCAGGTCGTTAGCCGATCCAGCTTGCTTACTCAGCATTGCGTCATATGCGAACTTATTTATACACCTTGTTTTATTATTCATGACATTCAATTGTAGTTATTTGCCTTAAATGTACAAATAAAGTTTTTAAAAAGTCTCAAAGCAAATCCTTCGAAATATATAGTGTTTGTTTATCGTTTATTGATTAAGAGTTTGTTTATTGATACCTGATTGATATAGATATTTGTGAAACGGAAATTGAGGTATTTTCGTCCTTTCACGATTGCTTATTGACACCGGTGCGCCTACGCCTGAGCTCACGCGACGCAAACGAATTTGTCTTAACCTTTCAATACTAGTATTTACGATTTCACCTACTCAATTTTCGTAGTAGTTTTACTTGACGTATTGTAGTTTCTTTTGAGCGTCGTTACTACCGTAATTTGTGGCTGATTGAATTCGTGGTATATACACCGCGCTCTTGTATTGACATTTGAACATCGCGTAGTAGTGTGAATATTGCATTGTTGTCTTAGAAGCGTTGTTGGTTAATCCATGTAAGTTAGGATTACTGAATAAATCATATTGGGGATCTTTATCTTTTATTTCCAATATTAATTGGTAAGTTATTGATATTGTGAGTTACTTAGGGTATCTGGAGGATTAAATTTACCTGGCGCCCATTAAGATCTATTTGAAATTTGCTAAGTTGTTTAATCCACTCCCGTCTCCACTGTTTAGCTTAGCCGCGGATACCCATCTGTCTTATTTGTTACCGACAGATGATTTAGTCTCCTCTTGTGGTTTGTGAGGTGACAAGGTGTCATGCGACCCGTGCCGAGAGGTGATGACCAGACGATATATGGTCGTGGACAGAGCCACCGGGAAGATGGCAACCTCTCGGTGTAAAATGCCTTACCCCTGCACGCGGGGCTCTGCAGGGGCGGACCGAACTTCCCAAGCTGCTCGCGGGAATCAATATGAAGAAAAATATAACTAAATATGAAAGGGAGAAGGAAACTCAGTTCTCTGAGTCTAGGTTCAAAATGGTCTTTTCAGGTTCTTTGAGGTCCTCCAAAAAGTTCGTTTGATTTTTCATCTGTGTGACTAGTGCATCGATTTCCCTGGCTATATGCTTAATCTCTACTTTCGTATTTACATTATTTTTGATGAGTTTCATCAATTTTGTTGTTTTTCCTGTTAAATGTTCTATATTCTTTTGTAGCCAAGCTATCTCCGAATCCCTGCGTGTACCATATTTTTGCCTTTTTTTTGGCGACACTAAGCGTTTCCTTTTCCTCTGCTGCGTTTCCTTCTCAATGTCACTCCAGTCAGTACTGTGGAGTTCGAAAACTGGGTTCTTGTTCAGTTCCTCGTCTTGAAGGCCCTGTGCTTCTCTTTCCAGTCTATCAGCCTGACTCTCCTCAAGCCCTGGCGTGACCTCTCCCATGCTCTGGGGAGTCGAGAAAATCTCCTCCTTTTCGCTTTTAGATTCGCTCTTGGTCGGCGTTCGTGCTATTATCGGTCTCTTTTTGAAGGGATCCCCTTCATATTCTTTTTTGTGTTTTGTTAATTCTTCCATTTTCGATCCCACGAGTTGGGACGAAAAAATAGTGTCCAGCAGGGTAGTGCGCCCTTACCTTGCTAACCTCACCTAATCTAACCTAACCTAACCTAGTTACAGAACCTGTTACAAAACCTGTTACGAAACCCGTTACGAAACCTGTTATAGAACCTGTTGCCGAACCTGTACCTGTTACAGAATCTGTATCTGTTACAGAATCCGAACCTGTTACGGATTCTGTACCTGTTACAGAACCTGCACCTGTTACAGAACCTGATACAGAACCTGCACCTGTTACAGAATCTGTACCGGTTACAGAATCTGTACCTGTTACAGAACCTGCAACTGTTACAGAACCTGCACCTGTTACAGAACATGCACCTGTTACAGTACCTGTACCTGTTACAGAATCTGTATCTGTTACAGAATCTGAACCTGTTACAGATTCTGTACCTGTTACAGAACCTGCACCTGTTACAGAACATGCACCTGTTACAGTACCTGTACCTGTTACAGAATCTGTATGTTACAGAATCTGAACCTGTTACAGATTCTGTACCTGTTACAGAACCTGCACCTGTTACAGAACCTGCACCTGTTACAGAATCTGTACCGGTTACAGAATCTGTACCTGTTACAGAACCTGCAACTGTTACAGAACCTGCACCTGTTACAGAACATGCACCTGTTACAGTACCTGTACCTGTTACAGAATCTGTATCTGTTACAGAATCTGAACCTGTTACAGAATCTGTATCTGTTACAGAATCTGAACCTGTTACAGATTCTGTACCTGTTACAGAACCTGCACCTGTTACAGAACATGCACCTGTTACAGTACCTGTACCTGTTACAGAATCTGTATCTGTTACAGAATCTGAACCTGTTACATATTCTGTACCTGTTACAGAACCTGCACCTGTTACAGAACCTGATACAGAACCTGCACCTGTTACAGTACCTGTTACAGAACCTGCACCTGTTACAGTACCTGTTACAGAACATGCACCTGTACCTGTACCTGCGCCTGTACCTGCACCTGCACCTGTACCTGTACCTGTACCTGTACCTGCACCTGCACCTGTACCTGTACCTGTACCTGTACCTGTTACAGAACCTGCACCTGTTACAGTACCTGTACCTGTACCTGTACCTGTACCTGTACCTGTACCTGTACCTGTACCTGTACCTGTACCTGTACCTGTACCTGTACCTGTACCTGTACCTGTACCTGTACCTGTACCTGTACCTGTACCTGTACCTGTACCTGTACCTGTACCTGTGCCTGTACCTGTACCTGTACCTATACCTGTACCTGTACCTGCTACAGTACCTGCTACAGTACCTGCTACAGTACCTGCTACAGTACCTGTACCAGTTACAGTACCTGTTACAGTACCTGTTACAAAACCAGTACCTGTTACAGTACCTGTTACAGAACCTGCACCTGTTACAGTCCCTGTACCTGTTACAGAACTACGGAACCTGTGCCTGTTACGGAACCTGTACCTGTTACATAATCTGTTACGGAACCTGTACCGACTACAGAACCTGTGCCTGTTACTGAACCTGGACCTGTTTATAAACCCGAACCTGCTACTAAACCTGTACCTGTTACAGAACCTGTGCCTGTTACTGAACCTGGACCTGTTATACCAAAATTCCGTAACGTAAGGTGTCATGCGACCCGTGCCGAGAGGTGATGACCAGACGATATATGGTCGTGGACAGAGCCACCGGGAAGATGGCAACCTCTCGGTGTAAAATGCCAGTTAAGTAACTTTGAAGTCGAAAACCGTTTTTAAAAACAATTTATTTTATTCAAAATTACAATATAAATTTCTAGAGAACTTCTCACATCGAGATCTGCAAAATGAATGAGTAAAAAGTTACGATGATAATCGTTTCTGGATCCGGGGTGGGAATCTGCAAGCACTGCATTTCCTTGGATAGTCTGCAAAATCTCTTCACATAACTCCTCCCTCCTCAGGAGAAAACAATACGGATAAAGGGTTGTTTTCTTTAGGGTCCTTCTGTCGGTTGGTATTGCGATGGCCATTTTTCTTTTTCATCCAAAACCAAAGTATGGCGAATCCGGTAAGGAGTAGAACGCATATAGTTACACGGGTATATTCCAAATTGCTGGGTGTATTAATTGGTTAAGGTATGGCGTTTGGAGTAGCTTGGCTTCTGTTTGAAGTTCTCGTATGGATTGGAAATTGATTGACTTCAGTATCAATGGCTTATTTTCGTGTTGGTCACCATTAGATTTGGAAGCCATATTCCATCTCAGTTTGGGAAGAATAAGTGGGTTTCCCAAAATAGTTTCTTCTTCGTTTCTATAGGTGAAGTTTTTCACAACGACACTGCAACCTTCTGGAATTTTCAGAAGAGTATTTGTTTCGATTCTGTGTACACTTCTTTTCTCGCAATCCGCTTGGGCTATAACGGATTCACTGGATGGCAGGATTAGGAGAAATCGGTCATTGATTTCTTCTATTATGGGGTGATTCAGAATGGCTTCATTCGTCAGGCAATTGGGTTTTTTGTCCTTCATCAGAGCAATAATACAGGTGTCGATTATAGTTTCGTCATGATGTTGGCACAGGAACACACCATCTATTTGAGGGCATGGTTTATCTTCAAACTGGTGATATTCGGTACCGAGTATGAGGAAAGGTTTATAGGGGGTGATGATTGTATTTTGGTATGGTAAACTAATAAGATTATAGGTTCGAAAGTCGTCTTCTAGGCAAATTGGTATATGTATTGCAAAAATAATTTTGTATTTCTCAATTTTTACTTGAGTTCCTGCCAGCTGGTAATAAAGGTATGCATTTTGAGTATCTTTTTATGACCATAGATATTGGCCATGTGTTCGATAGCACTTACTAAATCGTTAAGTGGAATTACTGAAGGATGGAGATAACCTAAGTTGGCAAACATGATTGCATTTTCTAAATTGTCAAGAAATGTTATCAAACTTTGGCAATTTTCTATTATTTGGCTAAAGGCCCCAAGGATGCAAAATAAGAATATAGATTATTAGTTCGGTTATTGAGCTCTTCTCTCAGTTGGTTGAGTTCATTTCTCAATAAGATTTGATTATCGTGAAGTTCGGTTATGGTTTCATTGTAGTTTTTGATCAGTTTTTGATTAAGAGAAGTCTGTAGTTTAATTTGATGATTGAGAGAATTTTGATTTTCAAATAGTGTTTCAATTTGTGAATCGTATTTAATTTCGTCATCATGATCTAACGTTCCAAAAAGCCATTTACTTGCTATGCCTAGACCATTAATTAGTCCGCGTTTTTTGCGATTACTTGAAATTATATTACTCAATTTAGTTTTTGTAGTGGTTAGGAAATATTTAGCTTGATTAAACGAATCATTCAGAATGATCTGGTCCTTTTCCAATTCAGTTTTATTATTGATCGATATTATTAGTCTCTCGTAGAAAAATTCAATATTTCTGAGTTGCATTTTTAAGAGAGGGGTTTCAATATAATGTAAAAATGTATGTTTTGTTTGAATGATTCTTGATTTTCCGAGTTCTAATGGTAAGAGTGGAGTGTCGAGTTGTTGAATTTCAATTTCTTGGCTGGTTATTACCTGGCTCATCATGAGAAGTCGAAGGGATACTATTAGGATCGGTGTGGTCCGTTCTGTCATCCTGTAAAGAACGTCGAGAGTGAATAGGTGGTTTTCTTATTTTCGATTTATGAATTATTGCTCCTGTTGTTGTTTTAATTTTGAGTCCTAAGTCTTTAGAAACTCGTTTTTTAATGTGTCTAGGTTTGGCTTTGTTACGAGCAGCTTCGCGATTTTGCACAAATACATCTTGATTTTCTGTGAACTCTACAGGGTCTTCGCGAGTCTCGTTTCTTTTATTGATGACACGTTCTTTATTATTTTGACAACGTTTCTGGATGTTCTCGTAAAGGGTAACCAACCTACTTTTCCTGTCATTTATGAAGTTATTGATTATGTGTTCGTCCGTTAAGTCAAAAGGGTCTAGTGATTTTGTATTACCCAAGACTACATCGTAAGGGGAGTATTTTGTCACGGAATGGATTGACGAATTGTACCCTATAATCGCTAGTTGGACTAGTTGTTTTATGGGTGTGTTGGGATGTTGTAGTTTCAGGACGCGAGTATTTTCAAGAAGAGATAGGTGAAATCTTTCAACGGGGCTATTACTGTTCGAATTGCGTGGGGTAGTAACATGAAGTTGAATTTTGTGAAGTTTGCAAAATTCCATAAAGAGTTCTGATTTGAATTCGGTTCCACTATCACAAGTAATGGAACATGGTACGCCAAAATGAGTGATGAAAAGGTATAGTTCTTCTATTACGTTCACGGTGTTGACGCTATTTAAGATGTATGCTTGTCCGTACTTAGAGAAGGAATCGAAGATTGTTAGAAATTTCGTCTGTAGAATCTGAAATACATCAATATGTATCATTTCGAAGGGTTTAGTGGGTGTGAGAGTGATGGAGTATTTTATTTTCGGAGGGTGTCTATCATATTTGGCTTGTTGGCAGATATCACAAGCATTTATATACCGGATGATATCCGTTTTCATATTCGGCCAATAATATTTATTTCTTAATGCTTGGAATGTTTCGTTTATGCCGCGGTGACAAGATTTACTCTCATGGTGGTATTTCAAATTTCTTTTTATCTCATCTGAGTTTGTTAGATCTTTGACGAATTTCTTTGAAATAACCAAATGATAGGAATGATTTTTAAATGTATTTTGAAGGGTTCTTACAAGCGTTGGAATAAAATGTTCGATTGATTCTTTGACATAAATACAGAATAATTTTTTCGGGTCAATATAATTTTTGAAGGTGTCAATAATTTCTTTCTCGAGGTTTTTGGTGAAGTTTAATGTCAATCGAGATTTTGAAATGACAGGTTTGCTTTTTATCATATAGAAAGCTTTAGAATCGATCTTTCTTATTATTATTTGATTATTATATGAATTTGTGACACTTTCTGTATATGGTATTTCAAGAACAGGATTCTCTGCATTTGAATGGACTGTTTCGTCAGTGGTAACCTCCTGCTCAACGGGGTTTTCGGGGATTTCTTGTATTTCTTCGTTGTTGGGTCTCTCGTCTAAGGGTTGACTATTAGTATTGTTCTCGATTGGTGGTGGAATTTCATTTGGGTCTATTCCTAATAAAGCATCCCGTATATAATTTTCAATTTCTTCATCGATGTCACCTGGATTACAAATAATGGATTCGTTCTCAATAGCATTTATTTCAACACGTGAAAGAGCATCAGCATTTGTATTTTGTTTGCCACTTTTATATTGGATGTCATAATCGTACTCTTCCAACTTGAGCCTCCAGCGAATAAGTTTTGAATTAGGATCTTTAAGACTAAACAACCATTTTAGTGGTTTATGGTCGCTTATAATGTTGAATTTCCTTCCAAATAGGTATGGGCGGAAGTATTTCGCAGCCCAAACAATAGCTAAAAGTTCCTTTTCAATTGTGCTGTAATTTACCTCAGATGGGTTGAGTGTTCTTGAGGCGTAAGCTATTGGTAGGTCGTTTCCGATTTTTCCTTGGCTCAAGACTGCTCCAATTGCGAAGTTTGATGCGTCGGTCGTAAGATTAAATGGTTTGGAAAAATCTGGGTATTGAAGTATTGGGTCATTAGTCAAGATATTTTTGCAAAGTTCGAAGGTTTCCAAAAATTCAGGATTGTGTTCGATTTTTTCACCTTTTTTCAAACATTTTGTGAATGGTTTAGTGATTTTGGCAAAGTTTTTGATAAATCTCCTGTAGTAGCCTAAAAGTCCGAGAAAGGATTTAATTTCTTTTGCAGTTTTTGGCAAGGGGAATTTTTTTATGGCTTCTATTTTCTTCGGATTCGGTTTTATTCCATTTGGAGTGATTACATGTCCAAGGAATTCCACATCCTTGCGGAGAAATTCAGATTTATCGAGCTGAATCTTCAGTTTGGTTTCTCTGAGACGTTGGAATACTAGTTTGAGGTTTGCGATATGTTCTTCGAGGCTGGAACTGAAAATAATAATGTCGTCCATGTAAACTAAGCAGACTTTTCCTTGAAGATTTCTTAGGACGTCATCCATCACACGTTGAAATGTAGATGGGGCGTTCCTCAAACCAAAAGGCATGCGCAGATACTCGTAGTGACCTTGCTCAACGCTGAAAGCAGTTTTCGAAACTGAGTTGGGGTCCATTTCAATCTGGTGGAAGCCAGATGCCAAATCTAGTGTGGAAAAATATTGGCAACGTCCAAGTTTGTCCAGAATGTCGTTAATGTTAGGTAAGGGATACCGGTCTTCAATAGTTTTTTCATTCACTTTCCTGTAGTCTACCACAATTCGCCACTTTTGTTTACCACTTGCGTCTGTCTTCTTCGGGACTACCCAAATTGGACTACTCCATGGGCTCTGACTGGGTCGTATTATTCCATCTTCCAGCATTTTCGAAATTTGCTTCTGCACCTCTTCTTTATGGATAAAGGGATACCGATATGATTTCGAATGGACCGGGACTTCGTCCGTTGTTTTAATTTCATGTTTGACTTGATTTGTAAAGGAAAGTTTCTCATTGCTTTTATGAAAAATATCAGTGTATTCTTTACATAGCCTAATAATTGCTTGTTTTTCTTCTAAATTCAAGTGATCGACCCTAATTAGATGTTCTATATTTTGTTTTAAAGTGATTTTTGAATTTTCAGGCAAAAAATTTTCAACGTGAAAAATTTCAAATTTTTCTTTGAGACACCCTGTTAAAGGAATTACTTCAATAGGTGTTTTTAATACTATGGTAACTCGTGTATCAGTGTTGTTTATAATTTCTGTCTTTGCAAATCCGTGTTTCGCAGTAGATAAGGTTTCCGGTAAATAAAGAGTGTCAAGTTTCATCTCGGGTATAATGACATCGCCCTCATAGAAATTAACAGGAATTTTAATAGCCGCGATTTCATGTGAATCCACTGAGATTGTGAAATGTTGTCTATTCAACTTATAAAAAATTGGAATGCATAGATTTTCATTAATAAGTTGGTTTCTTTTAAAATCAATAGAAAATTTTAAATTTCGAATATCGTTAAGGCCAAGTAACCCATCAAATTGATTATGAAATTGAAATAATATGAAATTTATTTTATCGGAAGATTTAAATTCAGGAAAGGCCGGTATTTCGGCTCTAAATAAGGATTCTTTCTCGCCGATAGCTGTTTTGATTTTCGTTGGATTTTGGTATATAAATTCTGGAAAATATTTTTCTGCAATGGCTGGATTTAATATGGAGTTCATACTACCGGTGTCTATTAGTAATTTGATAGGCGGATTTTTAATTTCAATGAACGGTAGGTCGGTTGAGTGGGCATCCGAGAAAATCTCGTTTATATAGGGGGATCGGTTTGAGATGTTGACCAAAAATTTTCATCCGGGTTCGGTTGAGAGGGTTCAATATTTTTTTCTTCGATATTATCGTAGTGTGTTGGATATTCATAATCATAGCATTCGGTATTACCGCAGTATATATTTTCGTTTTGGGCAATTTGATTAGTTTCGTCAAAATAGTCATCATTTTCGGGTGAGGTTTCTTTACTGTCAATTTGGTAAAGTTCCTCAGATTGGAAATTTTGAGGACCCGTGGGTCTAAATTGATTAAATTTGGGAATATTGGAAGTTTTATATGTATTCCTTGAAGTTGTTGACATTGGTTCTGGATTATAATTCGGAACGTGTCCGGTGGGCTTAAATACATTTCTGGGGGGACCGAATACTTGTCTATTTGTCGGATATTTTGTGACAGTGGGTCTAGGTTGGATTGGTATGGGTTTACTAGGAAATCTGTTTGGGTTATTCTGAAAATTTTGAAAACTAGGTGGAATTTGGTGGTTAGGGACTGTCTGCGTGTATCGCTGTATTGGGGGGTTTGATTGATTCGAAAGGAATGTTCGAGAATATTGCTGTGTATTGGAAATGGGGTTTTGCAAATAGGTTGTTTGCTGTCTAGGACGATCTGGGGTATTTTTCGGTAAATTGTTTTGGTTACTGAGTTGTCTAAAATTATTTTGTGCATAGAAAAAGTTTTCTTCTTCTATCATATAACTAATAGCAGTTTCAATACTATCCGGATTTTTAAATCTAACTGTTTGTTGTAAGGGAGCCGGGAGATTTCTTATAAGAGTTCTCAATGACATAACTTGATATTGTCGCCTATAAATAATTTTTGTTGCTTCATCCATTTCTTGAATGCTATAAGAATTTATTCTTTGAATCAAATGACTACGAAGAACTTGTAGTCTTTTTGCAAAATCTAATGGTTGTTCGTTTTTGAAAGGTCTGGCTACAAGAAGGTCTTGTTCTAAACACTCCAAACTTCTCTTATCTCCAAAACATTGAATGAGCGCCTCTTTAATTAAGGCCCAGTTATTTAACTCTATTCTACTTCCTACTAAGAGATTGGCTCTACCAATTAATTTTGATTGAATGACCTTCAGTAAATATTGCTTGAAAATAGGATCTGTTGAATTTGAATAAGTAGAATTTAGAAAATCACAATTTGAAATGAACTGACTTAATCCGTTTTGATTGCCATCGTATGGCGTAATCATATCTACATATAATCTAAGCATACTAACGTTAATTTGTTCTGTGTTTCCGTTAGGCATTGTTTCTTTTAAAACCACAGTAGTATTAAAGTTATTTATTAAATTTTCAATTTCTGAATCAAGATTCATCAAAATTTTACGTTATTATTCAATGTAATATCCTATTCAGGATTGGATTTGAGAATCAAGAAAAAATACTTATATATGTTTGCCTAAATCTAATGTTTTCCTATTCAGGGAAATGGGTAAAAAGGAACTCGGTACTTACTTGTACTTCAGAGCTGCTTTTTTGATGTGATCCTTCTGCTTCCTCGTGTGAACTCCAGAGGTAGGTAGTAAACGCCAAAGAGTTGAAACTCACGTTCAATTTTCGGAATCGGACCCGATGCCGTGAACTTCGCGAAAACGAACTGCGAAATAATCCTACAGCGACTGCGCCAGTTAAGTAACTTTGAAGTCGAAAACCGTTTTTAAAAACAATTTATTTTATTCAAAATTACAATATAAATTTCTAGAGAACTTCTCACATCGAGATCTGCAAAATGAATGAGTAAAAAGTTACGATGATAATCGTTTCTGGATCCGGGGTGGGAATCTGCAAGCACTGCATTTCCTTGGATAGTCTGCAAAATCTCTTCACATAACTTGCCTTACCCCTGCACGCGGGGCTCTGCAGGGGCGGACCGAACTTCCCAAGCTGCTCGTGGGAATCAATATGAAGAAAAATATAACTAGATATGAATGGGAGAAGGAAACTCAGTTCTCTGGGTCTTTTCAGGTTCTTTGAGGTCCTCCAAAAAGTTCGTTTGATTTTTCATTTGTGTGACTAGTGCATCGATTTCCCTGGCTATATGCTTAATCTCTACTTTCGTATTTACATTATTTTTGATGAGTTTCATCAATTTTGTTGTTTTTCCTGTTAAATGTTCTATATTCTTTTGTAGCCAAGCTATCTCCGAATCCCTGCGTGTACCATATTTTTTTTTTGGCGACACTAAGCGTTTCCTTTTCCTCTGCTGCGTTTCCTTCTTTCCAGTCTATCAGCCTGACTCTCCTCAAGCCCTGGCGTGACCTCTCCCATGCTCTGGGGAGTCGAGAAAATCTCCTTTTCGCTTTTAGATTCGCTCTTGGTCGGCATTCGTGCTATTATCGGTCGGAAGGGATCCCCTTCATATTCTTTTTTGTGTTTTGTTAATTCTTCAATTTTCGATCCCACGAGTTGGGACGAAAAAATAGTGTCCAGCAGGGTAGTGCGCCCTTACCTTGCTAACCTAACCTAACCTAACCTAACCTAGATACAGAACCTGTTACAAAACCTGTTACGAAACCCGTTACGAAACCTTTTATAGAACCTGTTGCCGAACCTGTACCTGTTACAGAATCTGTATCTGTTACAGAATCTGAACCTGTTACAGATTCTGTACCTGTTACAGAACCTGCACCTGTTACAGTACCTGTTACAGAACCTGCACCTGTAACAGAATCTGTACCGGTTACAGAATCTGTACCTGTTACAGAACCTGCACCTGTTACAGAACCTGCACCTGTTACAGAACCTGCACCTGTTACAGAAGCTGCACCTGTTACAGTACCTGTACCTGTACATGTTACAGTACCGGTACCGGTACGTGTTACAGTAGTACCTGTTACAGTACCGATACCTGTTACAGTACCTGTTGTAGTACGTGTTACAGTACCTGTATCTGTTACAGCACCGGTTACAGAACCTGTACCTGTTACAGTACCTGTTACAGAACCTGCATCTGTTACAGTACCTGTTACAGAACCTGCACCTGTTACAGTACCTGTTACAGAACCTGCACCTGTACATGTATCTGTACCTGTACCTGTACCTGTACATGTGCCTGTACCTGTACCTGTACCTGTACCTGTGCCTGTGCCTGTGCCTGTACCTGTACCTGTACCTGGTATAGTATCTGTACCTGGTATAGTACCTGTCCCTGTACCTGTTACAGTACCTGTACCTGTTACAGTACCTATTACAGTACCTGTCAAGGTACCTGTTACAGAACCTGCACCTGTTACAGTCCCTGTACCTGTTACAGAACTACGGAACCTGTGCCTGTTACGGAACCTGTACCTGTTACAGAATCTGTTACGGAACCTGTACCGGTTACAGAACCTGTGCTTGTTATTGAACCTGGACCTGTTTATAAACCCGAACCAGCTACTAAACCTGTACCTGTTACAGAACCTGTGCCTGTTACTGAACCTGGACCTGTTATACCAAAATTCCGTAACGTAAGGTGTCATGCGACCCGTGCCGAGAGGTGATGACCAGACGATATATGGTCGTGGACAGAGCCACCGGGAAGATGGCAACCTCTCGGTGTAAAATGCCTTACCCCTGCACGCGGGGCTCTGCAGGGGCGGACCGAACTTCCCAAGCTGCTCGTGGGAATCAATATGAAGAAAAATATAAATAATATGAATGGGAGAAGGAAACGAACCCGACGGTACGCCGATCGTCTTTGCCTAGGACCCCGGACTAGGGGAAAAAATAATTTTCGTCCTAGGCAACAACGATCTGCGTACCGTCGGGTTCGTTTCCTTCTCCCATTCATATTCAGTTATATTTTTCTTCATATTGATTCCCACGAGCAGCTAGGGAAGTTCGGTCCGCCCCTGCAGAGCCCCGCGTGCAGGGGTAAGGCATTTTACACCGAGAGGTTGCCATCTTCCCGGTGGCCCCGTCCACGACCATATATCGTCTGGTCATCCACCTCTCGGCACGGGTCGCATGACACCTTAGGTTACGGAATTTTGGAAGGGTTTACTCCCTGTGCGAGGACGTACTTGAAAATAATGATCCCTAGCCCTCGAATACTCTACTAGCATCGGGATAAGAAAAAACAAGAGTTGACCCAGGGAAGTCGATAGCTCAAAGATAGGAAAGAAGGAAGCAGATCCACCCAAGACAAGTTGAAAAAAGGTGGAATATGGGCTGGAGACGCAGGGACGCCATGCCTGCACACCATATGTGTGTCTGGAGGATTTTTTCTCGAGGATTCCTCCACTAGATTCGTTGAGTTCTGTAAGAGACAGGTCCGCCACGAGTAGGCACTCAACGATCTTGCCGATGGAGAGGCTATTTGCTTCGCATCACATCGTCCTGGGAAAGGAAAATATTGCTACTTTCTCCGGCGCCCTCGCCTTTTTTATTCAGGCGGTGAGACCGCCCGAGTCCCTATGACCCCACCTAACCTAACCTAACCTAAACCTTTTTTTGGTGGGGTGGAAATGCATCATGCAGACTGGCCGCTTGTTTTCCCATCACAAGCCAGTACTGCCGGACTACTACCGGCTAAAACCACCCCTCGCCTTCTCCTGTACCTGGAACCACCGTACTGGCATTACCTCAAGTACAAGTGGCGTCGCAAATTCAAAAAAAAAACAGGCGGTAAAATAAAATTTCACAGATTTAGCAGAAGTTAAGTAACTTTGAAGTCGAAAACCGTTTTTAAAAACAATTTATTTTATTCAAAATTACAATATAGATTTCTAGAGAACTTCTCACATCGAGATCTGCAAAATGAATGAATAAAAAG
Source organism: Leptinotarsa decemlineata (assembly GCF_025532065.1). Lineage (NCBI taxonomy): Eukaryota > Metazoa > Arthropoda > Insecta > Coleoptera > Chrysomelidae > Leptinotarsa > Leptinotarsa decemlineata. Next base: position 14,038,778 of record NW_027412528.1, on the reverse strand, counting down.
TTACGATGATAATCGTTTCTGGATCCGGGGTGGGAATCTGCAAGCACTGCATTTCCTTGGATAGTCTGCAAAATCTCTTCACATAACTCCTCCCTCCTCAGGAGAAAACAATACGGATAAAGGGTTGTTTTCTTTAGGGTCCTTCTGTCGGTTGGTATTGCGATGGCCATTTTTCTTTTTCATCCAAAACCGAAGTATGGCGAATCCGGTAAGGAGTAGAACGCATATAGTTACACCGGGTATATTCCAAATTGCTGGGTGTATTAATTGGTTAAGGTATGGCGTTTGGAGTAGCTTGGCTTCTGTTTGAAGTTCTCGTATGGATTGGAAATTGATTGACTTTAGTATCAATGGCTTATTTTCGTGTTGGTCGCCATTAGATTTGGAAGCCATATTCCATCTCAGTTTGGGAAGAATAAGTGGGTTTCCCAAAATAGTTTCTTCTTCGTTTCTATAGGTGAAGTTTTTCACAACGACACTGCAACCTTCTGGAATTTTCAGAAGAGTATTTGATTCGATTCTGTGTACACTTCTTTTCTCGCAATCCGCTTGGGCTATAACGGATTCACTGGATGGCAGGATTAGGAGAAATCGGTCATTGATTTCTTCTATTATGGGGTGATTCAGAATGGCTTCATTCGTCAGGCAATTGGGTTTTTTGTCCTTCATCAGAGCAATAATACAGGTGTCGATCATAGTTTCGTCATGATGTTGGCACAGGAACACACCATCTATTTGAGGGCATGGTTTATCTTCAAACTGGTGATATTCGGTACCGAGTATGAGGAAAGGTTTATAGGGGGTGATGATTGTATTTTGGTATGGTAAACTAATAAGATTATAGGTTCGGAAGTCGTCTTCAAGGCAAATTGGTATATGTATTGCAAAAATAATTTTGTATTTCTCAATTTTTACTTGAGTTCCTGCCAGCTGGTAATAAAGGTATGCATTTTGAGTTTTGAGGATCTTTTTATGACCATAGATATTGGCCATGTGTTCGATAGCACTTACTAAATCGTTAAGTGGAATTACTGAAGGATGGAGATAACCTAAGTTGGCAAACATGATTGCATTTTCTAAATTGTCAAGAAATGTTATCAAACTTTGGCAATTTTCTATTATTTGGCTAAAGGCCCCCAAGGATGCAAAATAAGAATATAGATTATTAGTTCGGTTATTGAGCTCTTCTCTTAGTTGGTTAAGTTCATCTCTCAATAAGATTTGATTATCGTGAAGTTCGGTTATGGTTTCATTGTAGTTTTTGATCAGTTTTTGATTAAGAGAAGTCTGTAGTTTAATTTGATGATTGAGAGAATTTTGATTTTCAAATAGTGTTTCAATTTGTGAATCGTATTTAATTTCGTCATCATGATCTAACGTTCCAAAAAGCCATTTACTTGCTATGCCTAGACCATTAATTAGTCCGCGTTTTTTGCGATTACTTGAAATTATATTACTCAATTTAGTTTTTGTAGTGGTTAGGAAATATTTAGCTTGATTAAACGAATCATTCAGAATGATCTGGTCCTTTTCCAATTCAGTTTTATTATTGATCGATATTATTAGTCTCTCGTAGAAAAATTCAATATTTCTGAGTTGCATTTTTAAGAGAGGGGTTTCAATATAATGTAAAAATGTATGTTTTGTTTGAATGATTCTTGATTTTCCGAGTTCTAATGGTAAGAGTGGAGTGTCGAGTTGTTGAATTTCAATTTCTTGGCTGGTTATTACCTGGCTCATCATGAGAAGTCGAAGGGATACTATTAGGATCGGTGTGGTCCGTTCTGTCATCCTGTAAAGAACGTCGAGAGTGAATAGGTGGTTTTCTTATTTTCGATTTATGAATTATTGCTCCTGTTGTTGTTTTAATTTTGAGTCCTAAGTCTTTAGAAACTCGTTTTTTAATGTGTCTAGGTTTGGCTTTGTTACGAGCAGCTTCGCGATTTTGCACAAATACATCTTGATTTTCTGTGAACTCTACAGGGTCTTCGCGAGTCTCGTTTCTTTTATTGATGACACGTTCTTTATTATTTTGACAACGTTTCTGGATGTTCTCGTAAAGGGTAACCAACCTACTTTTCCTGTCATTTATGAAGTTATTGATTATGTGTTCGTCCGTTAAGTCAAAAGAGTCTAGTGATTTTGTATTACCCAAGACTACATCGTAAGGGGAGTATTTTGTCACGGAATGGATTGACGAATTGTACCCTATAATCGCTAGTTGGACTAGTTGTTTTATGGGTGTGTTGGGATGTTGTAGTTTCAGGACGCGAGTATTTTCAAGAAGAGATAGGTGAAATCTTTCAACGGGGCTATTACTGTTCGAATTGCGTGGGGTAGTAACATGAAGTTGAATTTTGTGAAGTTTGCAAAATTCCATAAAGAGTTCTGATTTGAATTCGGTTCCACTATCACAAGTAATGGAACATGGTACGCCAAAATGAGTGACGAAAAGGTATAGTTCTTCTATTACGTTCACGCTGTTGACGCTATTTAAGATGTATGCTTGTCCGTACTTAGAGAAGGAATCGAAGATTGTTAGAAATTTCGTCTGTAGAATCTGAAATACATCAATATGTATCATTTCGAAAGGTTTAGTGGGTGTGAGAGTGATGGAGTATTTCATTTTCGGAGGGTGTCTATCATATTTGGCTTGTTGGCAGATATCACAAGCATTTATATACCGGATGATATCCGTTTTCATATTCGGCCAATAATATTTATTTCTTAATGCTTGGAATGTTTCGTTTATGCCGCGGTGACAAGATTTACTCTCATGGTGTTATTTCAAATTTCTTTTTATCTCATCTGAGTTTGTTAGGTCTTTGACGAATTTCTTTGAAATAACCAAATGATAGGAATGATTTTTAAATGTATTTTGAAGTGTTCTTACAAGCGTTGGAATAAAATGTTCGATTGATTCTTTGACATAAATACAGAATAATTTTTTCGGGTCAATATAATTTTTGAAGGTGTCAATAATTTCTTTCTCGAGGTTTTTGGTGAAGTTTAATGTCAATCGAGATTTTGAAATGAAAGGTTTGCTTTTTATCATGTAGAAAGCTTTAGAATCGATCTTTCTTATTATTATTTGATTATTATAAGAATTTGTGACACTTTCTGTATACGGTATTTCAAAAACAGGATTCTCTGCATTTGAATGGACCGTTTCGTCAGTGGTAATCTCCTGCTCAACGGGGTTTTCGGGGATCTCTTGTATTTCTTCGTTGTTTGGTCTCTCGTCTAAGGGTTGACTATTAGTATTGTTCTCGATTGGTGGTGGAATTTCATTCGGGTCTATTCCTAATAAAGCATCCCGTATATAATTTTCAATTTCTTCATCGATGTCACCTGGATTGCAAATAATGGATTCGTTCTCAATAGCATTTATTTCAACACGTGAAAGAGCATCAGCATTTGTGTTTTGTTTGCCACTTTTATAATGGATGTCATAATCGTACTCTTCCAACTTGAGCCTTCAGCGAATAAGTTTTGAATTAGGATCTTTAAGACTAAACAACCATTTGAGTGGTTTATGGTCGCTTATAATATTGAATTTCCTTCCAAATAGGTATGGGCGGAAGTATTTCGCAGCCCAAACAATAGCTAAAAGTTCCTTTTCAATTGTGCTGTAATTTATCTCAGATGGGTTGAGTGTTCTTGAGGCGTAAGCTATTGGTAGGTCGTTTCCGATTTTTCCTTGGCTTGAGACTGCTCCAATTGCGAAGTTTGATGCGTCGGTCGTAAGATTAAATGGTTTGGAAAAATCTGGGTATTGAAGTATTGGGTCATTAGTCAAGATATTTTTGCAAAGTTCGAAAGTTTCCAAAAATTCAGGATTGTGTTCGATTTTTTCACCTTTTTTCAAACATTTTGTGAATGGTTTAGTGATTTTGGCAAAGTTTTTGATAAATCTTCTGTAGTAGCCTAAAAGTCCGAGAAAGGATTTAATTTCTTTTGCAGTTTTTGGCAAGGGGAATTTTTTTATGGCTTGTATTTTCTTCGGATTCGGTTTTATTCCATTTGGAGTGATTACATGTCCAAGGAATTCCACATCCTTGCGGAGAAATTCAGATTTATCGAGCTGAATCTTCAGTTTGGTTTCTCTGAGACGTTGGAATACTAGTTTAAGGTTTGCGATATGTTCTTCGAGGCTGGAACTGAAAATAATAATGTCGTCCATGTAAACTAAGCAGACTTTTCCTTGAAGATTTCTTAGGACGTCATCCATCACACGTTGAAATGTAGATGGGGCGTTCCTCAAACCAAAAGGCATGCGCAGATACTCGTAGTGACCTTGCTCAACGCTGAAAGCAGTTTTCGAAACTGAGTTGGGGTCCATTTCAATCTGGTGGCAGCCAGATGCCAAATCTAGTGTGGAAAAATATTGGCAACGTCCAAGTTTGTCCAGAATGTCGTTAATGTTAGGTAAGGGATACCGGTCTTCAATAGTTTTTTCATTCACTTTCCTGTAGTCTACCACAATTCGCCACTTTTGTTTACAACTTGCGTCTATCTTCTTCGGGACTACCCAAATTGGACTACTCCATGGGCTCTGACTGGGTCGTATTATTCCGTCTTCCAGCATTTTCGAAATTTGCTTCTGCACCTCTTCTTTATGAATAAAGGGGTACCGATATGATTTCGAATGGACCGGGACTTCGTCCGTTGTTTTAATTTCATGTTTGACTTGATTTGTAAAGGAAAGTTTCTCATTGCTTTTATGAAAAATATCAGTGTATTCTTTACATAGCCTAATAATTGCTTGTTTTTCTTCTAAATTCAAGTGATCGACCCTAATTAGATGTTCTATATTTTGTTTTAAAGTGATTTTTGAATTTTCAGGCAAAAAATTTTCAACGTGAAAAAATTCAAATTTTTCTTTGAGACACCCTGTTGAAGGAATTACTTCAATAGGTGTTTTTATTACTACGGTAACTCGTGTATCAGTGTTGTTTATAATTTCTGTCTTTGCAAATCCGTGTTTCGCAGTAGATAAGGTTTCCGGTAAATAAAGAGTGTCAAGTTTCATCTCGGGTATAATGACATCGCCCTCATAGAAATTAACAGGAATTTTAATAGCCGCGATTTCATGTGAATCCACTGAGATTGTGAAATGTTGTCTATTCAACTTATAAAAAATTGGAATGCATAGATTTTCATTAACAAGTGGGTTTCATTTAAAATCAATAGAAAATTTTAAATTTCGAATATCGTTAAGGCCAAGTAACCCATCAAATTGATTATGAAATTGAAATAATATGAAATTTATTTTATCGGAAGATTTAAATTCAGGAAAGGCCGGTATTTCGGCTCTAAATAAGGATTCTTTCTCACCGATAGCTGTTTTGATTTTCGTTGGATTTTGGTATATAAATTCTGGAAAATATTTTTCTGCAATGGCTGGATTTAATATAGAGTTCATACTACCGGTGTCTATTAGTAATTTGATAGGCGGATTTTTAATTTCAATGAACGGTAGGTCGGTTGAGTGGGCATCCGAGAAAATCTCGTTTATACAGGGGGATCGGTTTGAGATGTTGACCAAAAATTTTCATCCGGGTTCGGTTGAGAGGGTTCAGTATCTTTTTCTTCGATATTATCGTAGTGTGTTGGGTATTCGTAATCATAGCATTCGGTATTACCGAAGTATATATTTTCGTTTTGGGTAATTTGATTAGTTTCGTCAAAATAGTCACCATTTTCGGGTGAGGTTTCTTTACTGTCAATTTGGTAAAGTTCCTCAGATTGGAAATTTTGAGGACCCGTGGGTCCTCAAAATTTCCTTCCTTGAAGTTGTTGACATTGGTTCTGGATTATGATTCGGAACGTGTCCGGTGGGCTTAAATACATTTCTGGGGGGACCGAATACTTGTCTATTTGTCGGATACTTTGTGACAGTGGGTCTAGGTTGGATCGGTATGGGTTTACTAGGAAATCTGTTTGGGTTATTTTGAAAATTCTGAAAACTAGGTGGAATTTGGTGGTTAGGGACTGTCTGCGTGTATTGCTGTATTGGGGGGTTTGATTGATTCGATTGGAATGTTCGAGAATATTGCTGTGTATTGGAAATGGGGTTTTGCAAATAGGTTGTTTGCTGTCTAGGACGATCTGGGGTATTTTTCGGTAAATTGTTTTGGTTACTGAGTTGTCTAAAATTATTTTGTGCATAGAAAAAGTTTTCTTCTTCTATCATATAACTAATAGCAGTTTCAATACTGTCCGGATTTTTAAATCTAACTGTTTGTTGTAAGGGAGCCGGGAGATTTCTTATAAGAGTTCTCAATGACATAACTTGATATTGTCGCCTATAAATAATTTTTGTTGCTCCATCCATTTCTTGAATGCTATAAGAATTTATTCTTTGAATCAAATGACTACGAAGAACTTGTAGTCTTTTTGCAAAATCTAATGGTTGTTCGTTTTTGAAAGGTCTGGCTACAAGAAGGTCTTGTTCTAAACACTCCAAACTTCTCTTATCTCCAAAACATTGAATGAGCGCCTCTTTAATTAAGTCCCAGTTATTTAACTCTATTCTACTTCCTACTAAGAGATTGGCTCTACCAATTAATTTTGATTGAATGACCTTCAGTAAATATTGCTTGAAAATAGGATCTGTTGAATTTGAATAAGTAGAATTTAGAAAATCACAATTTGAAATGAACTGACTTAATCCGTTTTGATTGCCATCGTATGGCGTAATCATATCTACATATAATCTAAGCATACTAACGTTAATTTGTTCTGTGTTTCCGTTAGGCATTGTTTCTTCTAAAACCACAGTAGTATTAAAGTTATTTATTAAATTTTCAATTTCTGAATCAAGATTCATCAAAATTTTACGTTATTATTCAATGTAATATCCTATTCAGGATTGGATTTGAGAATCAAGAAACAATACTTACACATTTTGCCTAAATCTAATGTTTTCCTATTCAGGGAAATGGGTAAAAAAGGAACTCGGTACTTGTACTTCAGAGCTGCTTTTTTGATGTGATCCTTCTGCTTTCTCGTGTGAACTCCAGAGGTAGGTAGTAAACGCCAAAGAGTTGAAACTCACGTTCAATTTTCAGAATCGGACCCGATGCCGTGAACTTCGCGAAAACGAACTGCGAAATAATCCTACAGCGACTGCGCCAGTTAAGTGACTTTGAAGTCGAAAACCGTTTTTAAAAACAATTTATTTTATCCAAAATTACAATATAAATTTCTAGAGAACTTCTCACATCGAGATCTGCAAAATGAATGAATAAAAAGTTACGATGATAATTGTTTCTGGATCCGGGGTGGGAATCTGCAAGCACAGCATTTCCTTGGATAGTCTGCAAAATCTCTTCACATAACTTGCGCCCTCACCTTGCTAACCTAACCTAACCTAACCTAACCTAACCTAACCTAACCTAGTTACAGAACCTGTTACAAAACCTGTTACGAAACCCGTTACGAAACCTGTTATAGAACCTGTTGCCGAACCTGTACCTGTTACAGAATCTGTATCTGTTACAGAATCTGAACCTGTTACAGATTCTGTACCTGTTACAGAACCTGCACCTGTTACAGTACCTTTTACAGAACCTGCACCTGTTACAGAATCTGTACCGGTTACAGAATCTGTACCTGTTACAGAACCTGCACCTGTTACAGAACCTGCACCTGTTACAGAACCTGTACCTGTTACAGTACCTGTACCTGTACACGTACCTGTTACAGTACCGGTACCTGTTACAGTACCGGTACCTGTTACAGTACCGATACCTGTTACAGTACCTGTTATAGTACGTGTTACAGTACCTGTACCTGTTACAGCACCGGTTACAGAACCTGCACCTGTAACAGTACCTGTTACAGAACCTGCACCGGTTACAGTACCTGTTACGGAACCTGCACCTGTTTAGTACCTGTACATGTATCTGTACCCGTACCTGTACCTGTACCTGTACCTGTACCTGTACCTGTACCTGTACCTGTACCTGTACCTGTACCTGTACCTGTACCTGTACCTGTACCTGTACCTGTACCTGTACCTGGTATAGTACCTGTACCTGTACCTGTACCTGTACCTGGTATAGTACCTGTACCTGTACCTGAACCTGTACCTGTACCTGGTATAGTACCTGTACCTGGTATAGTACCAGTACCTGTTACAGTACCTGTACCTGTTACAGAACTACGGAACCTGTGCCTGTTACGGAACCTGTACATGTTACAGAATCTGTTACGGAACCTGTACCGGTTACAGAACCTGTACCTGTTACTGAACATGGACCTGTTTATGAACCTGAACCTGCTACTAAACCTGTACTTGTTACAGAACCTGTGCCTGTTACTGAACCTGGACCTGTTAAACCAAATTTCCGTAACCTAAGGTGTCATGCGACCCATGCCAAGAGGTGATGACCAGACAGTTACGTACCGAATAAGTACGTTCAACCAGCCGACTAGGTCTACGACCCGGCCAAGGAGCGCCGACGCTGCAGTATCAAATAGCCAGCATTCCAGGAAAAGCCAACATTATAATTTCTCACCATTTTATATTGCATTATTAAAAATTCAGTCTTGATGTAACTTTTGTACGAACAACTTGTCCAAATAAAAATATTTCGTCTTTTTAAAAACGGTCTTCGTTCTTTAAAGTACGTAATTGGCGCAGTCGTGGTAGGATTCTCGAAGGCATCTATCGATTTAGATATCCTTGAGTTTCAACTCTTCATCGAGAAGAACCGGATAAGTCGTTTCGGCAACGAAAAAACTCTGAAGCTGAAAGTACTATCTTCGGATCAACTACGGTTCCAGAGGCGGATCCCAGTACCCGAAATCTCCAACACCAGACGATGGAAAGGAATTTTTCGTGAGTTACTCATTGTTCCTTTTTGTGATCCTATATGTCAAGCTCCTCAATTTTTCCTGAATCATTAGGTGATATCAGTGCAGAAATTGAGTTAGATTTAAGTCAATCACTAGAAGCTCTTAGTATAAATAATAATCAAACTAGACAATTAGGAAATATAGTCGATTCTATCATGGCAGTAACACCAGTTTTTGATTTGAAACTTTTGCAAATCATACCAGAGTTTGATGGTAACCCTTGCAGACTTTATCGATTTATTTCAACATGTACCGATATATTGAACACCTATTGGGACGCCACTCCCGCAAATAATAATTGTGCACAAAATAAACTTTTACTCAACAGTATTTTTTCCAAATTGACTGGACCGGCAGAATAAATTTTTTCTATTAGCGGTAGTAACGATTGGAACACCATTAAAAATTTATTGATCACTCACTTTGGCGATCAGAGAAATGAAAGTAGTTTATTATCAGATTTAGGCTCCTTGAGACAAAATCCAAATGAAAATTCACTAAATTTTTTTTCAAGAGTTGTTTCTATGCTCAATCTTCTCCATAACTATGTTAATTTACACGAGGTAAACGAGCAAGTGAAAATAAGCAAAAAATTACTCTATGATTCACATGCATTACATACATTATTTGTTGGTTTGAGAGAACCCCAAAGTTCAATGATCAGATCAATGAGACCGAATAACTTAGCTGAAGCACAACAATATATCATCGAAGATAACAACATTCGGTATTTACAAAAATCTCAATTCAATAATTTCACCCCTCAAAAGTCACCAACCATATCAAATCCCCAAAATTTCAATTTTGTTCAACAGTCTCAGAATTTTCAGCCGAACAGACCCCAAATGCAAGAAAATATTCCTCGACAACTGCAACAGAATCGAAATTTTTCTAACCAACCTCAATTTCCTAGAGGACCAATTCAAATACAACCCCGTCAAAATGTGCCCCAAAAAAAATACTTCACCAACAGCCAAGTATTCGGAGCACCGCGAAATGTTTGGAAACCCAACAATGGGCCATCCACTTCCCAACCAACCCCGATGAGCATTGTCAGTACCCAGAGTTTTTCGAAAAATAGACCTTCCTTTCAACAACCCATTCGAAATCACTTCCAGAATAATCCAAATCAGAGACGTAACTTCGTCTTCGAAGAACTTCATAATATTGAATACGATAAAGACTATGAAACATGTGATTTTCCACAGGGAGAGTTTTCAAACGAACAATACGTTGACGAAACTGAACAATTCTCCTATTATGACGAGACTGACGATCAAAATTTTCACGAAACGGGGCCAAACCCAAACGAAACATAATCGACCTCAATACCATATATGACAAAAAAGAATTACCTTACATTCAAATCGAAAATCCACCCATGAAACTTTTGATAGATACGGGAGCAACCAAATCTTTCCTGAATCCCGAAATTGCAAAAATGTATTACTCTGAAAATATTTTTAAAGAACCCTTCGTAGTTACATCAGTTTTTCAACAATCACAGCGTGATTATTGTGCTAGCATTCCATCTTTCGAAGAGTTCAACTCAGAGCAAAAATTGAAGTTTCATTTATTTAAATTTCATCAATATTTCGATGGATTGATCGGGTTAGATATACTTAAAGAAATGAATGCCAAAATCGATTTCTCAAATTCAATTTTATATACTCCAAATTCTCAACTCTACATTCAGTACTATGAAACCCAGAAAAAGCTATTATTTTTTGTCGAACTGGAACCAAACACAGGGACCAAAATAAAAATCCCTGTGAATCAATTATCAGGTGATATAATCGTACCCCCTACAAAAATCAATGGATGTTTCATCAGAGAAACACTAACTAGAGCCAATAATGGATACGCTATGGTAGAGCTAGAAAATCCGAACGATCAAAATTGTGAAATTGAATTGTTTGAGCCACTTAATACATATTCATTTCCTGTTCAAAACTATGAACTTTACCATGCAGATATTGACCCCTTACAAACAGACGAACATGACATCCGACATCTCATTCGAACTGAGCATATGAATAATGAGGAAAAACTGCACATTGTCAAATTATGCCAAAAATATTCAGATATTTTTCACCGTGAAGGAGAAAAGCTTACTTTCACAAATATAGTCAAACATCAAATAAAAACGAAAGATGAGCTTCCTGTATACACTAAATCTTACAGATATCCCTTTATCCATAAGGCAGAAGTTGCGAAACAGATAAATTCAATGCTAGATCAAAATATTATCCGACCTAGTAATTCGCCCTGGTCTTCACCTATTTGGGTAGTACCCAAAAAACCGGACGCCAGTGGGAAAAAGAAATGGAGGATTGTGGTGGACTACCGGAAAGTCAATGAGAAAACCATTGAAGACCGGTATCCGCTGCCAAATATAAGCGATGTATTGGATAAACTGGGCAGGTGCCAGTATTTCTCTACATTAGATTTGGCAAGTGGTTTCCATCAAATAGAGATGGCCCCGGAAGATATTCAAAAAACAGCCTTCAATGTCGAGAATGGCCATTACGAGTACCTGAGGGTTCCGTTCGGGTTGCGAAACGCCCCAGCAACCCTTAGTAGGGCGATGGACGACGTTTTGAAAGGTCTCCAGAATGATATATGTTTAGTGTACATGGATGATATTATTGTATACTCAACATCCTTACAAGAACATATAATCAACCTGAAAAAAGTTTTTCAGAGGCTACGTGAAACAAACTTGAAAATTCAAGTTGACAAATCAGAATTTCTCAAGAAAGAAGTTTCTTTTCTCGGGCACATTGTAACATCAGAAGGTGTTAAACCAAATCCGGATAAAATCAAAGCTATTTTGCAATATCCCATCCCAACAACTACGAAACAAATAAAATCATTTCTTGGACTTTTGGGATACTACCGTAAATTTATAAAAGACTTTGCCAAAATTACAAGACCATTTACACTTTGTCTGAAAAAAGGCGCCACAATCAAGCATGATGAAAATTTCATCAAAGCTTTCAACCATTGCAAAACTCTTCTGACAAATGACCCAATATTACAGTACCCAGACTTTGACAAACCTTTTAACCTTACTACAGACGCCTCAAATTCGGCAATTGGTGCTATTTTATCACAGGGCCCTATTGGTTCTGACCGTCCCGTTGCATATGCATCTAGGACACTGAACGACGCGGAGCATAACTATAGCACAATAGAAAAAGAACTTTTGGCTATTGTATGGGCCACGAAGTATTTCCGGCCCTACATTTTTGGTAGAAAATTTTTTATTTATACTGACCACAAACCACTTCAATGGCTGATGTCTTTAAAAGAACCAAATTCAAGACTCGTCCGTTGGAAGTTGAAATTAGAAGAGTTCGATTATCAAATTATGTACAAAAAAGGAAAAAAAAACACCAATGCAGACGCCCTCTCAAGAATTGAAATCCACGCCAATGAAGTAGATTCACAGCCATGCAGTACGAGGACAAATCTAGAAGATATTGAAGAAACCTCCCCGTTTTTACAATATATGAAAAAATTCAACATTACACAGAAACACCCAGAACAAGACAACATCTCATTATCTAACAACCTTGACGAAACCCCGAACGAAGCCGAAATCGGAGTAGAAACCGACACATCAAGCTCAGTACAAGAAAATATGATTCAAGAATTGATTTCAAACCCCGAGGAACCTGATGAACCCGAAGAAAATAATGTAACTGTACATACAAATGCTGAAAATCCCGTACAAGAAATCAACCCAAGTGAATCACCTATCAATGTCTTTCAAAATCAAATCCACATATCAAAATCAACCTTGCCAAGAAAAACAACCAGAAAAACGCTATGGGAACCAAACATAAAAAAAATATGGAACATATACATAGTAAACAATGACCTTTCTCCAATCATAAAATTTTTCAGTGATTTTGGTCAGCCTAGAAAAACTTATGCATTTTATTTCAATGATGACGAATCGAACAAAATGTACGAAAACCTTTGCACTCTAATGACGCAAACTTTCAAAAACCACACATTCAAATTAATTAAATGCAATTTGAAACTTGAAAATATAACAAACGATGACAGACAGAAAGAACTATTAGTCTATAATCATGAAACAAAAACAAACCATCGCGGAATTCAAGAAACCATACAACAAATTAAGAAAAAGTACTATTGGCCCAACCTTGCTAATCATGTCAGGAATTATATCAACAAATGCGAAGTATGTCAAATATCTAAATATGATAGAAACCCACCAAAAATAAATTTTCAAATAACACCAACACCCAAAAAACCATTTGAAATCGTTCATATCGATGTTTTTCAAGCCAACGGTCAAAAATTCCTTACGATAATAGATACTTTTTCTAAATATGCACAGGCTTTTCCTCTTACATCCGCAAACGCTTCCTCTATTGTCGAAAGTCTCATCACATTCATGTCGTTCCACGGACTACCACTAAAAATCATAGCCGATAGTGGAACGGAATTTAAAAACTCTACTTTGACTGACTTCACAAAACTTCACAAAATTGACATTCATTTCATCACCCCTAAAAACTCAACTAGTAACGCCCCCGTAGAGCGCCTTCATTCAACCTTGCTTGAGCATTTGAGGATTTTGAAAATTGAAAATCCCCGTTCTGAAGTAACGAGCCTAATGCCTTATGCTATTTTTGGATATAACCACTCCATACATTCCTTGACAAAACAAAAACCAATAGATATTGTGAGTGGACATATCGATACAAAAGATCCATTTGATATAGATATAAACCACGAAATTCTGAATAATTATATTCAGGAACACAAAGACAGAACTCAATTGATTTTCAATTACATTCACGAGACTTCCCAACAACAAAAAGAAAAGATAATAGAAAAACAAAATCTCACTCGCGAAAATCCGGTCAGCTATCCTGAAGATGGCGAAGTTTATCGACATAACGTAAAAACTCGTGGGAAAAAACTGAACGTTCCATTCATAAAAGAAACTGTTGTCACCGATCAAGGACTGAAACTAAAAACAAAACGTAATACCTACCACAAAAACATTTTCAAAAAACCCCGAAAAATCGTAACAAAGTCGAATTTGTTACAGGACCCTCCTACTCTTGACGATAATCCACCTAACATCATCAAAGAACGTACAAATAACGAACCTGAAGGACAACCCAGGGATCCTGCCCTTTCTACTAGGGACAGCAAAAATTAAAGTAGCCACACACACCTTTCTTCATTATATTGATTTCAAACCAATTTCAGAAGAAATCGGAGAACTGACTCATCATTATAATGCAATAAAATCATCACTCATGAATCAGAAAGACCTCAGTTCAACCTACCTTACATCCTTACATCAATACACCGAACAACATATAGACTTCCAGTTGAAATCAGTTAAAGAAAAACTCCAATCAATCTACCCCTTAGCGATTCGAAAAAAACGAGGGTTGATCAATGGACTTGGAAATATTGTCAAATTTGTTTCCGGTAACTTAGATCAGGAAGATGCCCAGCGTTACGACGCAGCTATTGAAAAATTACAAAATAACGAAAATCAAATTGTTCATTCTCTGAATCAACAAATATCATTGACTCACAAAATACTTGAAAATAACAATAAAACATTTTCACTCATGATTCATAATCAGAATGTGATCAAAGAAAGTATCGAAGAGCTTAACAATAATAGCACACATTTTTTGTCCTTATTAGATACATATACACAAATAAAATTCAACTTGGATACACTACTTTCAATTCTCACCAATATTGAAAACGCCATTTCTTTCGCTAAACTTGGCACCTTACATCATAGTATAATATCTATCGACGATATAAAATCAATACTCGATTCGCTTCTGAAGTATCATTCTAAAGATCAATTGGTATATTCAGAAATCGAGGACAGCTATAAACAATATGATATAACACCTGTTGACGCATATTTTTCGAATACAAAACTAATTTTTGCATTGCATATCCCTCTAGTGCATCCCGAAACCTTCTCACATTACCACCTTTATTCAATACCCACTCAGAATTTTACCACAATTATTCCAAAAAACTCCTTTTTCACAATGAGTAATGATATGTTCCAATACGACTCTGGACCATGCCGTTATCTGAACCCGAACTACCTGTGCCCGAACAACTACCTGATAGATGGAACCCAGGAAAGCGATTGTATTTTTTCAATCTTACAAGTAAAATATAACGAAGCCGTATGCCAAACAGCAACCATAGTGGTGAACAAGCCCTTAATCGAGGAAGTCAGCGAATCGAATTATATCGCCATATTCCCTCAACAAGAAAAAGTCCAAACCCGATGTGACGAAACCGACTTTGTGATGCTGAAAGGATCCTTCCTCATCGAAATCCCATACCAATGCAGCATCGAAACCTCCGGACATACACCAACGAGAAGGGAGAAACCAAGGGAAAACCATTATTTCTTCCTGAAATTACAATACACGAACAGAAAATCGAAAAAACCAAACTCCAAGTCGACGATATCTCACTTGACGAACTACGTGAAGTGCAACTCCAAGGAAATAGACTTCAACCCCTAGACTTAACAGGTTCAACTTCTTCCAGCCACCACCCCTGGACGATTCCCTTATATATATTCGCCATTATAGGGATCATTTATATTTGTCTGAAAAAGTTCAGAAGATGCAAGAAAAATACCAAGGATGCCGCACAACCCCAACAGTCTCCAGAAGTTTTGTTTGTCCCATCCAAAACTTCATCTTAGGAGGGAGGAGTTACGTACCGAATAAGTACGTTCAACCAGCCGACTAGGTCTACGACCCGGCCAAGGAGCGCCGACGCTGCAGTATCAAATAGCAGGCATTCCAGGAAAAGCCAACATTATAATTTCTCACCATTTTATATTGCATTATTAAAAATTCAGTCTTGATGTAACTTTTGTACGAACAACTTGTCCAAATAAAAATATTTCGTCTTTTTAAAAACGGTCTTCGTTCTTTAAAGTACGTAATTAGACAATATATGGTCGTGGACAGAGCCACTGGGAAGATGGCAACCTCTCGGTGTAAAATGCCTTACCCCTGCACGCGGGGCTCTGCAGGGGCGGACCGAACTTCCCAAGCTGCTCGTGGGAATCAATATGAAGAAAAATATAACTAAATTTGAATGGGAGAAGGAAACGAACCGACGGTACGCCGATCGTCGTTGCCTAGGACCCCGGACAAGGGGAAAAAATAATTTTCGTCCTAGGCAACAACGATCTGCGTACCGTCGGGTTCGTTTCCTTCTCCCATTCATATTCAGTTATATTTTTCTTCATATTGATTCCCACGAGCAGCTAGGGAAGTTCGGTCCGCCCCTGCAGAGCCCCGCGTGCAGGGGTAAGGCATTTTACACCGAGAGGTTGCCATCTTCCCGGTGGCTCCGTCCACGACCATATATCGTCTGATCATCCACCTCTCGGCACGGGTCGCATGACACCTTAGGTTACGGAATTTTGGAAGGGTTTACTCCCTGTGCGAGGACATACTTAAAAATAATGATCCCTAGCCCTCGAATACTCTACTAGCATCGGGATAAGAAAAAACAAGAGTTGACCCAAGGAAGTCGATAGCTCAAATTATTAAAATCGGTTTACAACTTCAAATTTTAGGGGGGTGTTTCCATTAAAAATGGGTCACACTGTATCTTGTCAGGGGTGTATTTTAGGTATAAGACGTTCTTCATGAATTTGAATCTTTTTTTTTCGTAGTATCCAAAAGTAATAGAATAGTGTATGGTTTCTATTTGAAAAAATCGAGTTTCATCAGTTTTCTCGATGTTATGTTTTAGGTGGAAATTTCTACCACACTGTAAATTATTTTCGAAAATTCGATGGACCTATTCATGACTTGATGCCTAAGGTATGATTCTGTGAAATTTCACATTTTCAACTATTACTGTTTATGTGTTATGATTTTTTCGGAGTGGTGCTGTAACTGTCAAATTTTTCAGATAAAAATTAATATCTCGAAAACTAACAAATTTGGGTATAGGAATTGTTATACAAGAAAAATGTGCTGAAAATTTATAAATGTAATAAAATACAGGGAGTTCCTCGACGCTCATCGTGAAAGACCCTTTCCACTCAACAGGAGCAGGAAGGATTTTCTCTCTGCAGATATTTGTCCAACAAATCGGAAATATCCTTCGAGACCACCTTCGTATGCTCCAGGTCGAATAACTCCCGAAACATTTCCGATCTCAAATTGTCGTCAGCATTAAAAGTTAGGGCGAATCTGACGGTATTCATCCTGAGCTGATGTAGCCCTGTCTCTAGAGACCACAGATAGATGTCACTCACATTGTGTGGCTTCATCACGTTACAACTGATCCATTCACAGAGGCAGATGTACAGCTCCGTCAGCAGAAAGCGATCCGACAGTTGGACAACGTCCAATAGGTCTTCGGTTCCGTGTTCTTCGAATTTTGGGTGTTCAAGCAAGTTTAGGACTCGTTTGAATGTTTGAGGGTCGACGTCGGGGAGTTTCACTTCATCCTCGCTGCTTTCTCTGAAGAGCCCACTGAACAGGATGAGAAAATACTCTGAATTTTTCATCAGGAGTTCTTGGCTGGCATGAATCACTGAGCCGTCGTCCAGTCTGAAGGTGGCCAATCTCGATTCTCTTGTGTCCTGTGTCATTGCTGAAAACTTGTCACTCAGCATATCTGCCACCTGTACCTGGAATTTTGGAATACGAATTATCTTTCTGGCTAGAAAGCAAATCGATGAGTAAGCTGCCTCCCTATATTCGTTATCTTGCTCTATGAGTTCCAGAATGATGGGTCCTCCACATGTGACCATTAAATGAAGAAGGTCTTCCTCTCTGCAAAATTAGAGTTCGAGTTGATTATATCTGTATGGAGGTCAAGTAATCCAACAATTTGTGTTGATATCGGAAAATATACAAAAACACATACAGTACTACTATCAAGATGAAAGATAAAAGAAGCATGAAGCGCTCAGTTTGAAAATATGATTCGAAACGTTCGGCGTTCTTGAAAAACATCAATCTAGTATAATACTTTGCATAGTTATTCTGAAATATCAAATCAAAATGTACTTTATTGTCGAAGATGAAATCTCATTGACAAAGTGTTACTATTCTAAGAAATATAAGATACACAACTTGAGAGATATTGTCGAAGATAAAATATTATTGTCAAAAGTGTTATTATTTCAAAGAATATAAGTTATACAAATTGAAAGTAATATTTCAACATTTGGTGGTTTCAGCATTTTGGGGTGAAAAAGAAGTCAGAAAGTAATAATGTATATGCTACATATTGAAATAAATAATAATAATAATGAATATTCTCATGCAACACATAAATGTAAGTATGAGAATATAAAAACTATAAAGCATAAAAATATAAAAGTGAATGCATACAAAATAACAGTAAGTATCAACTCCGTAAACATTTTCAACTATACAGTTCAGAGCTAAATGTAAACATTAAACAAAAAGTTAAAAAAGTCACATAGTTTAAATACCAGTAGGTACTGAAACACAATAATCAAAATCAATTGTTCCTATAATTTAAATTTATGTCTGAATAGAATTCGTCTAAAGAATAAAAAGCCTTTGAAATCAGAAGCTTTTTTACAGTCTTTCTAAATTTAGCGGTACATGTTATGCCTTTGATCTCAATTGGCAAATGGTTTAACATTTTTTTCCATTATATATGAAAGACCTCTCAATTTTTTATGATATTGGAATCGGTAAGCCTATATCGAGCTTATATCTGGTATTTCGTCGTGGTGAAATGAAAATTTCCGTCCTGTATTTTTTTTGCACCAGACATAACATTTCCAATATAAGTATGGACGGCAAGGTCAAGATTTTATGCTTTCTGAATAAAGGTCGACAGAAATCGCTGAATCCAACTCTACACATATTTCTAATTCCTCTTTTTTGTAGTACAAACAACCTATCAAACATGTATTGGCAACACGTTCCCCAAAAACAGATACCGTATCTCACATGGGAATCGATGAGAGCAAAGTACACATTTTTTGGCATATTAGTGCCCAATTCATTTGCTGATACTCTGACTGCAAAGCATCCTGATGAAATTTTTTTGCATAGGTTATTTATGTGACCTTCAAAATCCAAATTTTTATCAATTTGTAATCCCAGAAATTTTGCTGACATTTTGTTTTCTATTAATTGAGTACCCAGGTAGATATCTAGTGTGGAGCACTTATTTCTGTGGTCATATTAATGCGGGCTAGGTCGTTAATATGTATATAACAAGAAGAGAATTGGGCCTAGAACCGATCCTTGTGGAACACCACAAGTAACTTTCTGGAGATAGGATATTGTCCGGGAGTTTGACTTTCTGAGTACGTTCTGACAGGTATGATCTGAACCATTTCAAAGATATACCTCTAAAGCCATGTACTTCTAGTTTTTGCAGCAGAATTTCATGATTCACGCAATCGAAACCTTTTGAAAGATGGCAAAAAACTGCCGCTGCTATTTCACGATTATTTAAATTGAGATACACGTTTTCCAGTAGATGGAACATAGCATATTCCGTGTTTTTCAAACTCTAAAACCCAAACTGACTGCTACTAATAATATTATGATTTTTCACAAACATCATAATTCTTTGTTTAACAAGTTTTTCTATGATTTTAGCAAGGGTTGGTAGCATAGAAATAGGTTGGCAGGATTGTTAGTGTCGCCTCCTTTGTGCAAAAGAATAACAATGCTGTTTTTAAACATGCCGGAAATACATCTGTTATGAAGTTTGTATTTATAGCTTCTACCAAAGCGGTGATAGCGGAGTTGGGCAACTTGGTAAATACTTTTATGCTCATGTCATCCCAACCAGCCGAGTTTAAATTTTTAATTTCCTTAATAATGTTTCTAATTTCCATAACATCTGTAGGCATGAAAACAAATCTTCCTGAAACTGATTTGTCTTTAAGAAAAGTCAAGGGATTAATATTGGATTTTATATCTTTGGATAAATTATGTGACACAGTGCAGTAATATTTGTTAATACAATCAGATTTTAGGTCAGTTTTCGTAGGACCAATATTCTTTTTTCCCCTCAGGTCATTGATGATTGCCAAGTTTTCTTTTTTTTGTTTGCAGACCTTTCCATTTTTTTCATATAATAAAGTTGTTTTGCAGTCCTTTTATAAATGTTTTTGTACCTATTATATAGGGAGTTGAAGCATCCATTGTTACCTAAATATTTCCAAATTAAATATAGTGATCGTAGATTTTCTGCTGAGACCGTAATGCCCTTTGTGATTTTGGTTTTAATTTTGCTAATAGGGAACGCAGTATTAAAATTATTAGAGAGTTTCATGAAACCTACTCAATGGGTCATCATTGGGATGATGTAAATCATTCAACTTTGCATCAATGCAAAGATCTACATAAGTATCAACATTTTTTTGCTGTAGATTCTTCCAAAGCGCTTCTTTGGCCTCGATAATTTTTGAGCTCCTTGGAAATTGAACAAAACATTCATGGAAGTGCGAAATATTTGTTCAAAGTTCGATGTCCGTCAATATTTTTTTCGAAAGAATCTCGTCCACAATTCTAATGTTATAATCAATGAAACTACCAGTTATAAACCGGTTTTACTGAATTCGAAACATATTTTTCATTCACGAATCTAGGAAGACTTAATCACTAGAAATCACTATCAAAATATGTGTTTAGGTTTAGACCCTATGTTTAAACAACAAAGAAATATCTCACCCAAACGCTTTTTGAATATTTATGCGCATCTTATATTATCGAATAGTTGAGTCATTAAACACTAAATTCCCTCAGAAATGAATGGCAAAAATACTCACTCCACTATATACGGCATGACCAAAGCCGTCTGGTTTCTCATATTTCTGTCTCCCTTCGTCAAAGCGTGCTCGAAACTTCCATGGGCTGGCTCTGACTTTGTTACGTGAAAAAAACACCGTAGGAGTGCTTCAGCCCAATTTTTATGAGGGCAGGGTGCTCTAGATATCGATAGTTCATAAATTTGCTCAATGATATTGGCCTGAATCAAAGGGGCAAGGTAGGCAGGACATTTGAGAATTTCGTTCAAAAGAATGGCGATGGTCTTCTGATAATGATGCCCGTATGGGAAATACAGGATACCCTGCATCATGACGAGGACTAATTCTTTTGACCCAAGCTGAGGATTGGCGGGATTAATTCTGTGGTAGGAGTAGATCAGGTCCGTTGTAGCCATGATGAGATTTTCCCTGAGACTTGCTACCCCATGATGAAAATCAATGTCCATCGTCTCATCTAAAAAGGTATATAATTTAAAGATATATTTTTCACATTTCTCACTTACTTTCATTTCAATGCCGATGCTTGAAGATTCTGTGGAAAATTAATCAAAAATATCTTTCTCCAGTAATAATTATTATTCAAACACTGTTCAAACAAGTGAAGCTCTCAATAGATAAAAATAATATTAAATCGATCTCGGATAGAGAGGAATATAATTTGATATATTTCACTGATCAAAAAGTAAGTCGAAAAAATTTCGAGTGGAAGACAAAAGTGGAACATCTGACATTGAATAAAACCAGAACACATCATCCTGACTCCAGATTTGCAACACCTCTGTTGGCGTCATCAGGAGATAAACAATGATGTAGCTTCTTTGTAATGAAAGTATATTTTTTAAAGAGTTCGTTTTCCGAGTTGATGGGAATTTTGTAAAATCTTTATATAAAAATGATAATAAACAAAGACCTGTTGGAAGTTATGTGCACGGTATATTCATGAAACTATATGTTTATTTAATATTATATTATTATTATTTTGAATGATGCAACTAATTTTCCTCCATTTTCAGTATTTTAATATTAATGTAAGTCACGAAAAGGATTTGAAGCTTTATAACTTCTATTTAATTATATGCGAGCGCTTTCGATAGCTGGTCGTACTATCATCATCGTACTATCATTAAAATCATTTTATTATTATTATTATTGTTAATGGAAAAAGCAAACAATTTCAAATTGTTTTTGTTGTAATAGGTTGATGGCGTAATATCATGTAAGTTCTCACTTCTCTCAGTTTGAATAATGTATCGATTATTGCGCTAAACACGTATGAACACCGCACTGACGTTTTTATGGTTAACTAATGGAACTTCGATGAATTTAATTTTTTCCGACAGGCATATTTTTCGAAAATAATTATAATTCCTCTTAAGACAAAGTACTTTTTTATTAGTCCTTGAATCGAAAGTTAATTTCCGTGTTGGCACTTCATCTCTTGGAAAAGTCAACTTGGATGGTGGAACGCGCGTCTAAAAGAGAACTGCAGTTCTGGTGTTTGGGAACAATGTTTGTTTCGGATTTATTCTACCCCAGATCATCCAGTTATATCATTTGAAATGATTCCCTCAACTATGGGATATTTTTTGGAGTCCTCAGGATATTCCATATTTTTTTTGTAGATTGTAGATGAGTCGACTGAAGCATAATTATCACCTCTCACTACCTACTACTTTTTTGAAATAGTCAAATGATTATTATAAAAAATAAATATATTTTAAAAAAACTAAAAATACCCTTTTATAATACATCGAACTAAAAAGTTAAAAACTATTTTTTTTAAATAAGCTTAAAACAATAACGAACGAAAAATACTAGTATTATTGTGAAAAAAGCGTGGACGCTAAATATACAAAAAATATGCCACGCTTTTTTCGCGTTCGTTATTGTTTTGGGCTTATTTGAAAAATAATAAGTGAATTCACTTACCTATGAGCCAACCAGGTTCGTCTCCTTCGTCAGGACAAGCAGCCTCGTCATCTTGATTTGTCGCAGAATCATTGAACTAGAAAAATAATGAATGATAATGATGTTGCAAAAATAAGTACAAAATACAATAGTACTGAGGAACGATATATGAAAAAAATAATAGAGAAACAAAAAAAACGATGTATCGTATACAGGCTGATTCACGGTGGATGGCACATTAGACGTTTCTGGTGAATCAGACAACGGATCACTTTGAAAATTTAATGGAGGGCATATTCGGACATTCTCTAGCCAACTAAAATATTTTCGACAATGCGGTGTTGCCGCTTCTATTAGAAAGCAGTAGCAACTTTGATTTTTCAAATGGAACACTCTGTATATAATATTATTTTTGGAATCTCCAACAATTGCCCGACAACTTTTCTTGATATTTCCCTATACCTATCTGTTACCGTTTTCGAAATAAAAATTAATTTCAATTTTTTTCTTCGAAAATCATGACTTCTAAAAATGCCGATATCTTTTAGTTAAGAAGTACTTTGATATCGAAATTTGGTTTGGAGTTAGGTGATACTTGGATACTTCCCACACGTCAGCCTAATCTCCGTTACTTCAATACAGGGTGGTAAAAAAAACACAGTTTTTTCGTTTGCTTGAAAAAGTTGCTGAAATTTGATTATTTTAAATGGAATACCCTGTATATTATTGAAAATTCGGAAAGCTGCTAAAATTTGCTTTCTTTCTATGTATATCATACCTATACCTAACTAGTCAAGTTTCGGACTTATGAACATTTATTTGTGAAAATGTCCCTTCAGAATGGTATTTCCATTCGGTATTTGGTAAGCAGGCCATGATTACTATTTGACAGTAGCGTTGTGACATTCTCCTAATAATATCGACATTTTCGTCACTTCAGAAGTTGCAAATACCTTCAAAACGATGGAACAAAACTATTCAAACGAAGTTCTTATGAATTTGTTTATTATTTTTGGACAGTGTGACAAAATTATCAGCAGAACATGTAGAAAGTTCAATGAAATGTATCCGAATCTACCGCCAATGAACCTCAAGAAATTTATACGAATTCAGAACAATTTCAATATGTTTGGATAAACTTTAAAAAAGCACCAAGAAACTTGAAATTGGAAATATTGATATGAATAATTATAAAAAAGTAAAACAATCATGTGGAATATTTCAAAATATGTTCGAATCGCTGGCCGTTCACTTCCAAGCACTTTAAAATGCGGGTGTTGACTGCTTTCGTGGTGGCAGATCTGATTTCATCGGGATCCAAATCTTCAAATGTTTGGGCAATCCTTTCTAACAATTCATCTCTCGAACGCACGGGTATTTTGTAAACTTTTTCTTTAAACATTCCCCACAAATAAAAATCTAATGGATTAAGATCGGGTGATCTCGCTGGCCAATTCCATGGTCCCAAGCGCCTCATCCACCGATCGTCAAATAGTCTATCCAGTTCTGCGCTCACTTCTCTTGTGCAATGTGCAGGAACTCCGTCTAGTTGGTACCAACAGTTTCGATAATCTTCGAGTGGCAGATTATCCACGAAACTGTCTACAGTATTCTCCAAAATATTCAGGTAGCTTCTGGATGTTAATGACTCCTCGTATATCACGTACCTCAATTTGTTGTCCATCAACATGCAGAAGACATTAAAACTAAATTTTTCTTGAAATCCGGCTTCTTTTGTGACGTGAGGATTTTCACTGGACCAATAATGACGATTTTTTCTATTGAAAATCCCTTCTCTCGAAAATTTCGATTCATCAGTCCAAATAATTTTATTTAAAAAAAGTGGATCTTCTTGAATGAGTGTCAACAACATTTCACAAAATTCTACTCTCTGTTGAGGATCTTGAGGCTTCATTGCTTGAATTTTGGTGAATTTATAATCATGCATTTTATGTCTTCGCAAGATTCTTTGAACCGATGAATATTTTATACCCAAATCTTCTTCAGCACTTCTTATCGATGACTCGGGAAATGCGTGGAAATATGCTAAGACATTAATCTGGTTGTCTTCGAAAGTTACGGGCCGAGGCAAGTTTCTTGGTGCTTTTAAAGTTGATCCAAATGCATTGAAATTGTTCTGAATTCGTATAAATTTCTTGAGGTTCATTGGCGGTAGATTCGGATACATTTCATTGAACTTTTTACATGTTCTGCTGATAATTTTGTCACACTGTCCAAAAATAATAAACAAATTCATAAGAACTTCGTTTGAATAGTTTTGTTCCATCGTTTTGAAGGTATTTGCAACTTCTGAAGTGACGAAAATGTCGATATTATTAGGAGAATGTCACAACGCTGCTGTCAAATAGTAATCATGGCCTGCTTACCAAATACCGAATGGAAATACCATTCTGAAGGGACATTTTCACAAATAAATGTTCATAAGTCCGAAACTTGACTAGTTAGGTATAGGTATGATATACATAGAAAGAAAGCAAATTTCAGCAGCTTTCCGAATTTTCAATAATATACAGGGTGTTCTATTTAAAATAATCAAATTTCAGCAACTTTTTCAAGCAAACGAAAAAACTGTATTTTTTTACCACCCTGTATTAAAGTGACGGAGATTAGGCTGACGTGTGGGAAGTGTCCAAGTATCACCTAACTCCAAACCAAATTTCGATATCAAAGTACTTCTTAACTAAAAGATATCGGCATTTTTAGAAGTCATGATTTTCGAAGAAAAAAATTGAAATTAATTTTTATTTCGAAAACGGTAACAGATAGGTATAGGGAAATATCAAGAAAAGTTGTCGGGCAATTGTTGGAGATTCCAAAAATAATATTATATACAGAGTGTTCCATTTGAAAAATCAAAGTTGCTACTGCTTTCTAATAGAAGCGGCAACACCGCATTGTCGAAAATATTTTAGTTGGCTAGAGAATGTCCGAATATGCCCTCCATTAAATTTTCAAAGTGATCCGTTGTCTGGTTCACCAGAAACGTCTAATGTGCCATCCACCGTGAATCAGCCTGTATAGACGACAGCTAGTAAACACGTATGTTTTGCAGGAAAAAATCAAAACTATTTCTTCATATCAATTGTATCATCGTGTTCTACTGGCAAAGCGATCATTAGAAAAAAAATGATGATTAAACGTGAAATGACGGATGGAATCAGGAATTTTGTTAGTACCAGCAGAAATTCAATTCTTTAAGATAAGTTAATCGAGCAAATCGTGCAGCAGTAACCGACAGCGTAGCAAATACTATCGTCACAAAAATCGTCGAATTAAAGCAAAAAGTAAAACTTATCAATGGGATTCTGTGGAATTTCACCAATGCAAGTTTGAGATAACGTATAAGATATAGTGAAAAAGAGATTTTCAAAGGATCGGGAGTTGCCATGAAAGAGGATTTAACCCAATTAAGGGAAAACCTGTCTGGTTTTTCCTTAATTGGGAAGCGTGGGAGGTGAATAACATTTATTTAAAAAGTAGTGAAATCGAATGTTGATTGGTTTATCTTGAAAAAAATCTTCGAGTTGATGAGAATCCAGTTTCCGTATTCACTATTCATGATACAAAGGGCTATTCAAATGCGTTTCTGTACATGGGGATCTCGTAAACGATAAGAAATAGAGTGTCGTTTAAATTATGGCAAAGTTGCGATTTTAGAGACCTATTCAATGATGTAAAAAATCGAATATAGCTCTTTTCTCCACATTTTGCGCCAACATTTATTGCGCCATTAATTTTTTTGTGGATATAAATTACTTTATTTCAATTTTCATTACAATTATAGTATTCGTTTCCGATGTTATTATTGCTATCATTTCTTTTTCTGCTTATTAAAATACATATAATGTATTTTTGATATAGATAAGTTTCAGATAATCATAAAAGGTTTTCCTATTCGAATTTCATTATAGAAAACGCTCAGAGCAATAAAAGAAATATGAATAGGTATCTAATAGTGAGAAAAAAAACTCTCGAAAAACTCTATTGTACATAGGGAGACCTGAAAGTTGCTATTATGTTTTTATTCAACTCAGTCAACCAATTTCCAGGATCGTTATTTAAAAGGGAATAATTCACACAATTATAATCGAATATTACCCAAACCCGAAATATAGAATTCAATTTAATTTCTCAGTATGAAGTGAACGTCGACGATACAAAAATACAACAAAAAAATACAGGTCCGTATTCAAAAATTCAAAGTTGTGGTTGGCCCAAGTCAGATGACACCTTGTATAAAAAATTCATGGACATATTCTGAAAGTCCACATCAAGTGCTAATAGCAGAATGTGAACAGATTTTCAATATGTGTGTGAATAAAGAAGATATAGGCAAAAAAATAATTTGGGATTTTTTTGTTTTTCATGTATATCTCCATAACCAAAAGAGCTATATTCGATTTTTTCACATCATTGAATAGGTCTCTAAAATACGCAACTTTGCCATAATTTAAACGACACTCTATCTCTTATCGTTAACGAGATCCCCATGTACAGAAACGAATTTGAATATCATGAATAGTAATGAATACGGAAACTGAACCAATTAACATTCGATTTCACTACTTTTTAAATAAATTTTATTGTCTTCACCTCCTACGCTTCCCAATTAATCCTCGTTGCTTATGAAACAATTGAAAATATTCCCTTTTCTTAGGTTTCAACTATTATTTTGAACAAGTTCAAATTTTGAATTTCAAGATTTCTACGTCATATACAATCTTGATAAAAACAACTGAATCTAGCTACGTTTCTCTATTATAAAGTAACAACTTTTGTATATCTTCACCTATTCCTAAATAACTTAATTTCCTAAAAGCATCATTCAATAATCGTATCTAAGGAAAATTTCTTCCTCTCTATTTTTCAAACATTTCCTTAATTCAAATTAATCCTGAAGACTTCATTTCATTTCTTCACACGTCTCACAACAGATACATTTTTATACCTGATTGGTAGTAATTTTCAAGTTCTATCGGTTTTAGTTTTTTCCAAATTAATTGATTTAATTTCAAAATTTTGAAATTGACATCTCTGTCGTATGTCACGTGGTTTCCGATTTCAGAAATGTCTTTTGACTATATACGGGTCGATCAAAAGTTTCCCTGAGTTTTACTAAGTTGACAAAATGGTTTAGACTTTCGCGGCTTAGATTTTCAGTGTCACTGTTTTTCGAGTTTGGAAGCCGTGGATTTTTGGAATTTCTTCCTGACGTTTCGCTGGCGCGAGCGGCTAGCTTCTTCAGAGGTTCAACCATCATGACTTGCTGTCGGACAGCAATCCAAAAATCCACGGCTTTCAAACTCGAAAAACAGTGACACCTTTTACTAAGTTGTTCAATGTTCGTCCTTATTCATATTATATTAGGACAGGAATGTTTTTCCGAAGGAGGAGAGTTGAAACCCATAAATGCCAGGAGTGAATTATGTGAATCATGAATATTCAGATGATAATTACCGTTATATTAGGAAGTGAAAACTTACCGTTATTGTGTCACGGCCTTGTCGATTGAGTAGGTAATAAACTTCTATAAGTTTTAACTTTAGATTATTCGGTATTCCCAGGGCGAGACGCAGACTTTTCGTCAGTGATGGAATAACATCGCAGTCTAATTGATCTTTCATGAACTCTTCATCGTAATAGCAACCGTCGAAAGTTCTGATAATGAAGAGAAGGCACTGCATTTCCCTCTCGGAAGTATAATTGAATGTATCTTTGACTTTGAGCAATACCTTGATGCACTGCCTGCGTTGTTCCAAATTATGTGTCAAAGGGTGAGAAACAATGGTACAGAGACTCTCGATGTAAGTTTGGCATTCACATATTGATTCTGTAACAAAAAAAACCATTAGATGAACACCAATATTCTAAGTCGAAGTTCTGCAAAATATTAATTTCAGGAATCCATTATCGATACATTTAATAGAAGTGGAACTTATCGCTATTTGTACTCAGAAGAGTACAATAAGTACAATGAACTTAAAAAATTGTGTCTGTTTTTCTGTGCGTTTGCGTGCACTAACCAAAAAAAAAAAACCGCTCGACCTATTTTGGTGCATTTTTCACTATTTTATTGTGCTGAGGTTCACTCAACAGAGTTTTATATTCATTTCAATTGATACATGAATTGAAAGGTTATGCTAATTTGAAAAATTAAGAAAACTTCGCGCCAAATACTTGTTGAGAAAGAACTATAAAAATACTGTATTTTTAGTTAATATGGCTCAAACATAACTATATTCATATATTGCAAAACGATTTTTTCATAAATTAGAGATAGGCAAATGAATGAGAACTTTCCGCATCTTGAAAATCTGGGAAAACCTGAAAACTGGAATCCACGCATACATACAGGGTACTATGAAAGAATTTTGATTTTCAATTATGGCATATCATTGACTTTAGGTCGATGATGTTCACTATCTTGCACTGTCGAGTGGCTAAGGAGCCCGAAACCGGTCTTCAAGTATGCCCGTTCCAAAATTGAAGGTCGACTTTTTCAATTGTATTGCCAATTGCATATGCAGGAAATTTTCTGTGAAGATTTCTGTACTGACTCAAACATTGGCTCAATGGCTCAAAGATTGGCTCAAACATTTAAAGTTCATTTCTTTAGACTTGTTTACTGTCTGTCTTCAAGCATAGCCCACTGACTAATAAGAAAATATTCCCGATTTGCTGGTTTCCCCTCGCTTAGGAATAGCAGAGCATGTTTGGACTCATCAACATAACATCGAGTCGTCCCAAACTGAGATCATACACAGAACATTGGTTTAGGAGGAAATTCAAAGAAGCCGCATACATGTTGTCTAACAACGCATTTAGTCAAGCTAGCGTAGAGATACGTAACATATGGAAATCTCTAATCAAGCAAAAAACGACCAATTTCCGCCAATCGGTCATCTCCCGCTAAAATCAATGAAGCGGAAAGAGTGAAGAGGGGATAGGTGAAAGCACTCGAATGACCTATAAATAGTCAGATCTCGGAGGAATAAGTCCAGTTATCACCAGAAGACGATTGTTGATATAATAATCGAAACGTCGTGATATAACTTGGTTTGAAATCTTTTAATTCTCATTTTTCATTTTTTGTTGATAATTCTCTTCAATTTTTCTTTCTCAGCTTTTATTAATATTTCAATTCTTTATTTGTTTCGTTGTTGCTTGTATGTTATTTTTTTGTAATTTCATTTTTTTGTTTAATAAAATGTTTATTTTCGGTTGATTTTATTAATTTTTTAATTTTTTTTTCAGGGTTTTCAAATCAATTTAAATTATATTAGACAATGGAAGTCCGAACTGATGAAATACACCACGAAACATTGTCAACCACTTTCAAACAAATGTGAGATACAAGTTAAAAACGCAGTAGTCATGATTATTGATGGCATAACCGACCCGGTTATACAAAATGGTGCGAAGGCAGGGAGGTATTGTGACCCTGAGATGCTCTTTAGTGAATATATTTCATATCTCGCGCCGGATGAACGTCTGCGTTGCGATATAGGTGAGACTAGGCTCAAAAAGTTTTCACGGTCGCATCGTGAAGCCCATTAATCTAGTTTTGTGGAAAATAAACACAAAAATGTCAGCAGTCAATTCAAAAGGAACTGCAAATGTTTTAACTGCAACCAGCCTGGACATTTCCGTAAAAGTTGCCCTAGGCCTCGCCTCGAATGTAAATTTTGCAAACGCTTGGAGCATTTAGAGAACAAATGTCCTCGCAACCAAGCTCAAACTTCCCTGCATGTTATGAAATGTAACGTACTTACCTGAAAAATAACATTATTTAGGAATAGGCCTCACAAATTCTATTGGAGAAAAAGAAAATTTGAGAAACCCGTATGTGCATCGATTATAAGGCACTTAATATGAAAACCGTAAGGGATTGCTATCCGCTTTCCCGTGTAGATGACCTTTTAGAACGTCTGAGGGGTTGCCGATTCTTCACCTCATTAGATGTGGCTAGTGGGTATTATCAAATACTAATTATAGAGGAATATGTGCACAAAACTGCCTTTGTAACTCCGGACGGTCATTACCAGTGTTTGCGAATGCGGTTCGGACCAGCAAATGCACCTGCCGTATTTCAACGAACCATTAATCAATTCCTAATATGCGCTTCACAGAAGCTCTTGCCTATATGGATGACGTTTTATTGGCTTCCATTGATGTATTCAGTGGGTTGGAAACCTTAAGAAAAGTTCTTGAAGTATTTCAGAACGCAGGTCTCACACTCAGGTTGTCTAAATGTCATTTTTTCCAAACCACTATTGAGTATCTTGGACACGAGATCAGTGAAGGAGGTGTGAAACTATCACCAAGAAAAATTAAGTCCGTCAAGGAGTTTCCAATCCAAAAAAATGTTCATGAGATCCAACAATTTCTTGGATTGGCCCTGACAAGCTTGACGAAAAAAGATGCAAAATTTGAGTTTGCAGAGGAACAACTTTCAACATTCAACAAACTTCGTGACATTTTATGTACGAGACCAGTTCTAGCTATATACGATGTGGCAGCGGAAACAGAACTGCATACCGACGCTTCTAAATGGGGCGTAGGGGGTATTCTGCTACAGAAGCAAGGAGATGGTAAACTCAAACCTGTCCTTTATTTCAGCAAACAAACTAGTAAGGAAGAAAAACGTTATCACTCGTACGAATTAGAAACATTGGCTGTAGTCAATTCCATGCAAAGATTTCGTGTATACTTGCTCGGCATCGAGTTCAAAGTAGTCACTGGTTGCAATGCCTTACGAACTACCTTATCCAAGCGAGATTTGATACCCAGAATAGGTCGTTGGTGGATGGTAACACAAGAGTTTACGTTCCATGTTGAATATATACCAGGGTCCCGAATGGCACACGTTACGCTTTGAGCCGAAACCCGGTTGACGAACCTCAACTTTTTCAGAAAATAGATATTATGGCAATCAATATTACAAAAGGTGATTGGATACCAGCAGTAACGCCAATTGGGCTCGAATGGGTTGTACCAAAAACTGAAACATTTTACTGTCATGACTCGGTTGGACATTTTTCTCTTGATAAGACGTTATCCCTTATAAAGCAGAATTATTGGTTTGCTAATATGAAAAAGTATGTTTTTAGATATATTCGTTGTTGCTTCAATTGTTGTCGGTACAAGGTACCGACAGTTAAGGAGTGTGGAATGTTACCTTCAATAGAAAAGGTCGCTGAACCTATGAATACAATTCACATTGATCATCTAGGTTCGTTTGTAAAGAGAAGGTTAGGCAATTCCTACTTGACTGTATGTGTTGATGCTTTCACCAAGTATGTTTCTATGAAAGCGGTCAAGAATACTAAAGCAGTTCCTGTTGTTAAGTTTCTGAAGGAGATATTCGAAATGTTCGGAGTTAAACGACGCATCATTTGTGACACGAGTGCAAACTTAACTCTGAGAAACTATTAAGAGACCCACTTAATCGCTCCTCCCACAAAATATCGAATTTCTTAGCATCAAGCAGTTGATTTTAACGACTTTTCCTTTAAATGGCTTGACTCTGGTTGACCTAAAACTATTACTGAAAGCTGATAAAGGTTCTCCTTTTCTACGAACCCCATTTGTTTTGGTAGTTAACGAAAAATAATATGTTCAACTTATTACATGACCTAAAGCCATGATAGTGTGGAATTATCGTTCTTTCCTCATGAATAATTTTATAATGAAATTTATGTTACAGGTGAACGGAAAATTACCCCCGTCGGGACGAGGGTATTGTAGCAGTGACCGACTGTAAGATACCCAGTATCACAAAACACCCTGTGAACGCAGAAGCAACGGAGAATGACTAACTCTGACAGTTACGAAATGGGATTTGTCATCCCGGCGAGTCGAAACATGAATAACGGCAGTCTAATGCTAGCTTTCATGGTGAAATTATATATTTGTTTATAACTAGTCGATCTCAATATATTTTGGGGTTTATTCGCTGTATTATTGTGAGATTGGGTCTAACAGTACGTACATATTTGTCAAGGCCACTGTTACTCCCTATTCTGTAATTGGGTTCATCCTGTAGAATAGTGTATAAAATAAATAAATAGATAAATGGAATAAAAGTGAAATTTTGAACGAGAGGAAGATTTGTAAACAAATGCTATATATTATGTGTCACGAATTCCTATAAATATGTACAATAATTGGAAAAAATGTATAGTAGTGAATTTTCAATTCATTTCTCAAAACTAAATTGGATTCAGCAACGTTCTGAGATTTTACTTCAGAAAAAACGTTAATTCACTTACCTTTCAAGTCTAAATTCAACAATTCATTGTTGAGAATATCAAATATCTCCCGAATCGGCAGTTGACGCTCATTTCTTAAGTCGAAAAAGTATTGAACGATGTTCACTGTATGTTTTGGCGACAGAAGCAAAACTTTTATCAGAAACGTTGAGCAGTTTTCTCCTTCGACGTTTTTCATATTGGAAAAAATATCGTAACTGTTGTTGAAGCCTGAAAAATATTGCAACGCTTCGATGATTTCCTTCAAAAACTCTTCCTTGGCGCCGGTCTTTTCCCACTCCGCGGTGACCTTCATGAACACGGAGCACAGAACATTCATCGCCTTCAAGGGTCCGAAGAGCTCCGAAACCGTATGGTAATCCAAAAGATTTCTGAAATTAATAAAAGTACCCTTCAAAATGTAGAAATGAAGACATTCAATAACAGAATTCATAGTGAACATGGGAAAAATGAAAAGATGCTTAACTCCTCTAGAAAAATTAAACACATAAGAGACGAGTATATTTTCTAAGGAGAAATTAGATTTTGGGAAATTAAAAGAAAATCTAAAACAATAAAAGAATAAAAGCTGTTTACCACCCTATAAATATATATAAAAAAAGTTTAATGTCTAAACGGGAATAAATCCCAATAACAAAACATATTAATATCATAAGCACATATACACACATCGGAAAAGTCTAGGGATATTTTTATAACATACTAAATATCATAAAAATAAATGCATGAGGTCGTTTAATTTCGATTAAATTGGTACACTCGACCACCCTGTAGATTTCTATGGGTTGAACAAAGCCTGCAAAAACGGCAACTAATCTTTTATCAAGTTTTTTACAAACTGTAGGTTTTCGGCTAAAATGAATAATCTGAAAATGTCGAGTTTGTACATTCTATGCAGTTCTTGCTCAGCAATTAAACTGGAAATATTGTGCTTTAACATGGAACGCCATCACTTACCATTGGCTGAGATGAATAGAGCTGTAGGGCTTCTTCAAGGTGGCATGCGACAAAATAATGTAGCTCTTCGTTTGGGGGTCTCCCAAAGTGTTATCAGTCGATTGTGGCGACGTTTCCGTGAAACTGGCAGCCAAGCCGAACAACATCCAGGGCGAGGACGCGCTACAACTGCAGTTCAAGACCGATTTTTGGCCTTAACCGCAAGAAGACAACCGACAATCACAGCACCTGAGTTGGTTAACGTGTTGCAGCAGACGCACCAGGTAACCATTGGTCGTGATACTGTCAGAAATCGACTGCATGAAGCAGATCTCCACAACAGAAGGCCACTTAGATGTCCACTTTTGTCGAGAGGCAATCGCGGTAGAAGATTAGAGTGGTGTCAAGAACATCAAAACTGGGATGCAAATGATTGGGCCACAGTTTTGTTTACAGACGAATCCAGATTTGGATTTCATCAAGATTCTCGTCGAGTAAGACTGTGGAGACGACCTAGAAATAATGAACGTTTGAAACACGTCCAGGAAGTCCACACATACAGAGGTGGTACAGTAATGCTATGGGGCGGAATCATGATCGGCGGCAGAACCGATCTCGTTTTTCCAAATCGCTCCCTCACAGCTCGACAGTGCCTCGACACCATTCTTCTACCTATCGTCCGTTCGTTTGCTGGTGCTGTTGGTGAAAACTTCCACCTAATGCACGATAATGCTCGTCCACATGTCGCGCGTCTAGTGACTGACTGGCTCACCAACGAAGGAGTTGATGTATTGCCATGGCCAGCACAATCACCGGACCTGAATCCCATCGAGCATGTGTGGGACATGCTTCAACGAAGAATTACTCCGCATATGGGGAACATTCACACAACGTTTCAATTGAGAGAGCTTTTAATCGCTGAATGGGCAAATGTACCTCAACAAGACATTGACAATCTCATTTTGTCGATGCACGATAGATGAAGGGCCGTAATAAACCAGCGTGGAGGCCATACTTTGTACTGATTCCAATTTTTTTTGTGTTATGATTTTTTTTCGGGGTGCCAAAGAAGAGCCATATTTTTTTTTTAGTTTTGCTTATATGCGCACTCAGTATTTTTGACCATTTCATAAATTTTGTTGTAAGTTACATTCGTTTAATAATCACCCGTCAACTTTTTTTTCCCTAAAGCGATCTAAAAAAAAATTATTGCCATTTTTGAAAATATCCCTAGACTTTTCCGATGTGTGTATATATACATATACACCTGAAGAGAGTAAACAAAAAACAAAATAAAGGAAACATATAGAAGAGTTAAGCAAAAAATTAGGTGAAAAACTTGTGTGCAGCAAGCTAGGAGAGTAATTGAAAAAAAAATAAGTCAGATATAGAGCCAACAAGTAAAAACATAATTCAGGTGTATTACAAAAAAACATAATTCAGCAGTTATACAGTAGTAGTAATAAGCTCACATGGTAGAGTAACTTTCAATTTGGGCTCATGTATTTTGACTAGAGTGTAAAAGTTTCTTAACATGGTTCTTAACTTGACCAATAGGATCATAATAAATGTCGAGATTTTCACAGAGTTGATTGTCGAGTTTGCTCATTGCAACAACTGGTGACTTGAGTAATATGTTTGTTCTAAAATTTGGTAGATATTCATGGAACATGAAAGTTGAAGTGGGAGAGTAGTTCGGGACAGTCAATCAGATTATTCACTAGTTTATAAATGAAAATTATAGAGTAGTAGGATCTTCGGTTTTGAAGGGATAATAGATTAAATTTATTCAGTAGTATTCTGTTGTCGATGCCTTGTTCAGGGTAAACTCTTTCTAGCTTGTAAGTGATATATTTCATGAAGCCTCTTTGTATAGACTCGATTTCGTTTATGTGGACATTGTATATAGGTGACCATATTAGGGAGGCATATTCCAGCCGATATTTGAAGTATGCATTGAAAAGAGTTGAAAAACTGTCTCTGCTACGAAAGTTCTTAGAGTTACGATTAATGAGCCCTAGCATCCGTTTGGCTGAGCATGTTATTGTGTCATAGTGAATGGAGAAACTCAGTTTAGGGTCAAATGTGAAACCAATTGATCCCTTTGATGAGTGCTTATTTGAAGAGGTACGTTATTTATGCAGTAATCATAAAAAATGACACTATGTTTAAGGGTGTATTTTGAGTATATACATTTGTTTGTATTGAGGGGAAGATTATTTTCGGTACACCAAAAGGAACGAAATGTCAAGTTCTTTTTGTAATATTAAGCAGTCCTTCTGTGATGTAATGGTCCGGAAGATTTTCAAATCATCTGCAAAGAGTAAGAGATTACTAGAGAGATTATTTCCTATGTCGTTAATGAAGGGTGAGAATAAAAGAGGTGCTAAATTGCTTCCTCGAGGGGCACCACTGTTTGCAATAAATTGGAACGACTTGTGACCCCTTTAATCTACGAATAGGATACGTTCAGTTGAGTATGAGCGGAAAAGGTTTAAGAGTTGAGAGTCGAATCCATATTGGTCAAGTTTATTGATAAGAATGTTATGAACCAATTTGTCAAACGCCTTCGAAAAATCTGTGAAGGAAGTATTTACTTGTAGATTATTATTAAGTGCATTACTTGATGATTGTGTGAAGCACATTGAGTTAGTTATTGTTGATATTTTGCTAAAGAAACCGTGTTGGTTGTTTGAAAGTAAATTCTCAACATCAGGAAAGATTCTGTTGTACAAGCACATCTCAAAAGCCTTTGCAAAGTTGGATAACAAGGTTATAGGTCGGTAGTTTTGCATATTGTTTATGGCACCAGCTTTGAGAATGGTGCAAATTTTTGATATTTTCCATTTGTTAGGAAAGCATCCTGTACTCAGAGCTAGATTGAAGATTGACTGTAATGGTATGGCTAGCAGGTGTGCACAATCTTCAACGAAAAAGCTAGGTATGTTATCATCCCCGCTTGTGACTTTTGGTTTTAGTTTGTTGAGAGAATTGCAGATTTCAATTAGTGAAAAATGTTTTGAAGAAATGATAGGATTGCTTGAGGTATCATTCGTATGTTCATGTGATTGTAGGGGTGGATAATATGCACTTTCAAAAAATTGTGCGAATGTATTAACGATTTCGGAGACACTGTTGTATTCAACATGGAATACTAGGAATTTTGAATGTACGACAAGAAATTGGCAGGATCTTCTTTGATTGCCCTTTCAGATTCATTTTCATATTCTCTGTATGCTAAATTGATTATTGTTTTGATGGATCGACGAAGAGATCGGAATTCTTCTTTGAGAATACCTGAGTCTGTAGATTTCAGTTTTCTAAACATTCCATTTTTTCTTTTAATATCGTTGATTATTTCATTATTGAACCAGGGAGGATATTTTCTAATGAAGTTGTGACTATCCGGAACACACTGACTAAGAACTGGAGTTAATATTGAGTAGAATAATTCTGTGGCTGAGTTAACTTCTGTACAATGGTCGACGGGCGACCAGTCAACATTTTGCATTAGAGTATAAAAGTGGAAAATTGGCTTTACGAAAGTTATATCTGCTTTCTGATGAGTTATATGGTATTGCTTGTTCTGGTGATGATAATTCAAAAATTATGTTCAGTGCTGGGTGATAGCCATCTTCGGTTAGAAGGAGTAGTTCAACGTGGGATACAGAACATTCAAAATTAGATAAGACAAGGTCAAGTAAACGATTTGAAATATTAAGCAGAGAATTGAATTGCTTTAGATCATAAAAACTATTGAATTGATGGAGATTATCCAGGTTGTGATTCCCATTTATGAGATTTTCGTTTCAATAGTTTGGTATATTGAAATCACCTGTAATTTGAATTTTGTTCAAGTGACTTTAGAGTTTCAAATAAGTTCAGGATATGAGCTTCGCTAGTACTTGGAGGTATGTAAATCACGTACATGAAAAAGATATTGTGCTTGAATGAAATCTTACAACCTATGACATCAATAGTAGAGAAGTTACCCTCGAATTCAGATAGATCAATTTTAAGAGTATTACTGGAGTTTTTTCCCAACACCAAATCGTTATTTTTACACCTCGACACGTGTTTCGATCACCAAGTGATCATCTTCAAGAGGAAGATAAAACTAATAACTACTCAAAACTAAAGCTACTTATACTAATCAGGTACATCATACAGGTAGGTAATCAGTAATACCACCCATACAAGTGTACCACCCTAAATTAATTTTACAATTGGCCTTTCTATTATTTACAATATGTCCTTATGTATGTTTAAATGTTACAGCTATATATAGAACAATTTTCAGCTATATAAAATTAGTTTCACAATATTGCCTATCTAAATATATTTACAATGTGTCTTTTTGTAGTAATCAGTAAACCCAACAATATTATTTCAACAAGCTATATAGTATGCTATTTGGTATTGGTCCGTTGTCGTTATTCATAATATTATTATGTTTACTTATTTCCACACTCTCATAGGCATCTAGTTGCCTGTTGTTATTAACTTGTCTAACTAATCTTAAAGAACTGAAGTCTATGGAATGGTTTTGTTGCAAAATATGATGGGCGACTGCTGAATTTTCAAATCTTCCATATTTTAAGTGTGCTATGTGTTCCTTATATCTCACTTTGATAGATCTTTTTGTCTGTCCATAATATTTTGCATCGCAGTCCTTACATTCAATTTCGTAAATTCCAGACTTTTCCGAATTTTCGACTTTGTCTTTTGGACTTCCCAAAAGGTTCTGCAGTGTATGACTTGTTTTAAAAATCACCTTCATACCTAGTTCCTTGAAAATATTTCCAAAGTTCCTCGTATATTGGTGGTATGGAACTGAGATGTATTTATTTTGGTTTATGTCCTTTCTGAAAGTCGATATTTCGTTCATTCTTAACCTAAACTTCTTTTTCCTAATTATGTCATCTACAATACCCCTCGGGAAACTGTTAGTGGCTGCTATTTCCTGTATTGTACGTTTTTCTTTTGTGAACCTATCATGTGTTAGAAGGAAAGTCAGAAGACGATACACCAAAAAATTCAACCCAGCACGTTTGTGCTGTCCACAGTGATGTGAACTGTACATATCATATCACAAGTACAATTTTAAGAGCTTCGAGGTTTCTGTCTTTTCTGAAGACTACATAATTATCAGTAAAGAGTTCCGAGTTGTAAACTTTGGATTGGATCCAGGATTCTGCGATGGCAATGATGTGGGAATCAGCTCCAGAGATAGATTTGTAAAAGTCATTTGTTTTTGTATTGAGCCCTCTGATATTTTAATAGTAGCACTGTACATTGATGAGGGACTCCTGTTTAGACGAGCTTAGTGCATATATGCATATATGAATTGAAATATAGCAAATCAACAGAAGAACTATTCTCCCAATGTTTCAAATTTCTTCAATTCCATAATTGTGAAATTCCTTTCTTTCGGAAGCATATTATTGAACGTTTGGGCGTTAACAAGAGATCATAACAACTGATAATTATTTTCAGACATATTAGCAATCTGATCTAATGTGTGATGATATGTTATATAGTAATTCTCGATATTTGTAGTTGTTGGGAAAATAATAGAAAAATATTTTTATATCAAGAAAATTTCCTTATGATACTAAACCGCGGTTTTGAGAACTATCAAGTAAAAATCTCACATCAAACTGTGTTTTTTAAATACATGTTCCTCCGCAAGAAAGACAAAGCCAATGAATCAGACCAGAAAACTGAAAAAAATATTTCCAAAACAATCAAAGCCTCTTTAAAGGAAATGAAAAATCAATTCCATAGCTCAAAATTTAGTATCATTCTCTACTTCTTACCTAATAAGCAGTAACGCCGGGTCAGGAGCAGTTTTAGAACAATTTTCACTCGCAGCCTTTTCCAAAAACACCAAAGACCGTTTCACAATTTCTGGATATCTAGTGGTGATTATGTAAGCATACTCCCTATTTCTTTCACACAAATTCTCAAGAATATAGAATATTCTCTCATTGATTGCAGTTTCTTCGGGATATCGCCTTATCAATCTGTTTAATGAAAACAGAATGTTGAAATCCACCTAAAACGTAAAAAATCAAATAAAACATTGAGTATGCTCAAGAAACTCAGTTTTCTAAAATGCAATTCATTTAAAAATACGATTCTGAAATATTTACTTTCCAGAAATTAACCTAATCGAATATTTTGGTAAAGACTGAACAAATTCAAGTAGCTTATGTGTTAAATGATGTATAGAAAAAACTCAATATCATCGACTGGAATGGCAGATACTTGATGAATACTACTATGAAAAATTTCTAATATAACAATTTCCAAAACCGCCCGACACATGTTTCACTGTTTTCTCAAGCAGGACTGATACATTATTTGTTTTCTATTTGAAACATAAAACGGCTCTTCAATACAACTTATTTCCTTTAGAATATACTAGAGAAGTGAAGGGAATAATAAGAAAAATTTGAGAAAATTCAACATTTTGTGGGACAAATCAAGCATTTCTACAAAAGAAACCGTTGAAAATATAAGGTAAATGTATCTTTTTTTTCAATTCATTCATCCATAAAACACAATATCAATACAGACCAACACCGTTTTCAATGCTGTGTTGTATTTATTTATTTATAAAGCAAAATTTGAGAGGGCCACATGAGGTTCAGCGTCGAGTTTTCCACAGTAATTATCAAAACACGAAAAGTCGCATATTGACTCATCATCTTTGAGTGATTCGTATATATTTGATTGTGTCCAAGAATGATGATCATTTTCTTTTGTTATCAATGAAACACCATACTTAAATAAAATGATATACAAATAAAACCTAGAGCATTCATCGAATGAAAATAAAGCAAGATATTTTTTCTGGAAATTTTACGGCTTATACAGGGTGTCCCTGGACTTCCTCTTTTCCTCTCGGGAATGTATAGATGGGGTCAAAATATCACCAGTACTTCATATAACTTTTTTTCCTAAAATCCTTCGTTACCAAGTAACGGGCCCTCGAAGTTACAAAATGAAAAATGTTTTTCTTTGATAACTTTTCAAGTGAATATTCAAAATCATCCAAATTTTGGTAATTGACTAAACAAATGAATTCCTTCGATGAGCTTTCATGCAGGAGTCAGTTGTTTTGCTACAAAGTCAGGAACGGACTACCCCCGATGGTCCACACCCCAAAACTTTGAAATGACAGATATTTTTCAATATTTTTCAACAAATTAAGGTTACTTGGACAATTTTATGAATAAAAGTACTCGTGTGGAAAGTCGATCGGAGCAACGAGTCTTGATAAAAATGTAGTTTCACTCGACGACATCAAACCCCGCTCGTCCACCATTATTTGAAATGAATAATTATCAAAGCAGAAATAATAATGATAACGTTAATTCAACAACATTTATCCTGAGATGTCTACCATTATTCGAAAATATTAGTTTTTAAGGAAAATGGAAATGATAGGTAAAATGTTCATAACGAATTTTTATAATGCAAACACGTTTAACTAACGAAACTCAAGAGCCTCAAGAGCAAACAGAAATGAAAAATCCGCTACAGAAACTGCTCGATATGACCACCTTCTCTCTCTATACATTTTCTTAGTCTGCGAAGACACCCTCTCTGTACTTGAAGTAGCATTCCAGGGTCGTTTCGTATGGCTTCACAATGTAATGTTATTCTATTCAAAAATGCATCTCTTGTGTGAATAGGTGTAGCGTAAACAAGGCTTTTTAGATGCCCCCACAGAAATAAATCCAATGGATTTAAATCCGGAGACCGCGATGGCCATGAATATGGCCCACCTCTACCAATCCATCTATTGTGGAAAATATGGTTCAGATGGTCACGCACAATCAAACTAAAATGAGGAGGAGCGCCATCATGCATAAACCACATATCTCTTCGGGTTTGCAATGGAACATGTTCCAAAAGTCCATTCAAATCGTTCTGAATGAACTCCAAATAACGTTCTCCATTCAATCGGTCCTGTAGAACGAATGGTCCTATAAGATGGTTTTCTATGATACCAGCCCAAACATTCACGTTGAATTTCCGTTGGTGTTTGGTTTGCAATTTCCCATGGGGATTTTCTTCGGCCCATATATGGAGATTATGAGAGTTGATAACTCCATCTCTACTGAAACCTGCTTCATCAGTGAATAAAACTCGATTAATAAAAGTCATATCCTCTCTTTGCCTATCCATGAACCAATTGGCATATTCCAGTCGTGCTGGAAAATCTTGAGGTGTCATGGCATGTACCCTCTGGATGTGGAATGGGTGGAGCAG
Source organism: Leptinotarsa decemlineata (assembly GCF_025532065.1). Lineage (NCBI taxonomy): Eukaryota > Metazoa > Arthropoda > Insecta > Coleoptera > Chrysomelidae > Leptinotarsa > Leptinotarsa decemlineata. The sequence goes on along the minus strand of NW_027412528.1, from coordinate 13,996,643 downwards.
TTGTTCCCTAATTATTCTATGAATAGTGGACTTGGATGTATGGAACTGTTCTGATAGATTTCTGATGCTCATTGAAGGATCATCAGCGACGGCTTCCAAAATATTTTCCTCCAATACAACGGTACGTACAGTCCTAGGAGCGCCCTCACCACCTCGTTTTGGCAAAACTGTACCTACAATAATATCGAAATAAAACAACGTGCTCAAATTAATTATCAATTATTACATACCTGTCTCCCTCAAGCTGCGATCGACACGCTCGAATGTTTCTCTTGACGGTACCGTTCGATTGGGAAAATGCTCGGAATACAGACGACGAGCTTCTGCAGCATTACAAAATGCTCGTCCATAAAATACATGCATATCTGCATATTCATTGAATGTAAACTGTTCGGCCATATCAAAAAAATTCAAAATATCCTATAGAATATTGACAATACAATGATAGTCATATGACAACGCACCACTCAACAAAACAAAATCGCATTCCAGTTTCTCATTTTTTATCAAAACTTTCTTAAAGGTTTTTTTGTCAACATCTGTGAAAGAAATGGAACATAATTATTCCCTGGATATTTTTCACCTGATCATGTGCAGCCGTTTTTGTAGTTCATTCGTTTGCTTTTTATTAGTATAGTAAATATTTTTTCCGATGTGCGTTTTTTCAGCTAAATTTAGATTCGTGTTAAAGAATTTCTCCTATAAAATTATAATTATCAGTGAAACTCCTCAACAGTTTAGCTGTGAAGAAGAATTTGAAACATTCGAATGTTGAGTTTCATGAGATTCAGATAACTGATCAACACGAAACGTGATTATTCCACACGTATTATGTACATACAAAATATGGAATGAATTCGATATTTCATAGTAGAGTAGCTTGTTAGTTTAAAAACACCACGAATCTACAGAACTTGATATTTCTTTTCAAAAAATATCTGCTATCACAATTGTGACTTAAACTTCCATATAGGTACTGTACTTTTTGTTTACGACTTCATTTTAGCATACTTTGTATTATTCCTGTTATAAATGTTGTTGAATTAACGTTATCATTATTATTTCTGCTTTGATAATTATCAAAGCAGAATAATTATAATTATTCATTTCAAATAATGGTGGACGAGCGGGTTTGATGTCGTCGAGTAGAACTACATTTTTATCAAGACTCGTTGCTCCGATCGACTTTCCACACGAGTACTTTTATTCATAAAATTGTCCAAGTAACCTTATTTTGTTGAAAAATATTGAAAAATATCTGTCATTTCAAAGTTTTGGGGTGTGGACCATCGGAGGTAGTCCGTTCCTGACTTTGTAGCAAAACAACTGACTCCTGCATGAAAGCTCATCGACGGAATTCATTTGTTTAGTCAATTACCAAAATTTGGATGATTTTGAATATTCACTTGAAAAGTTATCAAAGAAAAACATTTTTCATTTTGTAACTTCGAGGGCCCGTAACTTGGTTACGAAGACTTTTAGGAAAAAAAGTTATATGAAGTACTGGTGATATTTTGACCCCATCTATACATTCCCGAGAGGAAAAGAGGAAGTCCAGGGACACCCTGTATATACCACGCTACCAAATTTTCAAATTTCACTAATTCTTGAAAGAGTCTGCAGACAGCAGCTTCTTTCTTTAAACAGTCCTGCTTGTCATTTTTTGACAAGATTGTTAGTGATTAACAGAATTTCATTCTTTCATTTTAGGGTTTTTCAGATTTCGTTCCAAAAAAATTGTGACCTTCAAAGTATTAATTAAAGGATAAAGAAAATAGTTTTTCTGTGATTTCTACTATGATTTTGTATTTGTTACGACCATTTTCAAGCAACTAAATTATTTTTCACAAACACCTTCTTGAATATACAATGAAATAGTAGTTATATGTGCTTTTGGTATCTGAGATAACAAAATGGTACCTACTACTAATACTAAGACAATAATTATTTAGATTATACTTGTGGATGGGTACTACTACCATTGGATCCTAACCTCACATATCAATTCAGAAATCTCAAAGTCCTCCTCAACGAGGAACAACTTCTAAAATTATATTATTCCCAAATTGATTGGGAATAATATAATTTTAGTGCGCTTCTGGGGCATATTCACCTCATCATCAGATGTTTTTATTGCGCAGAAACGCATTATTAGTACTATAGTTGGAGTTTCAAAACGCTCATCCTGTAGAGATTACCTCGAGAATCTAAAAATCTTTACGCTTCCATCACTGTTAATTTTTGAATTATGCATATACGTAAAATAAATATAGTTTAAAAAACTAAAAAACACGCTTTTGAAGAACATCAAACTAAAAAGTTGAAAATATTTTTTTTAATTAAGCTCAAAACAATAACGAACGAAAAATACTAGTATTATTATGAAAAAAGCGACGTGCGCTTGATATATAAAAATATGGCACAAAGCGCCCACGCTTTTTTCACAATAATACTATTATTTTTCGTTCGTTATTGTTTTATGCTTATTTAAAAAAATAACTTTTTAACTTTTCAGTTCGATGTTCTTCAAAAGCGTGTTTTTTAGTTTTTTTAAACTATATTTATTTTCCACTTTTTAGTCCGATTTATTGTCAAAAATACTTTTTTTTTAAGTTCTAGTCACTAGTATTATAAATCTTTAACACACGGCGCACGAAGGCGGCGTAAAATTCCACTCATACAACATAATAAAGTTTGAGCATTGGTTTGAGGTCTTAAATTCTATAGTAATAATGAGATGCAGTAAGTCTCCAACAGAGGGCGAAGTAAAGAGAAAATTTGCAGTAATAATTTCAAAAAACAATTCAGTCTTGATGTTTTGATTTGAAATTTCATTCAAAATATTAATGGACTTAAAATAATTTTTCAGTGAATAATTTTATTTTTCAAATCAATCTTTTGATTTGATATGTATGTCAAGCAATTTTTCGTTTTTTTTTGAAATATCTAAGTAACTTAATTTTTTTTTGGTGTATAATTTACGATAAAGTTTTCATTGTTGAAATCCATATTCTGGTTTGCTTTCAAATAATCGAATTAAATTTTAAAATGTATCTTCCATTTCGTTCAAAACTTTTTTTTTGTACTGAATCACGGGTAACTGAAAATATTTAAATATTTCATCTGTAGTAAAAATTTTCGCTAACACTTATGATTCTTAAATCATGTTTGTTTTTTATTTTGATTTTCTTTTGAACAACCTATCAAGGAGGTTACGTATAGCGCCATCTGCCCGCGACTAGCTCAAGCGAAGTTGATTCTTACTGTTATTTTGTATCCATTCACTTTTATATTTTTATGCTTTATAGTTTTTATATTCTCATACTTACATTTATGTGTTGCATGAGAATAGTCATTATTATTATTATTATTATTTATTATTTATTTCAATATGTAGCATATATATTATCACTTTCTGACTACTTTTTCACCCCAAAATGCGGAAATCACCAAATGTTCAAATATTACTTCCAATTTGTATAACTTATCTTCTTTAAAATAATAACACTTTGACAATAATATTTTATCTTCGACAATATCTTTTAAGTTGTGTATCTCATATTTTTTAAAATAGTAACACTCTATCAATGAGATTTCATCTTCAACAATAACGTACATTTTGATTTGATTTGATTGCAATAATTGATAGTTACGTACAGCGCCATCTGCCTACGAATAGATCAAGAAATATCAATTAGGTTACGAACAACGCCATCTGCCCGCAAATACATCAAGCAACAATGCCGATAATTCTGTCAATACAGATCCCGATCTTGAGAGTTACATACAAACATGCATACAAACAATCATACATACATACATACAGGTGAAGCTAATATAAAGCGTGTAAAAATCGTAGTAACTTCACACCGAACAACTCCAGATACGAATAAAAAACACACCAACAAGATCATTTTTATAATCCTTTCACTTGTACAATAATTCATTATAATTCTACTAGAGCAATCCCACATAGCACCAGATATTCATGGAATATTTTCTCTATGTCATGAAACGAACGTAAATATTCCAAATATGTATAGAATATTCTTGGAATATATACATGTGCATAGAATGTCTATGAAGGGATTATTCTCTCGTTAATATTCTAATAATATTTTTGATTGAATATACCATATGGTATATGTTTAGAATTAATCCCCACGGTATATTTTGAAATATTCTATACGGTGTATTACTAGAATATTGAATTATCTTATGATAATGTATTTAAATAACTCGATATTATTAAAAACAAAAATATTTGACGTAATGTATATAACCCTAATAGTATTTACCAGTTTTTGAACTCATTGCGAAGATTCTGATGAACTACTCCAACTGTTGGAAACGACAAAAAAATTTAAATGGCCCAATAAATGAATCAACTACATCAATAAATCGGTTTATTCTCATACTATTTGTCTTTATGTATTTTGTTGTATGTTGTATGTATAAAGTTGTGTTATAATTAAATCATCAAACATCATAGAAACCTATATCTTATTGACCCAGGATCCCTGGAGAATATAACATATTTGAAATTATTCAACAGAGAAATAAGGAAGTGAAGTATTGAAGAAAAAGCTTTGTCATTGGTTAATTGAAGTGTAGAGCGCGACAGTCGCGAAGCTCTGTGAAAGCGGCTGTAATAAGTTGGATTTATTATATTTTTCGTTGAATTTTAGATACCAAAACACATGTGTTTTCGTATGAAAAGGGAACCGTATCATCTTTCAGAAATAACCTTAAGGTCAACAGAGCCAAGCCATTTAAAGAAAAAGTCGTTAAAAATTAACTGTTTGATGCTAAGAAATTCGATATTTTGAAACACTCAACCTCATAATTCATTTCATTATCTTTCGTTAAGGGTCGAAAATATATCATCTATTCTGTATACTCCATTTAGAATAAAAGTCCAAAAAGCAATTAAACGTATAATAAATATTAAAATGTATGTTCCGAGGGGTTAGAGTGTCACCCTTAATTTTAACGACATGATAAAATTAATGTCTAGCATAGTCTACATACCACTATTCGAAACAGCAAAAATATCAAACTGATCCTTGCAGTGACATCTATATATCAGTAGCAGACTCACGACATTAGAAATGTCGGGAACTAGACGGTAATTCTTGCGGACTTATCCGCTGGACATGTAGAGGACGTTAAGAGTACCAGTTTCGGAAATAATTTCAGACTTTCTGATTGGTGGGAATTTATATGAGATTATTTGAATTACATCCCCTAATAGAGTTAAGGTGGAAATTTTTGGGAGAGAATTGAGTCAGTCGTGCGCGGACCTCAGGGTCCGCGGGGCGAACTGCCCCGCTCTTGCCCGGGGCAGTTCGCCCCTTTGGGGAGGTTGCTGGGAAAGCTATTGAAGGGGCTGAGATGCTAGGTGTTTTAAGATACTGGGTCGCGAGGGGATTTCAGTAGTGCGATGAATATTCGCGGTTTATTTGACTAGCTGACTTGAGGTAAAATGTCAGGAGCATATGAACTCAGAAATAGGTCGGTTGGACTTCCTACGAAGTTCTGAGTGACTTCTGGAGGTACTGAAATACGAGGTAGTTCAAGTCACCGTTTTGGGAGGTGTTTTGGAATTGATAAATAATCGAGGTTTAGTTGATTTGAGTTAAAGTCAGTGGTGCGCGGAGATTTGGTGAATCCAGTTGAATTTCCTACAGTAGCTGGAAATTCTAGAGGAAATTTTGAGTGAATTGAAATATTGAGATATTTCAAGTCACGGTTTAGAGAAGTGATACTAATTGAGTTTTGGAAGTATTCACGGGTTTATTCAATTTAGTGATTTAGAGATTTTTTCGAGTTTCTGGTAAGAGTTTTTGGGGAATAGTGGCTTTTGTTGGAGTTTTCAGGGGAGTCCGTCTACGATAATTTTGGTGAGCGTATTTTAAACAATTCAGATATAGAGTGTAGATGTTATTGCATGCGTATGTGGATTATACTTTCGACTTGACACCTAGGGTATTAGTGAACATTTACCATAATAATATAGCTACGAATCGGGTTCCCTTTTCATTTTATTAGGTTATTATAGCTCATAGTAATTTCCTACGTTATACAGGGAGGGGCGATTAAGTGGGTCTCTTGATAGCTTCTCAGAGTTGTATTTTAGTTGGTTTTATAGCATAGCTAGTAGAATTCAGGCAAGGCATATCTATGCTCTGAGTGAAGTTACTTCAATTTTCAAAGGAATACTCCTGTCATTTTGTTTTAGTAGTTTATAGTTTGCTCATGGTTATAATTATATATTTCTTTTTCTTTTATATAGTGTAAATAACGTTCAGTATTAATTTTTGTTCATTTAATTTTTTTTTATTGTTAATCCGATTATTCTGCCAACTTTACTCATCAATAAAGTTGGTTTGTGAAAATTCTGCTAATATTATTTCATTCCCTCAAACCCCTAAAAGACCACGCATTTAAGCCGTGGCCGAATCCAGTCTCTGAGGATACAATTGGTGGCATAACCAAGTCATTTCTCCACGAAGTTTAGAAGGTAGGAAAAATTCAGCTGTTGACCAAGTTGCCTACTAATTCTCAATCCGTGTGATCAGGACGGATTTCAAACTTTTTCTGATCTGGTAGTGTTTCTAGTCGAATATTTCATTGTGTATTGTTTTTGGAATATATTCGTTCATGAATATTGTGTTTTATTACTTGTGTGGATCTCACATCAAAATGCAACTATTTTAAAACATCCTATATGTCATTGAATAATTTCAGTATCAGCTAGGGATACTTTATATAAATATAAATATATACATATATATCTATTCCAAGAATGTGATATAGATATATATGTATAAGCCTAATAGCATTTACTCGTCACATTCTTGAAATATTCCAAATTTAAATAGAATATTCATAAAATATATTTGGAGAATATTCTATGGTGATTTCCCTTTTTATATTCCTACAGTAAACTCAGAATATTCTGAATATTTCCTGAATATTTTTCGGGTTCTATTCCTGGAATATTCTTAATAGAATATACATTACATATTCGGAGAATAAGTATTTCAAGTTATTCCAAGAATATTCCCAAGGAATATTCTTAGAATATATAAAAGATTCGTCAGGAGCACTTTCAGGGAATATTATCATAGCATAATACAATATTCTTAAATGTATATTCATGAAATATTCTTGGAATATTGTAAATCAGGGGATGGCTCCCCTACACATTTTTCTAAAATCTTATTCTAAATGCAATTCCGTACTTGACAGATGATATGTGAGACAGTTTCTTAAATGTGTACATTTTTTATTCACTTCATCTATTTGTTAGCAGTTTCAGCCGATTTTTATCTTGAAATTTGCTACGTAGTTCAAAAAAGGTAAATAAAACGGGTACTTACTGAACTTCTGGTACTTTTTAGCCTACAAGTATCATCATAATCTATGACACAATTTTCTATGATTCTCAACGAAACGTAAATTATATTCTTCTCATTCGTTTCTAACGCCTTCAGTACGTATTTCAAGTAATCCATCTCTATAAACCTCGAAATTTCGAATGTGTGGCACATTATTCGGCTTTGAATAGCGGTTAATAATTTGAAAAAATCTATATCATCATGCTTCTCTTTCAGTTCTCGAAGAAGTTTGAAGAAACTCCTCATTTCATTTATTTCTGCCATTTTTTCCTCAAAATATTATTTCACTTCCGTTATACTTTGATTTCAGCTTTAATTTTCAAATTTGATGAAGACACCGATCACTTTTATTCAGCAATAACTTTGGAAATTATCGAAATGAATAGTAGATGCTGACTCTTGAATATATTTCCAAGTATTGAGAAGAAGTCTCATGTGCTTCACTCTATTTAGACAATGTTCGAGGGTGTCACGTAAAATTGACGAGAATTCGTACGGAACCGACTCGTATTCGACTCGAAATCTTTGAAATTTTTATATCTTAACGTTTACACTCACAGAGAAATAATGAAAAATCGAAATTATCTGTTATTTGCAAAAATTATATGTTTATGAATGGCAAGATACTGTTTTCGTCTCAAAAAATACCCAATTTACCAGTATTCAGTCATATATCTTTCAAATGAAACATCTATCTCCCGAGAAAAAATACGAAAACACCCACGCGCTACACAAAATTCAGATTCAAGCAGTGTGACACATGAAATTATGTAGTACTGAGGCATAGAAGATGAGATTGAAAAAGTAATAATTTGTGAAATGAGTACTAGGACATATGGGCGCAATGTATGTTAATATTTTATTTCCAATACTCAATTTAAAAATGTAAGTGTAAGAAGAAGAGCACTTCAGGGTTATACCATTAGAAAACGACTATGAAGAAAACTTGAAAATGTAAAAAATTAGGATAAGTTAATTATTTTGTTAGTTGAAATATTTTACCACGTACTATTCAAATGTGCTAAATGGGCTTGTTTCATGAATTTTGGTTTACAGTTAATTTCAAATTGAAAAATAGTGTGCTTTGTGTCAGCTCACTGTATAGCGTTGTTTTCCCGTTGTTTTCTAGGCCCATGACGTCACGGGCCTAGTCCCGCTTCTTGTTCGATTGACCAATAGAAACAATACAAATAATGAACATTGCCAAATTGTAAAATTCACGGTGCGTATAAACAATTTCTGATTCATTCGTGATTCAGAGTAAAGTCACACTTCCGACAACTAAATCTAAAAAGAAAGTGTAAGAAATGCATTTGAAGGGAGAATTGATTATACATGGGATTCAAATAACACAAAACGCAATAAAAACGTTATTTTTGAAATATCTCCGGCAGTAGACATTTTTATGTTGATATCACAGAAATTTTATTAATGGAAGTGTATATGAACCCGTTAACGTTTAAATTTATGAAAAAAATCACCATAAGAAATAAAATGTACTCGAAAATCATGGTTCTAAATAGCTATATTTTCAAATGGAACTTGTTAGATCGGGAGCATAAAGGACGTTGTTGAGGGGGCATATGTCTAGTTCAATCTTTCCACATCCTTCAATTGATATAGATTGGCCCTTTTTTGCTACTCCTACATCTTCTGTGTATGGCCTAACTTCTGTGAGAGTATATTTTTCATTTGTCATGTTCTTGCTACAGGCACTATCCAAAACCATCTCAAACTCGTGGTTTCCATTTCCATAGTCATCTGCTAAGATTTATATTGATCTCTAGTTATTTTTCCAGGATTATTTTCATTATCTTCATATTCTTCTTTGAACCAACAATCATTTTCCTTGTGATTGGTTTTCTTACAGTATTTACAAGATTTATTTTTGAAAAAGCAATCTTGTTCTTAATGGTTGGTTTTCTTGCATAATGCACATAGTTTTGAGTATTGTCTTCTTGATGTTGACCTATATTGTGGCTTGGTGTGGCCCCTCTGTCCACATCCATGACATATAATTTCGTTCCTGGTCTTTCTTTTTGCTACTATGTTAAAGGATACTGATGTTTTTTCTTTATTGTGTTTATGTTTGTCTTCTTCTAATGACAGTCTTGCAATCAGGTTTTCTATGGTTTGGTCTACTGTGGGGGTCGAGTCCCATGCAGAACTGAAGTGCTTAAATTTGTCTAGAAGAAATGTTAGTACTTTGAAGACCAACATGGGTTCTGACATTTCTTGATTCAGCACTTTCAGTTTGAAAACCAAATTCAACAGTGTGCTTATATTCAAGTTCACGTCCTTGGATGCATCATATTTATAATTATAGAACTCTTGAAGAAGCAAACACTTCTCTTGATTGCTGTCTCTTTTGTAGATACGCATTAGAGTATCATACATTTCTTTAGAACTTTCGCAGGTCATAAGATGTAGTTTAACTGATTTATCAATGGTTCTCAGTATCACATGTTGAGCTTTGGCGTCTTTTGTCTTCCACTGACTGATCTTTTCTTGATCGTTCCACAACTTGTAAGTGAAGTAGTTCCATCAACAATTTCCATCCGTTGGTTTGCTCTGAATAGAATTTTTATTTCGAAATTTCAAACTGGAAAAATGGAACTGTCCTTGAGTTTCTGGATACTGGCGATATCGTCATTGTCTACATTGATTTACGCCATGTTTACTTGTTTATGATGCCTGGCTACAAATTTTTCTATAGTCACCAAAATACTGGTTTACGGATATTTCTTTTATGGTTCCACAGTTCGAGTGTGATCTGGGCCCATAACCTGCTGGGTTGTATTTATTTATATATTGTGATGTCTTTGATATTTGTAATTATACACTTTTATGTTGTAGTTTTGTGTTTTTTATTATTTTTATCCATACATGCATACTAACAACTTAACAACTGACTGACTAGTGACAATTTTAAACATTCATACCAACATTCCATGTTTACCAACCCAACAGAGCTGTCATTCAGTATCTGGTAAAAATTCAAAATAAGTGATAACGATTAAGAAATTTGTGCTACCCCACCAATTATTACCGAGCAGGCAAATATTGCGATGAATAATTTGCTGCCAGCAAAATCAAGAGGAAAATACGAATATAGTTTCGAAAACTTTGTGAGTTGGAGAGAGATGAAAAACATAACTTCGTTTTCCGAAAACGTTCTTCTCGTTCATTTCGAAGATTTAGCAAAAATGTTGAAACCATCGTCATTATGGGCAATTTACTCAATGCTGAGAAGTACCCTGAATATCAACAATACTGTGAATATCAGCAAATATTCCAAATTACGTGTCTCTCCAAAAGGCAAATATGATGTTTATGAACCGTAGAAATCGTCGACGCTTACCAGTGAATAAATAAATCAATTCATTAAGGAAGCTACAGATGGTAAATATTTATTTTTGAAGGTAACACAATTTCGCTTTTTCCTTCTAATAATTTTTTATGAAATTCTTGCAACAATTTCTGAAATACTCAGACACAAAATAAAGGTTGAAACTGAATTATTCAGGAAAAAGTAGCAAATATGGTAGCCTATAGGATTTTTATGAAATTTTGATAGACGTTTAAAAATTCATCAAAAACGATAAAAATCGTGAAATTTTTCTGCGGAAATTCCTGGATGATATATTTAGTTTTTTTTAAACGGTGGTCGGTAGAAATACACAAACACAAGCAATTTATTTGCACTATTTCACTGCTTTGAGACCTGCAAGATATGCTAGTACATTTAAAATAGTAATTTACAACCATACAAAAAGTTATTTGCTCAGAAATATATAAAGAATAATTAAAGTTATCGTTTATTTCAATGATTGAAAATTCATCAACCTGACATTCACGAAAGCGTCAAATGTCAAACATGGAAATAGGAGAGCATGAGATTACAATGCGACGTTGCCAATTTTCCAAAATATCTTCATTCTGAGTAAATGTGAAAACATTTTTGCGAAGTTTCTAGAAATATCTGCGCACCTAGAATTTGCGACATGGAGGCCGAGTGCGCGTATCCCTATTACTGGTTTGCCATTTTTCTCAACTTTATGTAAAAAATAGATTTTTATAGACTGCCAAAACAAACAACCCGATAGCCATTCAGCATTGAAAAAGAAGTGAAGACAATTGCCCGATTCGTTTGCATCATCGTTTAGGCAAGTTCGACAACCAATTTTCATCATCATTCTCATTGCCATAGGAATTCTTAAAAAATAATTGGCGGCCCTGATAAGGGCCATTTTTGTAATATAGAAAAATTATAAGCCGGTTTCTAAGTCCGAATATTCCTCTTCATCAGCCACATGAACGTCATTCGACTCTTCAGAAGAATTTTCGGCGTTGTGAAGTTTTCCTGCCAATCTGAAAAATTCCTCTATTCTGTTTGAGTTGAGTTGGGCATATCTTTCATCTAACATATATAAAACGAATAAGAATTCCAGCAAAGTGTGCCTTTTTACGTCCATTCAAAATTGTGACCGCCTTTGCGTGCCTCCAAGAAGATTCAATGGCATTAGTGTGTAAAACCCGTTTCAGGGTCCTTGAAAGTTATTGAATCGTTCACTTTCAAGTGGTTGTAGCCTTCACGAGAGAGGCAATCATATGCTTTCCAACAATCCGAATGGATTATTAATCCTTTCTCAATCTAGTTCTCTATTGCCAGTAAAAGCTATCTGTGTCTCGCCTTTTGACTGCTACCATGAACACTCTTTCCGTACCATGTTCAAAACCGACGAAAACCCATTGTTCTTCAACTCTATGGCCTCGATGATACTTGCGTTTTCCAAATTCACTCTCATCAATTTCCACAATGACACCACCTCACTTCAAATCCACAGCAGCAGATTTGAAAATTTCCAATTGCTCTATTATTGATGTCAAATTTGCATTCGACACCTAAAGATTGACAAATCCCAATATTTGAAGAATGGTTAGTTTGGATTTGGAAAAAAATGTTCCATGTCGAAATTCTCTTGCATATGAACAATTCCGTTTTTTCTGTTTTCGAACAAATACCATATTGGTGCACACCCATCTCCAACCGTCTAACTTAACCTAAACTGACCTTGAATAACTTTTTTCGAGATCAATTGCCCTAATACCAAACTGATATTTTTGCAAAAATACGTCCAAGAGTTCCTTCGTTATCTTTTAGAAGGTTTACATGATGACTTTAATAGAATTATTGAGAACCCTAAAAAGATCTTAACGGAGATTAACGAAAAATTGAGCGACAGCGGAAAAGCACAAGAGTCATGGCTGATTTATTTGAGTACATATAACTCTAAGATTATGGAAAATTTCGTTGGTCAATTGAAATCCACGATGAAGTGCACACATTGCGGACACTCATCTGTAACCTTCGATCCTTTCTGGGATTTGTCACTTCCCATACCACAAAGAACTGGCCAATTGAGTTTATCACGGTGCTTGGATTTCTTCACAAGACACGAAACTTTGGATGGACATGAAAAACCGACTTGTTCAAGTTGCGAGAAAAAAAGAAAATGCACAAAGTCTCTATCGATCTATAAGTTTCCCTGTATTTTAGTCATTCATTTTAAAATATTTTCTCTAACAGAAAGATTTAGAGGCAAGTTGAATGTTGCCATCGAATTTCCTCTAGATGGATTAGACATGAACAATTTTGCAGCAGACAATGTGACTCCTTGTCGTTATAATCTATATGCACTTTCGAATCACAGTTGGTCTGCCTACAGCGGACATTATACAGCATTCTGCAGACATCCTTATACTGGCACGTGGCACGAATACAATTATTCATAAGTGTCACCAATTTCACCAAAGTTGCGTGTGAGTGGAGATCATACATCCTCTTCTATGAAAAGCAGGAAACGAGTTCGCATCTTTGAGCTTTTTGAAAAGTTATTTTTGAACTGTTGATTTTAATGTTATGATGAATTATATGTTATTATAATGGGAAAAATATGTTGATAGGTAAAACATTTTTTCATAAATTAATTATTCTCAACGTCCACTTTGACCCACCTCTTCAGATGGATCGTCGAGAGCTTGCCGTGAGTGAAAGTAAGGACGTCATGAATGACGGTTAGTGGAACCAAGGAGTACACAGTACACCGAACTCTTTGGTGGAACGCACGGTAAGTAAACGCTGTTCCGTGCTATGTATGCATTTGCAATGCAGGTCTTTTATTTTCCGTGAAAGTGAATTATGACTTCAAAACTATAAATTTCATATTCAAGATTCCCGTTATTAGTTTTTTTTATAAGTGTAAATAGAATATACGGAATGGGATCACAAGTTCTTTGGTGAAACTTCACAGCAACTTTAACAATGGAATTTTACCCAGAGGTAAGATGGGGTATCTTTTTCAGTAACTTGAGATTGTATTTGATTTGAATACAGAAAGCGGCATTAATTTTTGTTTCAACTATGCATTTTTCAAAGACGTGATACAAAGTTTTCTTAAAATGATTCAGGAATGACACATTGTCAATATTATCAAAACCATGTTTCTGTATGAAGAGAAAAAAAGTTGAAGTGTATTTTATTCATTTCTCATTTGCTTTTAAAGATGCACAGTATTTGAAAAGATGTGTTGAAAATCAAAAATGATCTACTGATTATATTTTATCAATTCCATTACTTACCCACTTTCTGTTTTATACATAATATTAAACTGGATTTTTAAAAGATTTAATTTGTCTTTCTAGCTCAATAGCTTTTGAGTTATAGCTCATCTAATACAAATACATTGTTCAAAGATTATAAAAGTAGTTACATTAGATAATAACAATAGTTTGAGGAACAAGTATTAAGACCCAGAAAACTAATCGTCAAGTCAGTCACTTGTGAAGCAAAGCTTCGACAGTGATCGCTGAAAAAGATTTATGTTTTGTCTTAAATTGTAAGGTAACTAGTTTGAAACCTGAATCAAAAAACAAAGCATTCGTTAACGAATGTGGGAAGGAATCACCTTTACTTATTCAGGTTTGTCTTTCAAGAAGAGTGAATGCTTGGTTTTTGTACTCTGGTTTGAATCAATTGCCTCGAAGCGAACGAGGAAGAATTTTGTTCTGTAGTTGAATGTTGAAGCTCGGTTTTGCAACTCAACTGCCTTGGCTGGCCTCTTTTATCTTCTATATTCGTGGATTCAGTGTTCTTTCTATCCGACAGATGTTGGAATAGCAAAATTTTGAATTGATTTGCCTATATTCGATTAATAAGAAAACCATTTTCACAAATTATAAGCAGTGTTTCAGCCAAACCCATTAGAGTTTTTTTTAATAAATGTTTGATGTGATGCTGTGAATTGGCATAACTTTTTTATTTACTTGCCGATTACTAAATATGAACTGAAGTTTACCACAATATTTTAGTGAGTCACAACTAATTGCTTAAGCAGTTTCTGAAATAAGAGTGCACAAACAAAAAGGACCCTTTACTTTAGTTATGTGAAGTGGCGACTGGTTAAAATTTCTGAAAATTTGGTATGTGTTGTACTTGACCTAGTAACTAAAAGTTACTGGGTCAAGTAACTAAAGTAACTAAAAGTTACTGGGTCAAGTAACTAAAAGTTACTGGGTCAAGTAACTAAAAGTTACTGGGTCAAGTAACTAAAGTAACTAGAAGTTAGTAGGTCAAGTAACTAAAGTAACTAAAAGTTACTAGGTCAAGTACCCAACCAATCCCATGGCTAATTTTCTAGATACGGAGTGTTGAATTTTAAAATTGCCCAGTTTTTCATATTTATTGTTTTTAGTTAAAAACTGGATTGGATTCACTACATGTACAAATGATTTAAAATATTTATGTTTGCAAAATGTGGCTCTAATCTTCAGAATATTTAAGGTGGTTGGTTTGTTTATACTTCGGAAGGTATTCTAATTTTTGAAAAGCTCAAAAACCATAAATAATCTGTATTCTAAAAATTTTCCCTGTCAAACGTAACTATTTTCTCACTATAGTTTTTGAGACACAGGCTGTTAAAGTGGAGAATTATAACAATTGTCATTTACTGAACCAAAATCATCAGTTTTATCTTCAAACTGAGAAGCTGGATTGTTTTTAAGTTGCATTCATGACTTTTTCTGTTAAATACGTCAAAAGAAAAACTTGAATACCTTCAAGTTTCAAACACGATTACAAACATTCTGAAATGTAGAAATAGAAATAGATTTATTTCAAATAGATATCCTAATATACATAAATATCATACAAATATATAAGTTATTAAACAGAATTAAAAAAAAACTGAAATATATAAGTCCTATATAGTGGAATATATTGGGTAAAACATAGCAGTAGTAGATGATGAAGAGATTAATAGAGAGAAGAATGATGAACAACTCAATTGAAATGGTATTGTGCCCGTAGATATTGAGATAAGGAGCGTTTGAAGAGTTGAAGGGTGTTACTTTGTTTAATTTCATTAGGAAGCTTGTTATAGTCCAAGAGTCCTCTGTGAAAAATAGAATTCATTGTTCTTGCAAGGTTAGTTCGTGGGACAACCAAGTCATCTCTTCCTCTTGTATCGTATTTGTGTATCTGATGGTTATATGTAATAAACTCATTGAAGTAATGTTGTGCTTTTCCAGTGAGTATTTTGAATATGAATATCATAGAAAAATATTGTAATCTATCTTTTACTCTCATCCAATTCAGAATATTAATCATTGATAATATAGGAGTATATTTATGGCATTTTAATAACAAGCGCATTCCTCTGTTTTGAAGAAGAACAATTTTTTAGAAATTTTATTACACATATACTGGAAGTGTTTTTTTTAAGTTCAAAGTGTCATCAACGATGAAGCCTAGGTATTTGAATTCTTTCACAATTTCTATAGTAGATATTCTATAGTAAGATATTAATGGAGTTGATATCAATTAAGTTATATTTATATTGTGTTGTCAATATCATAGCTTTTGTTTTAGTGGTATTGAGTTTGAGTTTGTTTGTTTATGTCATTCAAATAGATAGATAGATTATCTTTATTAGTTCTTTGGTACAAAGACCCTTACGGGTGTAGAACATGTCAATGTATAAAGGAGTATGATAAAAATTACAAAAAAATAAAAAATGAACATAAAAACTATATATATATATAATATACAGGCTGATTCACGGTATATGAGAAGACTGTTTTTATTGCGGGTACTATGAGAGTGATTCCTATCAAAAATTTCAAATAATGACATGTTTTCTTTAACAAAAATAAAACATTCATACACATACATACTTGTAAGAGTAAGAATTCTCTTTTCAATAAATATTTCCCTGCAACTCTCTGTTCTAGGTAGATTGAAAATTTTTCTCAAACATTGTTTTTGTAGAATTAATATTTGCTGAGTGTCCACAGACATTCCCCAAAGTATGATTCCATATGTAACGCGACTTTCAACGTATCCATAATATGCCAGTAGTGCTGCATTTTGAGAAATATTTTGTGATATGACTTTCAAAGCAAAACAGTATCTTGTTAAAGTTGTTGCAATATTATTTATATGACTCTTCCAGTTCAATTTTGAGTCAATTGTTAAGCCCAGAAAAGACAATTGAGGAGAAGATTCCAATGTTGTTAATCCATAACTGAGATTACAAACACTACTACTTAGTACCATTTCATGTAAACGGTATGGCATTCGTTTTATTGGTATTTAATTTCAGATTATGGGCTGAAAAGTAGTCTTCTAGCAGGTTCAGGGAGGAAAAGATATTGGTTTTTTCAGAAGAAGCATCATCTGAACTAAAAATCACAGAGCAATCATCAGCATATTGCACCATACATTCATTCACAGCGTCTGATATGTTATTAGTATATAATATATAGAGTAAAGGACCCAATATTGACCCTTGGGGTACCCCTCTGATTATTTTCTCTTTAATTGATGTTATTAGTTCGCCGGTTATTTGATCCCTTTGAATCACGCACTGCCTTATTATTATTACCTTCCAGAAAGGTTATTAATTTCATGTATATACATTTTTCAAAAACTTTACTGATATAGGGAAGAAGTGCAATAGGTCTGTAGTTGTGGAGCTCCTTTTTTAAAGTAGAATATTGAGGTACATATAAATTATTTCAACTTGATATAGGCGCTGTTGCCAATATGTGAATTAGAAACAAATCTTTTTAAAAATTAAAACCCAACATTTGAAACATCAGTTTGAATACTCTTCGAAGTGAATTTGAAAAACTCATGAATTAAACTCAACTTTATTTTGTTCAAACTTGCATTTGCTGTAATAACCCAAATTGAGGAACATTCCCCATTGTGTTGATAAATTATAGTGTACCATTTTTATCTGTACTATGTCAAAACAGTAACATTTTTATTAAAATTTAGTATTTTCCCTCATATAAGTTTTATCTGCGATTTTTATTTTAGGGGAGGGGGGGGGGAGTGAAAACCCAAAAATGTTTGTAGGACTTATTTTCAGTGGAATAAATTGAATTGAAATTTTTTTTTCAGGTTTTCTGCACAAGAACTGGGCCTACAATGTGGAATGAAACATCAACATGGAGATACTTTTGGATGCAGTAGGTGGTAGTATATCAAGGATGCAGATGAGTAACTTGGTATGTAATTTCCATTTTCATTGACGTAAATATTTTATTTTGATCTTAGTGCGACATATTTTCCCAAGTAATTGATTCAAATAAAAGTAAGTGAATCAGTTTGAAAGTCAGTACATCCTACGAAGAAGTATTAGTCAAGTATTGGAGATGTATTGCTGTTATTTTATATTTGTTATGAAATATAACACTCAGTCTTATGAAATAGAAATATGTTGGCCATACTGAAATACAATTTCTTGAATATGTATGAAAATTGCAAGATACGTGGTTCTCTTTCAGGAAAACATGTGAAATGTTGTAATAAATGACCGTCAGGTCTGATTGGCGATCCTTCTATACTACTAATGATGTATAATAATTATCTCAGTTATACTCGCACCAGAAAAATACACCCCCCTGTATATGGGATCGTTCAGCCGAAGGTATTTATTTTTCAATTTAGTTTGGTAGTAAGTGACAGAAATTACTACTGGAGTTTAATCTATACAAAATAATATTGAAACTATTCTTTTATATATATTTTACTGAATGAACATTATTCAAACTATATGAAAGAAAAAGTAATATATAATTTATAACCGTGTGAAAAATATGAATAAACCACTGAAATAAAATGAAAGGATTATTCCTCTGAAAATTGAAATAACTTCACTCAGGATATAGGTAGGTATGCCTTACCTAAATTCTACTAGATTTGCTGTTTTGACCCACGATTGTTTTATCGTAAGTATGAATTCTCAATGCATACAAGAATTACAATAACTCTTGTGAATAGATAGGATGAGAAAAATAACTATACTAAAACCAATAATGATTGAGAGTAGAAGTAAGCCCAGTTGACAGCAAATCGGGGGCGTGCTTATTAATTTTTGAGAGGGTTAAGAATGAAAGAAAAATTCTTAGTACAATTAGTTAAAATATTCATACACATTTTTTATTTATTTCATTAAAACTTTGCAATATCGTAATTTACCTAATCGTTGTAGTCATTAGGTGGGCCTTATGAAAACGGGGTAATAATCGTGGTAATTGTAGTAAGTACCAAATAAATTAACAATATTAATAAAAAACACAATATATATATGTATATATATATATATATATATATATATATATATATATATATATATATATATATATATATATATATATATATATATATATATATATACGGGTGTCCCAGAGCTTTTAGGCTAGCAGATATCTCAGTCACCTGCAGAAAAAAATTGAAAAAAAATATGTATATCATAGAAGACCACCAGCACTTTCATGTAGCAGAGCAAAATCCACCCCCTCGCGAGCAACCCCTGCGAAACCACCCCTAACTTTTGTTTTTCAAATGGCAACCCCATGTTGTTTGTCGTTCAACTGACAGCTCTTGTTATTTCTCAACCAACGATATATCATAATTGTTCGAGAAAATTGAATACGTTAGTGGGTACTATTAACTGGACTGATCGAATTGTTCTGCATTGTAGACACCAGAAAAAGTGGACGCTACACAGAAAAAGAGGCGATAAAATGTTAGAACTTTTTGTGCTTCCTTTCATTCCTCTGATATCTGGATGACACATTGCCATCAGTCGTGATATTGTTGTTGTATATCAAAATGCCTTTTACCTTCACTCCCAACGAATACGTTGATATGCTTTTTATTTTTGGTGAATGCCGAAAAAATAAACGTGCTGCGGAGAGGCTGTATGGGCAGCGCTTTCCTGATCGTCGACAACCAGGTCGTAATACGTTTTCGTATGTAGAAAATACCATGCGAACGGGATCATTTCCAGGAAAAACAGATCAAGTACATCCTACTCCCGTGCGAACTGAGGAAAATTGCATAAATGTGTTGGCCTACGCCGAAGCACATCCTCATATTTCGGTTCGTGCATTGGCGGTAGAGATTGGGATCAGTAAGTCATCTGTGCAAAGAATTTTCAAACAGTACAAGTATCATCCCTTCAAAATTCATTTACACCAAGGACTCAGACCTACCGATTTCGAAAGACGAACGGCATTCATTGCCCACATTCAAGTTTTAGTCCATGACAATCCAAACATCCTCAATCAAATCTTGTGGAGTGACGAATCCCGCTTCCATAATAATGGTACTGTTAATCGACATAACATGCACTATTGGTCACAGGACAACCCTCACTGGATTAGAGAAACCAATTTCCAAACAATGTGGGGTGTGAACGTGTGGTGTGGTTTACATAATGGACGACTCATCGAGCCCCATTTTTTCCAAGACACTTTGACGGGCCACCGATATTTACATTTCTTGGAAAATTGTTTACCTGCCCTCCTGGAAGATATTCCACTTGAAGAACGACAACAAATGTGGTGGCAACAAGATGGTGCTCCTGCACATAACCATAATGTAGTTACTACATTCCTCAATGATACTTTTCGAGACTGTTGGATTGGAAATAGTGGACCTGTGCGATGGCCTGCACGTTCTCCAGATCTCACGCCACTGGACTTTTTCCTGTGGGGATATCTGAAACGAGTTGCCTTCGAAACACAACCAATGAATATTGACGATTCAACCCAAAAAATTTTAGAGGCTTGTCATACCGTTACTCCGGAAATGATTAGGGCTTCCTGTACTCGCGCGCTGATTCGGCGACTTGAAGCATGTGTGGCAAGTGCTGGCCAACATTTTGAACATTTTCTGTAGTATCATGTATCAAAATACAGATGACCTTAAACATCAATATTTCATTTGTGTTTTTATTTTCTATGATTCTGCATGTCATTCTACCTACCATGATACATCATTGACCGAGAAATGAAAAAGACTGTAAGTTGAACCAAAACAAACATGGGCGTGCCATTTGAAAAACAAAAGTTAGGGGTGGTTTCTTGGGGGTTGTTTACCAGGGGGTGGATTTTGCTATGCTGCATGAAAGTGCTTGTGTTCTCCTATGATACATATTTTTGTTTTAATTTTTGTTCTGCAGGTAACTGAGATATCTGCTGGCCTAAAAGCTCTGGGACACCCGGTATATATATATATATATATATATATATATATATATATATATATATATATATATGTATGTATATAACTTTTTTTCACTATTGGGTTGCAGCAATTGATAAGTGAACTCTTTATAACTATTCTCAAGCTTTCGAGTAACTTAAACTCATCGTCAGGGGTACTAGAAAATACAAATTACAAATTTTTGATAATAGAATATAATATAAATGTAAATGTACAAATTTTCGTCTAATCTTCAACCTCAGATTCGTCACTGTTGCTACCGCTATCATCAAAGTGAATTATGATTGGTTCAATATTGTGTTCAATACGGTTGTCTACGTCCCACATTTTTTGCTCCTCTTTTAAAACATGCTGAATGCATTTCTTCCAGTCTTCTGCAGAAACAGTTCGAATAGCTTCTTGTAGGTGATGTTGCACGTCCACTAATTTAAATGTTCTGTTTTCTCGTGCCACATATCCTTTTATTTGCGCCCAGATTAATTCTATTGGGTTTAATTCGCAGTGGTATGGTGGTAACCTTAAAACTGTAATTCCACGACTTAACGCCATTTCATCCACTACGAATTTTTTATATTTGTCTGTGTGTAATTTTGTTAGCTGAAGTAGTTCTGCCTTTAAACTATCTTTGTTATATTGGATGTTCTCATTAATTAACCATTCTTGAATTGCTGCTTTTTTCCATGATTGTTTTGGTAATGGTTTTAAATGTCGACTATGGTATGGGGCATTGTCCATGACGATGACAGACCCAGGTTCCACAAGTTGAATGATGCCTTCAAACCATTTTTCAAACACCTCCGCATTCATCTCTTCATGATAGTCGCCTGTTTTCTTAGATTTAAATATTAATTCACCATTTGGTAAAAATCCACTGTCGCTTCCTATATGCGCAACTATCAGGCGACTACCTTTTCCAGATGGCTGTTTTAACCCAACTGACAAACCTTCAATAAAGGCTTGTCGTGCACTTGTTATATTACCATCCTGCCATACTTTTTTGACCGCATGTCCTTGGTTAACCCATGTCTCGTCCATGAAGTACAATTTTTTTTTTGAGCTTCCGAAATTCGTCAATTTTTCTTAGATAGTTTTTTCTCCATGCTATTATTTCTTGACGTTCAATGAGAATGCTTTTCCTGTCAACTTTTCCGTGCGTAAATTTCATTTCGTGTACAAGTTTCCTAAAAGTTTCTTTACCCATTTTTGGGACCAATTCATGATCGCTAAGTGCCTCCAGAACTGTTTGTAGTGTGGGCAGCTCATTTCTGAAAAAGAAACTGTTAATAGTTCTGCGTATACTGGATTTGGCTTCTTCATCAACTGTGATTTTTTTTCGTCCGCTACTAGTTTTTTGGCGTTTGTACGTCCCTATGAATTTCTGCTTCTCTTAGTATTTTGTAAATCGATGATTTTGGTATACCGGTATAATCAGAGCACATATCAACTAATTTATCTTTTGTAATTGTGGAACTTAATGATGTAGAAATGCCCGGTTGGTTATTCGTAGGTACACACGTAGAATTACAGCACATATGCACAAAGTCATCTTTTGGTGGCTGATGATCTCTTTCAAGACAGTGAAATACTCGCAGTACAATTTGTTTTTCTCTTACTGACCGAGACTCTGACCGTTTTACCTTTTTCGACGTGGAAGGCCCGACCATGTCTCCCATTTTTTGAGTAGTTTGAGAACGGTGTAGAAATATAATTATGTAACGCTTAAACACTTATTAGCAATATTATTTTCACCAATTGTTATCACAGCACGTAAAACGTACAATTCACGCTTTATAATTCACAAACCAATGATACGCTCATGGCTGCAAGTACATTAGTGAGGACTGCAACGATGAGATGGAAGTTACGGTAAAGTGACAAAGACAGAAATATCGTTGCGTACAGCGTTGCCACTAGTTGTAATAAATATCTAACACTATTCAGAAAATAATGAATTTTAACTGATCAGTAATCAGGAAATGTATAAGTATTACTCATTACAAGCTCATTACTGATTTTTGTAATAAATAATACCTTTTAATCGTACTAGTATTGTGTATTATCTATAATTTGCCACAACCTACAACTCTACTGCTTACTATATTTTGATTCTGCTTTAAACTGGTAACGTAAAATTTAGATATGACAACGCGCTTTACTCTCAATCATTATTGGTTTTACTATAACTAGATGTACTGTAGACAATACTAACTGTACTGTTACAAGGTTTGAAACGTAATTTATATGGTGCTTGAAAAATAGGTTCAGTTGCTGCAGAATCTGCGGCTTGTGATATAGACTCGTTCAGTAGAGTATTGTTTTCATTGCTAAAAGAAATTGGCTTCACCGTTTGTTTGTTCCGCTTGCTGATTAGATAAAGAAAGCGAAGGAGACTTTAAAGGTCTGCTGTTTTCCTTTTCCTAGCAAATATCCTAGATCTTTCTTCAGCCAATAGGTCAATAGGAATACTTCCCGTAATCACCGCTAAAGCTTCTGTCGAGACTGTTCTGTACGAAAAGGCAACTCTAAGAAGCATTTTCCTCTGCGTGGATAGCATCATCCTGGAATACATTCGTATCTCCATAGCCCTGGCCCATATGGGAGCACCATATAGTAATATGGATTGGACTACACTGCATAACAGTATCCTTTTATTAAATTGAGGCCCTCTGATATTAGGGAGTAGCCTTCCCAGTGCACTTGCTAGTTTTTCATCCTTGGCTACAGTATGTTTAATATGGGCGTTGAATATCAATTTATCATCCAGTATAACTCTAAGGCATTTCATGCTTTTCTGAGGTTTAATCTTGGCATCACCTATTCCAAAGCAGATACCATCCCTGTTTCTGGGTCCTTTCACGATCACGGCTTCTGTCTTGTGTGCTGCGATATCAAGGTTATTTTCTGTCATCCAATTAAGAATCCTACTCAAAGCCTCATTTGTCTTATTTACCAATTCTTGTTTATTCTTTGCCCCTACCACCAGCGTGACGTCATCTGCATAGGCCACAACCTTGCATTTATCTGGGAGCGCTAGCCTCAGTACTGGATCGTAAAGAACATTCCATAGGGTTGGCCCCAAAATGGATCCCTGCGGTACTCCTTTATCCGTTATTAGTTTATTCCCGACAGCGTTTATTGCTCTGTTGCTTAAATAACTGGAAATCAGGTTAATTATATACTGACTCACACCTATTTCTGAGAGTCTTCTACATATTGTACTCCATACTGCTGAGTTGAAGGCGTTTTTAACGTCTACTGCAACTAGCACGGCCCCCATGAATTCGATTATTTTCTTTACAGCATCTATTGTTGACTTTTTTTTTCTAAACCCAAATTGGTTTTCAGAGATGCCCTTCTTCTCCTCCAGTTCGGTTTCGAGCCTACTCTTAATTAGGTGTTCGAATACCTTTCCTGCTGAGTCTAGTAAGCATATGGTCCTGTACTTTCTCTCTTCAACTTTCCCTTTTGTTATGAGCACGACGTTTGCGTGCTCATATATACATAGCTATATGGTAAATTTTCACCAATACCCTAGGTGCCAATTTGCTACCAAAGGTGCCACCAAATTGACGTAGATGGACTCTCCTGAAGTCTTCAACAAATGCCACTCTTTCCCCAAAAACTCTTACCAGGAACTCAAAATGTTCTCTAAATCAACTAAATTGAATCAGACCGCGAATACCTCCAAAACCCAATAAGTATCACTTCTCTAAACAGTGACTTGAAATATCTCACTATTTCAATTCACTAAAAATTTTCTCTAGAATTTCCAGCTACTGTAAGAAATTCAACTGGATTCACCAGATCTCCGCGCACGACTGCCTTAAATCTTTCTCAAAAACTCTCCACCTTAACTCTGTTAGGGGATGTAATTAACATTATCTCAGAAAAGTTCCTACTAATCGGAAAGTCTGAAATTGTTTTCAAGACTGGTACTCTTATCGCCACCTCATGGTCCGGCGAATAAGTCCGCAAGAATTCACGACTAGTCACCAATATTTCTAATGTCGTGAGCCTGCTACTGATATATAGATGTCACTGCAAGGGTTACTTTGATATTTTCGCTGTCTTTGAATAAGAGACTTCCTCTGACGGATTCATTAATTTCATCGTGTCGTTAAAATTAAAGCTGACACTCTAATCCCTCGGAAAATAAATTTTGATGTTTATTGTACTTACTTCTTGACTTTTATTCTAAATGGGGTACACAGACTGGATAACATATTTTCGACCCTTAACGAAAGATAATGAAATGAATGATGAGGTTTAATGTTTCAAAATATCGAATTTCTTAGCATCAAGCAGTTGATTTTAACGACTTTTCCTTTAAATAGCTTGGCTTTCCTTTTTATACCTTTTTATACGAAAACACATGTGTTTTCGTATCTAAAATTCAACGAAAAATAATATATCCAACTTATTACAATGTATTGCACTGCGGGGCTGTTATTTTTTATGTGTTATGAAATATAACACTCATAAAATGGAGTATGTTGTTGCTGAAATACACTTTTTTGAGTGTGTCTAAAAAATAGCAAGATAGATGATTTTCTTTCAGGAAAACATATGTGAAATGTAATACTGTCATTTTATATTTGTTATGAAATATAACACTCCATCTTATGAAGTGGAATGTGTTGGTCATAACGAAATAAAATTTCTTGAATGTATAAAAATCGCATGATACATGATTCTCTTTCAGGAAAACATATGTGAAATGTAATGCTGTCATTTTATATTTGTTATGAAATATAACACTCGATCTTATGAAGTGGAATGTGTTGGTCATAACGAAATAAAATTTTTTGAATGTATAAAAATCGCATGATACATGATTCTCTTTCAGGAAAACATATGTGAAATGTAATGCTGTCATTTTATATTTGTTATGAAATATAACACTCGATCTTATGAAGTGGAATGTGTTGGTCATAACGAAATAAAATTTCTTGAATGTATAAAAATCGCATGATATATGATTCTCTTTCAGGAAAACATATGTGAAATGTAATGCTGTCATTTTATATTTGTTATGAAATATAACACTCGATCTTATGAAATATAATATTTTGGCTAGACTGAAAAACAATTTCTTGATTATGTCCAAAAATCACAAGATACATGATTCTCTTTCAGGAAAACATATGTTAAATATAATGCTGTCATTTTATATTTGTTATGAAATATAACACTCGATCTTATGAAGTGGAATGTGTTGGTCATAACGAAATAAAATTTCTTGAATGTATAAAAATCGCATGATACATGATTCTCTTTCAGGAAAACAGATGTGAAATGTATTGCTGTTATTTTATATTTGCTATGAAATATAACACTCGATCTTATGAAATAGAATATGTTGGCCTTACTGAAATATAATTTCTTGAATATGTTTAAAAATTGCAAGATACATGATTTTCTTTCAGGAAAACAGATGTGAAATGTAATGCTGTCATTTTATATTTGTTATGAAATATAACACTCGATCTTATGAAGTGGAATGTGTTGGTCATAACGAAATAAAATTTCTTGAATGTATAAAAATCGCATGATACATGATTCTCTTTCAGGAAAACATATGTGAAATGTAATGCTGTCATTTTATATTTGTTATGAAATATAACACTCGATCTTATGAAGTGGAATGTGTTGGTCATAACGAAATAAAATTTTTTGAATGTATAAAAATCGCATGATACATGATTCTCTTTCAGGAAAACATATGTGAAATGTAATGCTGTCATTTTATATTTGTTATGAAATATAACACTCGATCTTATGAAGTGGAATGTGTTGGTCATAACGAAATAAAATTTCTTGAATGTATAAAAATCGCATGATATATGATTCTCTTTCAGGAAAACATATGTGAAATGTAATGCTGTCATTTTATATTTGTTATGAAATATAACACTCGATCTTATGAAATATAATATTTTGGCTAGACTGAAAAACAATTTCTTGATTATGTCCAAAAATCACAAGATACATGATTCTCTTTCAGGAAAACATATGTTAAATATAATGCTGTCATTTTATATTTGTTATGAAATATAACACTCGATCTTATGAAGTGGAATGTGTTGGTCATAACGAAATAAAATTTCTTGAATGTATAAAAATCGCATGATACATGATTCTCTTTCAGGAAAACAGATGTGAAATGTATTGCTGTTATTTTATATTTGCTATGAAATATAACACTCGATCTTATGAAATAGAATATGTTGGCCTTACTGAAATATAATTTCTTGAATATGTTTAAAAATTGCAAGATACATGATTTTCTTTCAGGAAAACAGATGTGAAATGTAATGCTGTCATTTTATATTTGTTATGAAATATAACACTCGATCTTATGAAGTGGAATGTGTTGGTCATAACGAAATAAAATTTCTTGAATGTATAAAAATCGCATGATACATGATTCTCTTTCAGGCAAACAGATGTGAAATGTATTGCTTTTATTTTATATGTGTTATGAAATATAACACTCATAAAATGGAGTATATTGGTCATATTGAAATACACTTTTTTGAGTGTGTCTAAAAAATCGCAAGATACATGATTTTCTTTCAGGAAAACAGATGTGAAATGTATTGCTTTTATTTTATATTTACTATGAAATATAACACTCGATCTTATGAAATAGAATATGTTGGCCTTACTGAAATATAATTTCTTGAATATGTTTAAAAATTGCAAGATACATTATTCTCTTTCAGGAAAACAGATGTGAAATGTAATACTGTAATTTTATATTTGTTATGAAATATAACACTCGATCTTATGAAGTGGAATGTGTTGGTCATAACGAAATAAAATTTCTTGAATGTATAAAAATCGCATGATACATGATTCTCTTTCAGGCAAACAGATGTGAAATGTATTGCTTTTATTTTATATGTGTTATGAAATATAACACTCATAAAATGGAGTATATTGGTCATATTGAAATACACTTTTTTGAGTGTGTCTAAAAAATCGCAAGATACATGATTTTCTTTCAGGAAAACAGATGTGAAATGTAATGCTGTCATTTTATATTTGTTATGAAGTATAACACTCTACCTTATAAAATGGAATATGTTGGTCATACTTGAATACAATTTTCCGAACAAGTCTAAAAATCGCAAGATACATGATTCTCTTTCAGAAAAACAGATGTAAAATGTATTACTGCCATTTTATATTTGCTATGAAATATAACACTTGATCTTATGAAATGGAATGTGGTGGTCACAACGAAATAATATTTTATGAATGTCTAAAAATCGCAAGATACATGATTCTCTTTCAGAAAAATAGATGTGAAATATATTTGTAATGAAATATAACACTAGATCCTATAAAATGGAATATATTGGTCATAATGAAATACAATTTCTTTAATGTATCTAAAATTCGCATGATACATGATTCTCCTTCAGAAAAACATGTGAAATGTATTGCTGTTATTTTATATTTGTTATGAAGTATTACACTTGATCTTATAAAATATAATAGTAGTAGTAATATAACCGCTATACTAGATATAGTTCATCGAGTTCTCTCAAACTTTAGGTGGAAGAGTGACGTAGTTATGTGAAGAGTTGTCGAAAAGGCTTAAATGTACCCCCGAGAATAATGGAATAACGTAAGTTCTTGTAGAATGTAGAGGATATCGTCAATGACCAGAAGGGTGTTGTCGACGAAGAAAAATGTCAAAGGGACCTCAAACCTTGAGGGTTGAGAGAAGCCAATGGAATGACGGAACTTCTTAAGCAACCCTGTTGATTTCGATTGTCTATGACCAGAAGGGACTGAGAAAGTGCCAAAAGGGTAATAATAATAATAGGTTACCCCTTTGGGGTGTGTGACGTGTATAGAGGGTGTTTACCAAAATGCCACAAGTGTTCCGATGGAGACCAGACGAGCCACGCCTGGCCCACATGATATTCTTTGTGACGCATTTGGTAGTTCATTGGAAATTGAATTGACCTTTGGGGTCGCAATTTGTTTACATAATTGCTAATTTTGGTTCATTTTACTGATAATAAACAATGAAATGAGCGGTTTTTGAGGTTCTGATTCTGGAATGATTATGTTATAGAGTAGGAAAATAAACTACGTATTTCATCTACATTTTTTATTAATTGGAGAATTATGTAATTCATTTTTTCTATATTGTAATTCAAATAATAATTACAATGATTACAAAACTGACGTTGTCTTTTCCTCAATTTATCATCATCATCATCAAAATATTTATTATTTTATTTTATAATGGAGAAAAAATTGTCACATATTACCAATGTACAAATGGCCACAATTATATGTTAATAATGAAAAAATATTTTTCAAAGGCAGTAAAAACGACGAAAGGTCACATTTTACCTTTAAAATATTGAAAACGTTCTCGTTCTCCGACTGTCTCTTGATCCTCACGTTTATGACATGAGGAACATATATGGTGTAATACTCATGAGTAAACGTTTACATCGACCACATTTGAAAAATGAACGTCCATTGAGATCTGGTGTTTGTTCCCTCGCATCAGAACTGCGTCTTATTCTATTCTCCAGAATATTCATCCTGAAAATCCATCATCATTCGCCTTTGTGTTGAAACATGAGGTGTAGGTTAATTAAATGTAAAAATGGATACATGTGGATTACATTTTGTAACGTCAAGGTACTGTGTTTTTTGATATATTTATAATTTACAATTCGTTAATCATCTGAAGGAGTTAGTCCAACGTTTCTTTGATTTATTGTGTAAAACTCATTTTTCTTAATACAAATCAGAATTTCTGATACTTGAAAATTTTTGAATAGACAAAGTTATTTTTTGAAGAGAAGTATCGTTATACCTTTATCTCTTTTGGTTATAAACTTTTTTTCATCATCCTCTTCATACTCCGTTTTTATGGCATACATTTTTGACTTCAGACATATAAACTCTTTCATAATCGTTTCGTTATTTTTTTCTTTCATCAAACCTAATTTTTTTTCATTTGCTAATGGAATTTGTTATCTACAGCATAGTCAGATGTATCAAATTTAATTATGAATGTCTTCTTTGATATGTTTATAAATATCATTAGTAAAAACTTGAAATTCCAACTTGGAATTCCGTTAGGAAGTCCACGATATCCTCTGGTAGCTCTGAACGCTGCACCACCACATCTTGGCAGAATGTTAACCTCACCCTCCACGGATTTACCGGCATCAGTAAAATAAGACATACTCCACACTAGAAATTCACAAAATAAATAGAATGAAGCATAATAATGAACATTACTAATATACTTACAGTTTTGATTCGAAGATGGAAACAGCTAGATACCCAACTAAATTCGATATATATTCGAAGGCTAGAAGAAACAGTTTGAATAATGTGCTCCCGAGCTGTTGTGGATGACTTGGCGTGGAAGAAATTTGAAATCGTCGCTACCGTGCGGCAATTTTCGCCAATTTTACGTCACTGGCCTAACCTAACCTAACCTAACCTAACCTTTTTTTTTTTTGGTGGGGTGGAAACCCTCATGGGCACTGATCGCTTGGTATCCATCGCAAATCAGTAGTGCCGGACTTTTACCGGCTAAAACCACCCCCGTGCCCTCTCCTGTACCCGGAACTATCCGAAGGACATATCATCAGGTACAGGCGGCATTTCCTTGCCTTCATCCCCTATCTTCTGCTTCAAACCTCCTCTCCTCATGCTCCTTTTGCCTCATTACCTCTTCCAAGTATCTTGCTCCTCTCTTCCACTGATTTTGACTGTTCATCATCTTTCCCATCAGGTTATCAGGGTTTATTTCTCCTATTTCCATTTCTAGATTATTTCTCTCCCTTCCCCATCTAGGGCATACGAATAGAGTGTGTTCGGGCGTATCATTACTCTCGGGACAGTAAGCGCATTTGCTGTCCATTGTCTTTCCTATCTTCCATGTATAAGCACTAAAAGATCCATGTCCGCTAAGGGCTTGAGTTATAAAGTAATTAGTATTTTTGAACTCACACCTCCACCATCTGCCGATATCCGGAATCAGGCGCTTGGTCCATTGGGCGTTTACAATATTGCCTTGCCATCTTTCCTGCCACTCTGCTATAGTTTTCTCCCTCTCCTCCTTCTTTGCGCTTATGTCTACGAAGGGTCTGGCATCCAGCCTGATCCGCTCCCTTACCAATAGGTCGATGGGTGGAATCGCCGCTATTACACCTATTGCCTCTGCAGAGACCGTTCTGTAGGCCATTGCCACTCTCAATAAAATTTTTCTCTGTGTCGAAGTTACCATCATCCTGTACCTCTGCACACGCATTACCCCACCCCATATGGGGCTGCGAACAGAAGCACGGACTGAACTACCCCATACATCGCTCTTCTCTTTTGTACCCCTGGTCCCCTTATATTTGGTAGGAGCTTAGTCAGAGCCGCAGTCTGCCTGTCTGCTTTCTCGCATAATTTCCTAACCTGTTCATTCCATATACCCTTGTCATCCAAATACGCGCCTAAATATTTGACATATTTTTTACACTCGACTTGTGTTCCTTGCAGCCTGAAGAATACGTCGTCTCTCTTTCTAGGACCCTTCAATATGATTGCCTCAGTTTTGTGAGGTGCGAGTGCCAGTCCATTTTCTTCCATCCAAAGGTTTACGAGTTCCATCGCACCGTTTCCTTTCCGCATCAAATCCTGTTTGTTTCTGGCTCTAATGACTACTGCAAGATCATCTGCATATGCCACTGTGCCACACCCGTCCGGCATATTCAGCCTCAGCACTCCGTCGTACAGGACGTTCCACAGAGTTGGTCCGAGAACCGAGCCCTGCGGAACCCCCTGCGACATGTCTCGCATATATTTTCCCTTCTGGAGGGTTCTGTTGCTTAGATACGAGCTCATTACTGCCAGTAGATAGTTACTCACCCCCAGATCTATCAATCTATTCATTATCAAGTGCCATTTTGCTGTATTAAAAGCATTCTTGACGTCCAGTAGTATGACAGCCCCCCACGTTGTGTTACCTTGCGTCGCTCTTGATATGACATGTTTCATCGCTGTCACAACCGACCTGTTAGCTCTAAAACCGTACTGCGCCTCTGATATGCCTCCTTTACTTTCCAGCTCTGTTTCCAGTCTGTTCTTAATCATGTATTCGAACAACTTTCCAAATCCATTCAGAAGACATATTGGCCTATATCCTGAACCTATACCCTTAGGTATGAGGACCACATTTGCTTTTTTCCAGTCGAGGGGAAATTTTTGCTCTATCAGCAGCTGGTTTAGAACTCCCAGAATCGGGTTAGGGATTTGACCCACGGCCATCTTCACGGCTTCGGGGAGTATGCCATCTGGACCTGGCGCCTTTTGGGGCTTTATCCTGTCCGCAGCTCCAAACAATTCTTCCAGAGTAAATGGCGGTGGAAGCTCTGTTATCTCGTACGCATCTACCTCCACCTGATCGTATGGCGGGAATAGTTCTTCTATGACTTCAATGCATGTTTCCTGTTCTAGGACATATGGTGTCCTAGGCTGTTTGAGTCCCTTTACCACCATCTTATATCCTTGACCCCAAGGATCCTCTTCCAGCCGATCACATAGAAGGTTCCATTGCTCTTTTTGAGATCTCTTAATAGCATTGCGTAGTTCTCTTCTGTTTTCTTTATACTCCCTCTCTAATCCTTCTATGATATCGGGTTGTGATTGCCCTCCGCGAGCTCGACTCAGATTTCTCCTGGAACGATTGCACCTTGCCCTTAGTGCGGCAATCTCCTCGTTCCACCACACCGGTTGCCTCGTGCTATTCCCCCTTGCATCCTTATCCATACTCACCTCTTGCGCATTTTTCACTGTGCCAATAAGACTCTCTAGGTCACCTATGTTACCCTCTATAAGCTCCAAAGTGGTCTTGAAGTCAGCCTTGTTCAGATGTCTTACCGGGTTCCATACTGCTTTATGTTGTCTGCCACTTACATTGACATTGAAGCTTATCGTCCTATGCAGACTCATGTTTTCTTTCACGGATACCTTCCATTCAGACACCTTCGTCGCCATCCCCTGTGAGGAAAATGTGAGATCTATGAATGACTTCTGGTTGCCTCTAACAAACGTGGGCGTTGTTCCTTCATTGTGTAGAACCATATTTAAGGTATTCATCCATTCTTCCAGGTATTCCCCACGTGGATTCGTTGAGCCCGCATTCCAGAGGTTGGATTTTGCATTGAAGTCTCCTGCAATTATGACATTCCTCTTATACCTGGCATGCTGCATAATTGAGTCTATATGTGCCTTATATTGAGGTAGCGTTATATTTGGTGATACATAGCAGTTATATAACGACCAGTCTACAAAGTCCAGGCATGTGTAGCATACTCCGCTTGAGTGACCTTTAATGCCACAGTTTCTGTTTCTGCATAGGATGGCTGTATCCATTTTTAGATCTTTGATCCACTCCGTGTTCTTTTTTACCAGTGTTTTATTCGGTTCCTGGACCAGAATGATATCAACTTTCTGTTCACTTGCTGCCTTCACAAGTAAGTGGTGCGCGTCTCTCCTCCTATCCGTATTCAACTGCAAGATCTTAAGAGCCATTTGAATATCGTTATTGCCTCCTCGACAGCCGGGCCCTTCTTCGATTTCCAATCAGCCTCTTGTATATCGGGCATCTAATCTGATCGTGCCTATGACCAGCCTTATCGCATTTCCAGCAGTACGCTTCTCCTCTACACTCTTTAGCCTTATGGCCCTTCTTCCCACATTTTACACATTGCTGCGTCCTGTCTTCCCCCTTGCATTCCGTCGCTCTGTGACCGAAATCAAGGCACTTGAAACACCTGGGTATGACCACCTTTTCCACTACCCAGCACCGCATCCATCCTATTTCCATGTGCCCTTTACGCAGTAACATGGTGGTTGTGTTCCAAGGCACTTCCACCGTGGCCGACATCTCCTCCGTTCGACCTATCCTGACTCCCTTTATTTCCACTTCTTCCGGATTCACGTTTATCTCTCTGGCCACGGCTGACATAATTTCTTCATCTGTCGTCGTGCTGTCCATTCCCGATATTATAATTCCTGTGCTTGTCCTTCCATGCCAGTTTGCCCTGAGGTCCCCTTCCCTGGCATTTATCACCTCCCTCACTACTTTCGCTTTTGCCTCTCCTCCATCCACCGTCAGGAGAAGCTGTCCCCCGGCCGCCTTCCTTGCCCTGGTAATCTTCAGAGTGGGATCTGCCCCCCTCAGCTCTTCCTTCACCTCCTTTACCCACTCCGCATAAGTCCGCTGACCCCCGTGAATCGCAACAACCCCGGAGTCTTTATTTGTCCTCTTCTTATCCCCCCGTAGTTCTTGTTGGTGATAGGGGACATTATATACCACCCTTACCGTACTGCCGATGAAAGCACTTTCGATGATCTTCCTTACCGTTTCTCTGTTCACTCCCTCTGGCGTCGCCAGATGAAGTATTACTCTTCCCTGTCTCTCCGCTGCCCCCCTTAATCTCCTCATAGTGTTGTATAGCTCCTCCCAGTTATCTGGGCCTTCATATTTTGCCAGGAATATGTATTTGGTTTTAACCGTATCGTTTTTGTGTTTGTCTCATTTATTACGTACTCCACTTCTTCATCTTCCATTGTTTCCACAATCCCCCTCAGTTCAGGGTATCTTTCCTTCATTCCCTTTAAATACTTCTCGTTTAGGGCTTCCTTTCCTATGAGAATAGTGATATCCGCCGAGTCACTGGCCTTCACCAAGCTCCCACACTCCACCGTCGTATTCACGAAAAGGTGCTCCGGCCACGGTCTGTCTATGACCTTCATTGTATTTTCAAAGCTGCCGATCATCTCTATACTGACCTCTTCCTCCCCTGTCTGCATTTCGGCATCTATTTTATTTTTGCCCCGAGTACTTTCCATATAAAGCTTGATTTCCTCCTGAATGGTATTCGAGATGGCACTGGCCTCCCATGCTGCTGTTTTTATATCCGGGTCAAGGTTTTCCTATTCCGTAACCATTTCAGTAAGTTCTTTCAACTTCCTCTGCAACCTTTTGACAGCGGTTTCTAACGAGAATAACCCGTCCTTATTTTTTTTCCTACTGTCCGGGCTTTCTTCAGGCCTTTTTCTCTTCCGGGATTCCTTGTCCTCCGCGTCCCTCCTACTCAACTCCTCATCTGATCCAAACAGAAATTCTAGCAGAACACTTTTCTCTGCCGCCTCTCGTTCCTCCCATCTGCTGGTAGGGGTTCTTTGCAGAACTGCCCTCGTCCCAAATGGGTCTTCCTGCTCCTTCACCTGCTCATTATCTGCCGTTTCCCCTTTCTCTTCTATATATGTACCGTTCATAATTTCTTCTATTTCCCTCTCCCTTTCTAGCTCCTCCTGCAGCTTAAATATAGGGCTGCTAAGCAATTCTTCATCAATCATATCTCCTGGATTGGGGCTTCCTTGTGTCCCTTGAGGGGTCGAGAAAATTTCCTCGGTTTTTCCTTCTTTCCCCTTTTCCGGAGTCCTAGGCAACGACGATCTGCGTACCGCCGGGTTTGTTTCTTTTTCCCATTCATATTTAATTATAGTTTTCTTCATATTGATTCCCACGAGTAGCTAGGGAAGTTCGGTCCGCCCCTGCAGAGCCCCGCGTGCAGGGGTAAGGCAATTTACACCGAGAGGTTGCCAACTTCCCGGTGGCTCCGTCCACGACCATATATCGTCTGGTCATCCACCTCTCGGCACGGGTCGCATGACACCGTACCTAACCTAACCTTTTTTTTTTTTCTTTTTTTTTTTTCTGGTAGGGTGGAAACTGCTTAGGACCAGATCCTTGGCTTGTGTAGTCTATCAGACCTGGTACTGTTGGGCGCTACTCCAACAAAAACCACCCCTAGCCGTACCCCATCTCTGGAACCGTCCAAGAGGACATACTCGGAGTTGGGCGGCATCTCGACGTACCGGACTAGTGGTCACCTGCAGTCGCTAATCGACCTGTAGCTCTCTCTCTGCCCTATGGTGCTCCCTTTCTTCCGCCTCTTTTTGTTTGAGCACGTTCACTATGAAAGTGCCAGCGACATTCCAACCATCTCTGGAGTTCAGCATGAGGTTTACCGTTGTGTCGGGGGAGGCTGCGATTCCCGTAGCCTCGCCCGATTTCCCCAATCCACCTGTCGCATACGAACAAGGTATGTTCCGCGTCGTCCATCATACCACAATATATGCATGCGTCGTCCGCATTCTTGCCAATCCTCCTGGTAAAACTCCTAAAAGAGCCATGTCCCGTGAAGAACTGAGTAGCGTAGTAGTTTAGCTGGCTGTGTTTGCATGCCAGCCAAGTCTCAACATCCGGGATCAGTCGTTTCGTCCA
This sequence comes from Leptinotarsa decemlineata, assembly GCF_025532065.1. Lineage (NCBI taxonomy): Eukaryota > Metazoa > Arthropoda > Insecta > Coleoptera > Chrysomelidae > Leptinotarsa > Leptinotarsa decemlineata. Next base: position 13,960,321 of record NW_027412528.1, on the reverse strand, counting down.
TTGAGCATTTCGGTTATTATTTTCCCACCTGTTCTGCCACTCCCGTATCGTTCTGTGCCTCTCGGCGTCTTTGTGTATACTTTGGACCTCCGGGATCTCGTCCAGGCGAGCCCTCTCCTTGACCAAAAGATCCGTGGGAGGGATCCCTGCCAAGACACAGGCAGCTTCCTCCGACACTGTTCTGTATGCGGTGATGCATCTGAGTAGCATTTTCCTCTGCAGGGCATTTACCATCTTCCGGTACTAATCCACCTCCATGGCCCTCTTCCAAACTGGTGCGGCGTATAATAGCACCGATTGTACCACCCCGTATAGCATGCGTCTTTTGCCTATTGTGGGACCCCTCACATTGGGCAGTATCCTTGTCAGGGCAGCTATTTGCCTATCTGCCTTTTCGCAGGATTTCCGAATATGTTCGTTAAATATCGACTTATCGTCTAGCCAGACGCCAAGATACCTCACGAATTTTTTCGGCACTATCCTTGTACCTTGCAGATCGAAAGCGATGTTGTCTCTCTTCCTGGGACCCCTGATTATGATTGCCTCCGTTTTAAGAGGGGCAATTTCGAGGCCGTTGAGGTTCGTCCAGTCTCCGATAAGCGCGACTGCCGAATTTGCTTTTTCCATGAGGAGATTTCCCTTGTCTGTCCTCACCACCAACGCCAAATCGTCAGCAAAAGCCGCAGTCAAACAACCTTCGGGAAGATTCAGTCTAAGTACCCCGTCGTATAGAATGTTCCACAGGGTTGGTCCTATTATGGAGCCTTGGGGGACTCCATGGGTCATTTCCTGCTGATGTTTCCTACACACCAGCGTTCTTTCTGATAGGTATGACGACAGAATCTGAAGCAGATACCCGCTGATGCCAATTTCCTGCAGTTGGTTTAGAATTAGGCCCCATTTGGCGGTATTAAAAGCATTTTGGACATCAATGAGAATAATCGCTCCCCACACTGCTCCCCTGCCACATGCTCTTTCCAGAACGTACTTTATGGCTTGTACTGTGCTTTTTTTTGGCCTAAAACCAAATTGTGAATCGGAGATTCCCCCCTTTATTGCCAATTCCTCCTCCAGTCTTGTCTTCAGCAGTTGCTCGTACAGCTTGGCTGGGATATCAATCAGGCTAATAGGTCTGACTTTGGTGTTTACATCGTTTCCAGCCCCTTTGGGTATAAGAATAACCTTCGCTATCTTCCAGTCGGAGGGAAAAACCCCCTCTATTAGCAGTGCGTTTAGGATGTTTAGGACGGTTTCCGGGCAAGTATCAACCGCAAGCTTGACGGCTTGCTAACCTAACCTAACCTTACCTAACCTACCTTCAGCTTGCAGCTGACTGCAGGTCCCCAGGGTGTTGAGTAATTTATGTTTAGCTTCCCGAGTAATTTCAGAGTATAGTTTTAGGATTTGATTCATAATAGTTTCGTCAGTTTTATTATTATTGTTTGGTATGGCACTAGTAGGCGAGGGCAATATATTTGTTACATTATTCTTATTTTTATTTTGATTAATTTGGTACTTCATAACCGTGCCTTTTGGTGACTGATGTATTCTACCGTCTGGATTAAGTAGCACTTCCTTCAGGGATATCATATCCCCTTCCCGTAAGTTGTTTTTCAAGTTTTTATTTTCATTTTGATTTACTAATTGTGAATATGTTCGTTTGTTTGGATTTTGAATTTGATGTACTCCCCTTCTTTGACTAACGGATATATGATTTAGCTGTTCTTGATTGTCTTCATTCAAGGTAGGATATTCTCTGGGATTATTATAAGTGCCTGTATCTTTTGGATAAAGTTGTTCTGCTTCATGAAATGAAATATTATCAAAACACATCCTATCTCTTATCATTTTTTGTCTCTTATATTCCCTACATTCCCTGCTATTTGTTTTATGTTCAGTACTGCTACAATTCAAACATTTGATTTTACAACATGTTTCGTAAAGTTCATCATTGTCATGGTGTTCCCCGCAATGGAAACACCGTTTTTTTCCCTTTACAATTTTTTTTGGCCGTACCTCGGACATGAATATCATTGGATTACTGGTGGGATATATGGCGATACTGTATAAGACATATAACACATATTAATATATCTGGGCAAAACCACCCCCTCGAAAGTTATTAGAATTGTAGCTGTTGGTTTATATATAGTTATGCCTTCTTAAGTTTTTCTGTTAATTCGTTTAACATTAATTACTTCAAAGGGACTTTTTATTACATATTGTATATCTTTTTCACTTAGAGATATATCTACACCCCTAACAACACCGTTAGACGTGACATTATTGTAAGGAATATAAACTAAGTAGCCGTTTTTGAGAACTTCATTTTTTACAAATTCATTAGCACTTTGTTTGTTACTAAATTCTACTCCTATTCTATTTCTTCCTTTATTTTTAATTCAGATAATATTACCAATATTCATATCATATATAGTTTTGGCAATTTTTAAATGGTTATATTTCCCTGTGTTATTTCCGGATTTTTTGATAGATTCAACATTGACTACATATCGTCGGTCCCAAAGCAAAACCATGAATGTGCAAATTTGTCATTCTGAAAAAATAAGGGTTGAATTTTCTATAGGCTTTCAAAAATCAGGTTGCATACTTACCTAATCAAACCCACGACCATCTTTGCTCATCAATGATGTTGCTGCTGTTACATTCAGCAATTAAACGTTCTAATTTCAACTAGTTTATTTTACAATAGTATTCATACTGTTTTACACCTTGCAATACATTCATTACCAAAAACCCCGTGGGTCAAGGCTGAACAGTTTTCTACATACAACAACATGGAACATGAAAACACAAAACACTTTAGAACCAGAGTTCATAACAGTGTTGACAGATTTCTTATATTTAAACAACTCAACATTCCCCCCTGTTTAAATAATAGAAATAATTATTGACAAAAATAAACAAATATATATATGTATGTATATATATATATATATATATATATATATATATATATATATATATATATATATATATATATATATATATATATATATAATTTGTGTGTATGAATTAGGGAAAAATAATAAAAAAATCCACGTCTGAATATTAAGCTTTTATTTAAACAAATATATGAGGGCTCAGAGGTAAAGGTGACTAAGCCACAATACCGCAGTTTTTTGTTAGGTTGGGGTAAGGTCGAAACCAAATTATAAAATGCACCTTTTGATGAAAGGTCAAGAGAATTATTTCACGATTTCATAGAGAAAGTTCTAAATCACATTATGCTATGAAAAAAAATATATCTTATGTTTTGATACATATAAGTATTATGTGCTTTAGAATAATAGGCACCTTTGCTGTTACAAAAAATGTATTTTATAAGAAATAACATGACGAACAGAACGAAACATAATGACTAATAATACTCTAACATTTTTTCATATTTATTCCTGTTCAGCAGCTTCTTCAGCCAAATCATTGTCAGCTGTCTCAGAACTATCCCTTAGCCCTTCATAAAAATCATGGAACTCTGGTGGAATAAACTTTAGCAAATCTAGCAAGTCTTTCTTCTTCTCCTTAGTTATTGCTCTACCAGTTGGATAAAGAAGGTCCAGGTCATTGACTGTGTTCTTTGATGGTCGCCCTTTAGATTTTTTGCTTAGGTCAACCTCATAAAAAAAACCTTCCTCCTGAGTGGTATATTTTACATAAATCTGTTTAGGTTCATTTTTTATGTACTTTATTTGCTGTATTTTTAGCCATTCTATTTTTTCGCCAGTTGTAGATATTTTCCGGTTTGTTATTTTTTGCGTAAGAGATTTACTACTAAAAAAGTCGTTTCACCTCATTGTTGTCACCTCGAATTTTGGATTTCTTTTCTTTGCAGATTTAATGATGGATATCCAATCTTCAGGACTGAAAATTCGGTCATGGTATCTTTTTTCCTTTTCAATAATGCAGAAATCCTGATTACAAGAACTAAAACTGTGACCGGGCACAAAAATCTTTGTTCAATACTTTTCAGTGATGTAGTACTTTTTTGGAGGTAATCGTTCAACATAACAGCCATATTGATATTTCGGTTTTGACCACCACATGCGTCACTGTACAATAGCAAATGTTCTGTTTGTGCAGATAAGTTTGTTGATAAATGCTTTATCAAACATGAAGCTACTTTTTGAGACCCCCTGGAAGCTATATTTTCACTCCATACATACATGAATCCCTTTTGCAAAACTTCATCATGGATGCCCAAATTGTACGTCCAAAGTTGTCGTTTGTAGTAAACCACGCCTGCCTGTAACTCTGGCGTCGGAAGAGTTTTTTAAAGATCAAACACCAAGACAGAAATTCTCCTATCGGAACCCTTTGCTTTGGAAACATTTTGGGTTTTATTTGCCTTAACTGCTTGTGCTCGCCTTTGGTGAAATTCCAGCTCGGTATGTGCGACACGTTTGCGGTCTTCTGAAGTACCAGATGACTTTATTTCCGCATTAAGAGCATCACATTTCTGACACGTATCCTTATGAGGTGCATGAAACTGTAAATTGAATTTAGTATTTAAAATATGGCGAAACATGAATAGGGACAAAGGTTGTCTAGAGCTATCTGAACATTTTTGTTTATATTCTCTGTACATTATTGACATGTTTAGATTCGGTGACAGAAATTTTCTATTTATATTATTTTTTCTGGCATAATGGGACTTATATGCCGGAAAAAGATTAATAAATTCACATAAAAATTGTTGGTCTTCAAGATTTGTTTTGTTAGGAGGAGAATGCCTGCCTCTGCCATCCTGAAGGGGTGTCCCAGGATGTTGTTTTCTTTTCAGGGCTAATGAAATTTTTCCATCAGTTATGGATAGAGTTTGAAAAAGGATTTACAGACACGTTGGTCGCAACCATTTTCGTCATGTAGAGTATATACACGGGTTTTCGATCTCCGTGATATTTGGTTATTAGTGTAAGTTCGTTTTTTGTCTGTAACTTTTATTTGACCCTGAATGAAAGCATTTTTCATGGTCCAGTTGAGAGTGTAAAAATTGTCAAAGATGTTTTTTGTCCTTTCATCAGAAATTTTTAAATGGCATTCCATTTTACAAGAACATGGTCTAATAACCAGTTGTTTTGCATCTTTATTTTTTCCTTTTTCTGTCTTGTACTTTGCTCCTCTTTCCCTTGCCAGCTTCCTAATGAATCTCGCGTGAGTTTCAGGCCTTCACTGATACAAATTTTTCCACAGGTACCGGTGGCAATTTAATTACCGCCCACATTAGCGAGAAATTACTTTCGCGTGTGATCTCACATTCCATGCGGAATATTATTTTGTAATTCTACCCCGAAGACAAGTGTGGAATTTTTCAGTGTAATTTTTCATTTTGAGTGTAATTTTGTGTTGAAATAAAACTTTATAGGGTAAATTTGCGATATAAATTTATATCGAGATATTACACTCTTGACAGAATTTTACACTCTTATATAATTTCACAGTGGAATTCTATACTCTGATGAAATTTAACATTGTAATTATTCATTTACGGGTTATATTACCTTGGGATATTCCGTTGTAAGAAGGTCCGTATTCCGAGTAGTTTTGAAGATAATGATACCTCAATCGGATGTTGACTCTTGACTCTTAAGTGGCCATTTTTCCTCATAATTTAGATAATTGAATGCACAAGACATATTACACATTGATATATTAAAAAAAATGTGTATATACAAAATAAGTTCATATACATTCTTGAAATGAAATTCTATAAAACATTTTTTTTTCATTTTCAAAAAAGTCAAATAACAGTACAAAATAAAAAAACCATTCTTCAAATTAACACATTTTCTTTCTTGCTCATGGTGGTATTATTCGAAAAGAGAAATGAAAGTAATATTTCTTTTTCTTTTTTCCTCAATTGCTGTTATTATCCTAAAAGAGAAATGAAATATCATCAAATGAATAGGTTTAGAAATCTAAAAACACAGTAAGTTGACGAACACACATTCCTAGAGAGAAACTACTACTAGTTTGAATTCAATATTAATATTTCTCATAAATTTTTGATACATATTCAACCGTTTAAATAAAAATTTTGATTTTTCCAAATGTTTTCCAACATTATCTGAAATATAGCAAATATAGCTATAATGATATGGTATAAAGTGGTGATGAAGTGTTTTGTTCACCTCTTCAACAGAAACAAAAAGGTCCTAAAGTGTTTCTCGATTCCTTCAATTTTGAGTTCCAACTTGCCTCCCATCAAAAAAATGTTTTCAAGTTCAATAATAATAATCACAAATCCTAAAATTTATCCAAAATTATGAGAGATACGAATGAAACATTCAGATATTTCATCAAAATTCATTTTTAAAATGGATCGTGCATACGGCGTCACTGATGAGTCACGCCACTGCTATCGAGTATATCTTTTTTTTCTCTTTATTCTCAATACCATTCAGTAATTATCACAAACATTTTCAAATATATGTTCTGTAATTATTCTGTAATAATTCGCGATGTGAGGTTAGGATATACTTGTAATAAAAAAACACTATATAATGCATAACGAGAAAACTCAATGAATTCATCTGTTTATTGGACTAGTTATTGAAATTTTACAAGAAATGTACTCACCTTCTTTATTTATTTTCACCAACAACAAAAATATTCTAATGCACACGTCAGACAAACCGATGCACTTCTGTAGACAAGAATGAACAATACAATAAATACTCACAAATACAAGCGTAATTTTACATTCGATAAAGAGATGGCGAAAATTTACATTTCACTAAGGGGGAATACCCATCGTCCAGTTAGTAATTCTCTTCACATGAAATAATACGTTATGATTTCACACATATATTAGATGAATATTTAATTCTCAATGAAAAGTACATTGCCTACTGAAATTAGGGGAGAATGGGGTAATGGTAGTCACCTAAGGGGGAAAAATCATAAAAAATGATTGTTTCACTCTATTGAAATGTTAGCAATCTTAACAGTATACTTATAACATCTCCTAAGTAACCAAGGACTTGAAATGTAATTATAACTTAACTTTTTTATGTTCACACCAAAAACAAAAAATATCAGCTTTGACTGGTATTACCCCGACCCTGGGGTAATGGCAGTCGGAAGTGTCATTGACAATTTACTGACTATACAGTGTGTCAATTTGAAAACTTCCCACCCTCAATATCTCCCTTCCAGTACATAATATGAAAAAATGGTCAGACAGGTCAACTTTATTTGCAAGGGGGACACTCTGAATGAATATTTTCAACCCTCGGGGTTCAACCCCCTAGGAGGGGTGGATGTTACCCTCAGAATTTCAAATGGAAAGGGGGGTCAAGTGGCACATCATTTTGAAGGGCATTCAATTCTCTTGCCAATGATACCTTTTTCATTAGTTTTTGATGAGCAGTTTTTGAACAATAACGTTCCAAACGAACGGTGATTAGAAGTGAATAAGAATAAATGATTAAAACTCGCCCGCACTAGATGTTTGGTATTCAGGTTGGTATTCAAAACAAATGATTGTAATGGACTATTGGAAAAGGTGAGCATCGTACTAGGTAGCATCGTTCCAACCCTTGAGTAATATTCGAATTCGTGGATGTGAGAGGAATGTAGAACTACTTAGTTAACGAAATACGCATCGAGTGCAAACAAGAAATACTAAATTGCAAAAAACAAATTTCAACCATCTTGTTACGCTTTATCTGATAATATGTTCAAAATGTTGTCCATTCTGCTCTAAACAGTAATACAGTCTGTTTTCGAACTCCTCTCGAACATTTTGGAAAACTTCACCACTAATTGACCGGCATGCTGCTGTAATTCGTCCTTTGAGGTCATCCATATCAGTGGGCTGTGTTTTATAAACGACAGATTTGAGATATCCCCAAAGAAAAAAATCTAATGGAGTCAAATCCGGTGATCTCGGTGGCCACTCAATTGATCCCCTTCTGCCAATCCATCTCTCCCGGAATCGCTCGTTCAACCATTGTCGGACGGGGCGAAAATAATGAGGTGGCGCACCGTCCTGTTGGAAATGTAACAAATCTTCCTGCAACAGTAAATTACCGTGTGCATCAATTTGAGTTTCGAGCTCGTGAGTTATAAGTGGATCGATAGGTGCTTGAAGCATATCTAGGTACAGATCACCATTCAAGTTTTCTTCAAAAAATAAAGGTCCGATAATGGCATTTCCAAGAATACCAGCCCAAACATTAACTTTTTGTGGGTGTTGTGTATGTCCTTCTCGAAAATTGTGAGGGTTTTCGTCACTCCAATAGCGACAATTTTGCCTATTAACATTGCCATTCAGGAAAAATGAACATTCATCACTGAAACAGATATTGAACAGAAGATTAGGTAAAGCATTGATTCGAAGAGTCATGATTTCACAGAATTCTATTCTTCTGTCATAATCATCCTCATGGAGCTCGTGGAGAATCTGCATTTTATATGGATGAAATTTGTGCATTTTCAGTGCTTTCCTTACAGTCTCGTGTGACATTCCCGTCTGTTCTGCTACTGATCGTAAGGAGCTAGTCGGCTCTGCAGCAAATGTTCCCAACACCTCAATTTGAGCATCCTCATTCAGTACTCTGGGGTTATTCCTTTTTTTATTCTTCACCGAACCAGTTTCGGAAAACTTTGTCACCAAATCAAGCACATACCGGTGACTTATATTAAGATTTGGATTTCTTTCATTAAAAAGAGATGCCGCCCTTCGTGCGCACTTGCCCACCTCTCCATAAATAAAAATTATTTCAATTCGGTCTTGGATAGTGTAAACCATTCTTACAATTTATACACTTTCTAAGGTATCGCTGATCAGCTCAACAAATGAAACTGAAATGATAGTACTACCAAATGGCTTGAATGCGATGAACACCTTTTTTGCTCAAAAAACGATACTTTTTATAGCAGAAGTAACAAAAAAGGGATAAGAGTTTTAAATCCGATAATAAACCCAAATGAAAGTCACCGAAATCAGATAACTAATTAATGTAAATTTTTTGAGGCTTGTCTAATTTTACCCCTGATGGAAAGTTGAAAAGCTGACCCGTCATCACAAGTTTTACTTATAAGAGAGTCAATAAATTGTATTTCTTTGCATACTAACTTGATAACCAGGCATTTTAGTATAGGCCAATTCTAATTACTTCTATTAGTTTAGAACTACATTTTCGGATACTGCTGATCGGAAAATAATAAATGAGGGCACCGTCGGCAAGCGAATTGAATGCCCTTCAAAATGATGTGCCACTTGACCCCCCTTTCCATTTGAAATTCTGAGGGTAACATCCACCCCTCCTAGGGGGTTGAACCCCGAGGGTTGAAAATATTCATTCAGAGTGTCCCCCTTGCAAATAAAGTTGACATGTCTGACCATTTTTTCATATTAGTTACTGGAAGGGAGATATTGAGGGTGGGAAGTTTTCAAATTGACACACTGTATAATGAGAAATATTGGGTATTTCAATGATATAATCATGAGTTATCGGTATAACCTGTCAATTATTTTATTAAAATACAAGTTGATTTGATAAAATTACAAATCTACTTCTTTGAGCAGCGATCGCACAAATAGTCTTCGGGAGTGTCCCATCCAGAGCATTCAGCATGGACCCACAAACCACAAGACGTGCATCTATACCACATTTCACCATCTTTGCCTGTATCTTCGCAATAAAAGCAAACGTCTTTTCCAATGTCCGATAGGCTAATGTCATCTTCTGACTCATCGATACAAATGTCATCTTCATCCATAGAAGAATCTGTGTCCGATTCAAACAATGTCCTTTTCATGTTCTTATGCTGTAGCTGTGAATGCTTTTTAATCGCAGCAAATTTTGTACCCTTCTTTTCTACCTTTTCTTTCTTTATCTTAGTCTTCATTGCACATTGCTGACCTTTTCTTTCTCGTTTTTCCTTAGACTTTTTTTCCTTTTCTTCTTTCTTTCTCTTTTTTTCTTCAAGCCGCTCTTTCATGGGAGTAGAGGTCAAGATCTCTGAATGCTGCTTAGGTCTTGCTCATCTTGTTGACACATCGGTAGAAGTGCTGCATCCGGGTATAGGAGAAACAACTTGAATGGGAACTTGGATAGGGTTGGACTGATTAATACCAACAGTCTTTGCAGGTGACCTTACAGGTCTTTGCAGGTTGTTTTCATTATTAGCAATCACTGTATCTTCCACACACACTGGTGTCGAGTCCTTATTCTTTTGAAGAATGTCTTCTACCAAGAAGTCTCCATCAGTAAAGATTCCCGGATTTTATGGATGTATCCCAGTGTTTTTGAATCCACTTGTTGCTTTAGCAATGGTAGCAACTTATGAGTAAGCTTTGTTAAAAAGCTCGGCTACATCATATGGTGTTATCTTCACTAAGTTCTTAGACTTCATGAACGAATCACACTCCCTCTTATATGCAGATTTCAATGGTGAATAAAATACTACATCTAAAGGCTGAAGCCTATGCGATGTATGCGGTGGTAAGGAAACCATAACCACTCCATTCTCCCTGCAAAAGGCATAAGCCTCAGCGGAGCAATGTGTGCTGTGGTTGTCTAATATGAGAAGCATTTTGTTCTCTACACTTGTGTGAGTAAATTCAGCGAAGTGTTGTAACCAAGTTAAAAACAGCTCTTCATTTATCCATCCAGTCTTTGAACAGCCGTAGATTGATCCTGGTGGCCCATTTTTTCCAACAACTGGGACATACGCGTCCTTGGAAAAATGAACATAGGAGGGACGTAGGACCCCCCTGTGCTCATGGCACATACAACGGTAATGTTTTTGCCTCTTTCCCAGCTGGTAATGGAGCCAACACGTTTTTGCCCCCTCTCTGCTAAAATGAGACCAGGGTCTTGTCGTTATCCCTGTTTCATCAACAATCCATATGTTTGTATCCTTGAACTTATATTTATCAACTGCTTCTTCCAAATTACTAAAAAAACGATTGATTTCTTGTTTGTTAAACCCTACAGCTCTTCCTACGCTTGTGGCTTCAGGTTTTCTAACACTTATCTTGTGTCTTTGCATAAAACCATACATCCAGTCTAAGCCAGCCATTTTAGTGTCTTTGTTAAACCCATGTTTTAAATGATTCTTTTCTGCATATTCAAACGCAATTTTTCTTAACTTTATTGCTGTAATTCCATAGAAAATTTTAGACAGTGTCTTTACATGATCAGCTAGAGCTTCTTCGTGGGCAGGAGGAAAGTCACATTTCCTGCCTAAGCGTGGGTCAGAATCAGTACCGCTCTTTAATCGGACTTGTAATGTGCTAAAGGGTATTCCAAAATTTTCCGCGGCCTTTCTCATTGATAAGCCATTATCAACAGCCTGTTTAGCTTTTTTGAGGTCTTCTGCTGCCCACTTAGCTTTTTCAGTTTTTCTAATATACTTCCTCGCCATCTGAAACATACAAAACAAAAATTGATAACTAAAGGCTGATTCTCACTACACGTGCCAGGCACGATCCAGTCACGGTCAAGTCACGATCGCAATTTTTATAATGCATTCACACTGTCCGGTCAATAGTACGGTCGAAATCTCCAGACAGTCATGTTTTCGCGAAATACATTAATGAAAATAGCCATTGTTTTGGATGAGGAAGAACAAATCTCACTTCCCAAAGCTCGACGATATTGGGTGCATCCTATCCTAAGGCAGCGCAAGAGAAAAGGAGAGTTTTCTACTCTATATAAAGAGTTGATTGATGATGAAACAAAATTCCACAGATATTTTAGGATGTCCCCTAACGAATTTCACCAATTACATGAAATTTTAAAAAGTGATTTGACCAAGCAGAACACCACGTTTCGGGAGTCTATTTCCTCTTTGGAGAAATTTGCTGTTTGTCTAAGGTGAGTAACTACATTAAGAAAATTTTCGTTCACTTTATTACCGGAGTATTTTTAAATTAAATAAATTCGGGGTTGTGTCAATTGAATAATGAAGTTTTAAAAGTGGTTGTGTAATTGAAAATAAATTTATTTTGGTATATTAATGTTTAACACCAGAAAACATATAGTGTTTGTCAAACTCAACACTCATCTTAACTTAAAAGTAATACCTAATACATGGAAATATGAAATATAATATTAAGGGGAAAAAGTTTCCAATAATGAGGCGGCAGACGAAGCAACACTATCTGGTGGCGTTTCTTGTACTGATGATGCAGTAGAAGATGGTCGGGTTGAAATACTGGGGGATGTTGCAAAATATGATTGGTGTTGAATGGATGTAGTAGGTGGAATTGCAATACTATGTGTGAATTGTTGTTGAGTGAGCTGATTGTAGTTAGGTACTGATGACACCACAGAAGATGGTCGGGTTGTACTGTGGGAAATAACATCTGTAAATTGTTGTTGTGGAGTGATCTGGTAGTTTGTAGGTTGATTCCAATATTGATCCATGTATTTGGCTTCAATTTCCGTGATACTTTGGAAAATTTTTTGTTTGGCCAAAAATTTATCATAGGGATTGAATTTATTCACAGTCATTCTGATGGAATCAAAAAACACGTCCATTTCAGATTTGGGTTCTTCCTTTTTCAATTTCTTCTCCTCCTCTAGGATGTGCTTCATTAGAGTACTGGAAGCAGTTTCTGTAGCAGCAACAGGGATTTTCCTTTTTCGTAACACCGAACTGGATGCTTTTGCTATTTGTGGCGTAGGTGGTGTAGGTGGCTCTGAGATTTGTCTAAGCGTATCATTCTCATCTTCTTCATCCGCAATAAATGAAGGATCTTCATTTTCGCCCGTTACTGAGGTTATTCTCACTTTGTCTTTCATGTAAGCTCTGAGAAACTCCATATGATCTTCGTATTTCCACTTCGTTTGGAAAGAGGCGGCCTGTCCGGTCTTTGTTTTTTGACCTCTGATGTGTTTTCGAAATTGCGCACGAAGCGATTCCCATCTTTGTTTGCATTTTCGGGGATCTAAAAAAAAATGTACATTGTTGAGACAAATCTTATGCATGTCGTACCTATGAGATAATAGCAAATGCAAAATCGTACAATAATAACCTAAATATGGAGAAATAGTAATGAGTAGTACAAAATTTTTATTGTTCAGCTACTATTCGATTGCAACTTTTAATAGTATATGTCAGGTTGTTCTATTCACTCTTTTCTCTTTTTTTTTGACTTAAACATAAGTGTTTGTACTGATTCATTATTGATATATGGTAAAATTATATTTGTTTTAGATTTCTTGCAACCGGTGATTCATTCCAGACCATCTCATTTAGTTACCGCCTTGGTCATTCCACTGTTCATGCAATTGTACAAGAAGTGTGCAATGCAGTAATCCGTAAATTATTGGCTGTATGCATACCAACACCGCGTAGAAAAGACTGGGAGAAGATTGCTGAACAGTTTTGGACTACATGGAATTTCCCCAATTGTCTTGGGGCACTGGATGGCAAACATATAGAAATAACAGCTCCTTCTAACAGCGGATCGAACTATTTCAATTATAAGAAAACCTTTTCGGTAGTACTACTAGCATTGGTCGATGCCGATTATAAATTCATAGCGGTAGATATTGGCTCTTATGGGAAAAACAGTGATGGTGGTATTTTTTCTACATCGAGATTGGGGAAATCATTGAATAATGGCACTTTGGACATTCCGGACTGTAAAAACTTACCTGGAACGAATATTGAAGCACCGTACGTTATTGTAGGCGATTCAGCATTTCCCTTAAAAGCAAATTTATTGAGACCGTATCCAGAGTTACAAGTTCAAGGAGATGTGGAAAAACGAATTTTCAATTACCGTCTTTGTCGTGCTAGGCGTGTTGTAGAAAATGCCTTTGGTATTTTAGCACAAAGATTTAGACTGTATTTTAGAAAAATTAACTCGAAACCCAATTATATAGAAAATATTATCCTAACCACATGTATTTTGCATAATTTTTTGCGCAACGGTACTTCAGTTTTGTCAGAAAGCTCTTCTTCAAGTGAACAGAATCAACCTATTTTTATGGCATTGCCTGGTATTGGTAACAATGCCCGACTAGAGGCATTTCAAGACAGAGAAAAATTTACTGCCTTCTTCAACTCTGAAGTGGGTTCGGTGTCATGGCAAAATGATAAAATATAACATATAATGTGTAATATTGTACGTAGCTATTTAATAATAAATTCAAAAATTTGTTTATATGCTTACCTGTTTTTAATGTTTGCCCTATTTCATCCCACAATTTGTTTTTGTGGGGTGTATCCATATATTTTCTGTGGGACATATCGTATAATTCCTCATGTTCTCGAACCAATTCAATCATTTGCTCGTCCATTTTGCATGCGACTTGACCGGCGATCGCCGTTTCGTCATTCACACTGAACAGGCATGGTCAAGTCCGCCACGTGCGCGACGGTCTTTGATCGCCCCAGAAATGATCGTCACGATACTAGACCGCGGCTTGTCTTGACCGTCCCGTCCAATGTGAATTGAAGCATTGTTTTACATTGAATGTGATTCCAACGGTTTTGACTTGACCGTGACTGGATCGTGCCTGGCACGTGTAGTGAGAATCAGCCTTAATGGGGTAATGATGGTCAGTTGACATAATGACTGCCATTACCCCAAACAGTATGACTACCATTACCCCGAACTCATGGTTTTATTTCACAAGAAAAAATCAACAACAACCTGTTATAATACCTTCATAAACAGCAATGGTTATAGTAATGGGGCTTACCTTGATACTGTGTGACCATTGGTTTATCAGCGGGAACAGTGAAACGTGTGAAAACAGCACTTTAAACGACAGGTTTTCTAATAAGGGCAACATAAAAACACTCCAACTCACTCAACGTCCAAACGACGACTGCCAAGATGGCGCGCGTTCGAGTAGTAGTTCGAGATCGTGCCGCAAGCAGGCAGCACCGATCAGAGCGATCTGCGTTACCGAGATATTATACCGACCACGATTACCCCTTGACTGTCATTACCCCACTCTCCCCTACGCTTGGGGATGTGAATTACTCAATAGAGAGAGTATATTTTCAATAAAACTGGAGTAATTTTCTTCGTTCGAAATGAAAATTCCGAGGTGAATTTGAATCATTTTTCCCGGTGTTCGCAATTTTTTCTTGGAGTTTGAATGAGTTTTGAAAGCTGACATACCATTTTCTGCATTATTCTCGCCTAGGAACCAAACAAAAGAAAACTAAATAAAATGTGCGGCAAAAGTGCCTAACCCATATTCTTTACTAAGTCATTTTTGCATCAAACGATTTGCTTCTCGGTCAATAAAACATTAAAAACTCTTGAAACTCACATGAAGACTTACTTCTTGATGAGTCTGGATTATAATCACTATCCTGATCGCTATAATCCGAACCAAAAGGCTCATGTTGACGTCCGCCATGTTTGTGTTGGTTAGGCAGTTTTGTCACACACGTTCTATGATTATTTGTCAGTTCAAAAACTACTCGATGGATGGATACACGTAATAATAGCTGTAGGCTTAGGCACAATTGCCACACGGATTATAACGTACCAAAATAAGTAGATGCGATATGTAACCCAAAAAAATATAGTTTGTGGTTTAGTCACCTTTACCTCTGAGCCCCTCATTTCTCGTCGCTTTCTTGACAACTCATTTATATGAGGATCGTGCGGAGAATTCGTGATATTGGGGACACTGTAAAAACTCGCTCGGTCTCGCATTCCACGACTTCCACAACCTACTACAATGCAAGTTATAGGCATTATATTGAAAATACCTTGTAAACACTATTATAATTGTTACTGCTGCGAAAAATCACTACACTCCACAAATTCTGGCACTGATTAAAAGAATAAATTATATATCATAAATGTTTAAACGTAAACAATCCGTGTATGCCCTAAAAGCGCCATTTTGGATTTATTTGACACATCGTTGGAATGCCTAATTGGTTAGGATAGGTTAGGTTAGTTTAGTTGAAAAATACTCGATTTTACTTTATTCATTTTTTATGTGTTTAATGGTAACTACAAACATTCAATTTCAGCTACAATCAACCCCATCGTTTGTAGTTTGAGGACAAATGATATTTTATGATTTGAAGTCTTGTTATCGTAGCTTTTTTGCTATACTTCGAAAGAATATAAAATATAGTAAAAGTTTGTTGTTACAACAATAAACTAAAATTCATTTAGAACCTATTTCAGAACTTTTTGGCACATTATTACTCGTCTTTCGTAGTTAGAATAATATCAATAATGCTTTCTCAGTGACCGATAAGACTACGTAAAACGTTTTTAGGTAAAGTGGGCTAAAAAAAGGTAGATTTATTTCAAAGCAGGTTCCAGCGTGACGGAGCTCTGCCTACCGAGTTATTCTGAATTTTATCAACTTATATTTCAAAACTTCAAACTACCAATGAAAGAAAAATTGTAATTATTACAAATAGCGAAATATAAAACTGATTACTTTCTTGATATATATATCAAGAAACTGGTATATATAATACCAACATTTGATACTTTTCTGTACTTCATGCAATATTCCACAATATTATTCCTGGTGGAAAAACTCAATTGAAGAACTTTTTCATACTTCTGAAAACACGCTTAGCAAATGCCAAATCTCATATTCATATTCAAAGGTGGATGTTAAAACTAAATTGATCCAAAATATTTATTATAATTTTAATCATTTTCAATTTCGAAAATGGAACAAATTCCGGGCACTTTCGTTTTTAATCCGATTTCTGTTCTATTGACCTGCTTAACTTAGATACTTTCTTTGTTAATATTTTTCTGCAGGTACATTTACAGAGATTGAAACAATGTTTGGGAATTTTAAAAATGGATTGGATATAGTTCTACTGAATTCGTCAACTTAGGTACTTCTGAAAATACGCTTAGCAAATACCAAATCTCGTATTCATATTCAAAGGTGGATGTTAAAACCAAATTAATCCGAAATATTATAATTTTAATCATTTTCACTTCGAAAATGGAACAAATTCTGGGCACTTCCGTTTTTAATCCGATTTCTGTTCTATTAACCTTATTTAGATACTTTCTTTGTTAATATTTTTCTGCAGGTACATTTAGAGAAATTGAAACAATGTGGGGAAATTTCAAATATGGAATTAGGTAAAATTCTACTGAATTCGTCAACTTAGGTACTTGATATGTTAATTTCCTCCTTTCAAATCGAAAAATACTTGGAAATGTGAAAGCTAAAGAAAATATTTAGTTTGAAAACAGTAACAGGGATTTCAATAAATTGGTTTATGACCTATTAACCAAATGAATGCGAATGAATATGAAAGTAGAAATATCAAAATAATTAAAACAAAATACCCTTATTATACAAACAATAAAAAAATAAAATAACTTGAGCTTTCGGAAAATCTTGAGAACATTTTACACTCCTCAATAATGTCAGCAAATGATTTAATGATAAATTTTTTGTTAGTTGCAACATCATTTGTTTATTTCATTCTTTCAAGGTACGTTTCAAAAACTAGTGCAATAAAAAAAGCGTTTGACAAAAGTGTCACATGTTCTTGTTTAGCATTGAAAATAAATTTTCAATTGTCGTTTATTCTAATCATGATTTTTGTCTTGAATATGGGATTATTTTTAATGAGATATTCAATGGAAACTAGGCAACAAAGAAATTTTATCGGACAAAATTGGGGGTAAATGAAGAGTTATGCAGTGAAACACGGCATTTTAGTTCGTGGAATACTTTATTTTAGCTTAATGTAAAATCAAATATAACTAGCCAGACAACATGGAATCGCCAGCTGTCAACTTCAACCGGAGTGTCTACACACCCGTCTTGACGCACAACTACTATTAAAGATCGAAATCTCTGGATTGTATTTTAACACTCCCTCTCAAGCCAAAGATTTCCACATACAGCTAAACTTAAGCATCAGCTCAAAGTACATAAGATATTTATCGAATATTAAACATTAGCCACGCAACAAACCTAAACCTAGTTTATGAGCATGAAACAAATCACCAGACAAATTTTTAGTTAGAATATCAGCGATTTGCTCCTTTGTGCTAATGTATTCTACAGTAACAGTTCCATCATTAACCAAGTCTTTAATAAAATTAAACTTAACATCTACATGTTTTAACCTTTTATGATCAAACCTTTTTGTTAATTTAATACAGGATTGATTATCCTCGTAAATAGTAAAGTTAGTTTTTGCAAGACCAAGATCAACCAACAGACCAGATAACCAAATCCCCTCTTTAGCTGCTTCAGCCAGAGCTACGTACTCGGCTTCAGTCGAAGAAGTGGCTACAGTAGATTGCTTTTTCGTAGACCAGCAAACTGTACCACCAAATACTTTAAATAGATAACCACTGGTTGACTTCCTATCGCTCTCGTCACCAGCCCAATCTGCATCCGCGTATCCAACAAGACAAACACTATTTAATGAAAAACAAAGTTCCTGATTTACAGTACCTTTAAGATATCTCAGTATACGCTTCAAACTCTGCCATAGCTTTTCGGTTGGATTACTTTGATACCTACTGCATAAATTGACTGAAATACTAAGATCAGGCCTAGTAGCCAACATAAGATACATTAAGCATCCTACAAGTTCTCGAACCGGTTTATCTGAAATTGTTTTACTACCATCACCAAATTTTAAATTTCCGGCTTCTAAAGGTGTATTAACTGGCTTACAATCCGACATGTTAAATCGCTTCAGCAAATTATTAATATAGTTCTTTTGATTTAAATAAATGCAACCTTCAGTTCTTCTTACATTTATACCTAAGAAAGTTTTTAAGATTCCAAAATCTTGCATTTCGAATTCGTCTTTTAGTTTAGCTTTTAACCTATCAATTTCAGATCTCACATTACTTGTCAACAGAATGTCGTCTACATACAATAAAATGTATGACATATTACCATTAAAACGTTTAACATAAAGACACGGATCATTTTGTGACCTTACAAAATTTTCTTTTTCTGCAAATTCGTTAAACCTTTTGTTCCAGTAATATGGTGCTTGTTTAAGCCCATAAAGTGCTTTATTAAGCTTACATACTTTATTTTCATCATTAATAGGAAAGCCCTCGGGTATTGACATATAGATGTCCTCTTCAATTTTTCCATGTAGAAAGGCGGATTTTACATCCATTTGCTGAATTTCCAGATTTTTAAAATTAGCAACAGCTAACAAAGTTCTTACAGTACTTAACCTCGCTACAGGCGCATAGGTTTCTTGGAAATCAAATTCAGCTTTCTGCATAAAACCTTTAGCAACCAATCGCGCTTTATATTTAACTTTATTGCCTACATCATTAGTTTTTACTTTAAAAACCCACTTACAGTCAATTAAGGTTACGTTATCCGGTTTATTTACCAAAGTCCAAGTGTTATTTTTGTTCAGGGAATGAATTTCCTCATCCACAGCCCTTTTCCAAAATCTATAATCAAATGACTCTTTTGCTTTTTCTAAGTTTTCCGGTACATTATCAACAAAACTTGAAACGTTTAAAGCCATATGCTCTATCTCATCATCTAAGACATAGTCATTATAGTATGCAGGAACTCTTTTTACCCTACTACTTGTCCTAACCTTTGTTTCCTCAATATCCTGACCTATGTCCCCATCTATAACTAAATCCTCTCCTAGCTCTTGATTTATTAAATTTTCCTCTGTAGTATTTTTCTCATCTGTAGTGAGAACTTCAAGAATCTCAGGATTTTCAATACTTACAAGTGAATTACTTAGATTATAGTCTATTTCAAAAGAGTGTAGAGTAATAAATCATGAAGTGTCATAAAATTTGCCTGAATTTCGTTGTCGTCCATGGGCGTAGGCAAATCTTAGGATTATTAAACTTAATAATTAAAGTAAATTAAAAATTACAGACACAGATAATAATAAAAGGCCATTTTTGGGAAGTAATTTGGTCTAAAACTAAGTACCTACATGTATTTAGGTAAGTAAAATTTCTTAAAAAAAGATTAAGATTAATTTTAGTGGTTCTTGTAAACTTATTTAATATGCAATTTGGGTTCATATACTTGAGCATGATTTCTCAAAAAAGGGTTAACACTTAGTTCCGAGGTGCCATGTCATTATAATAATCCCTTTTTGACCCTGCCCACCAATCATGCAATACCTATTAAACCCAGGTAATTAAGAAAAAGGGTTTAAATATATTGTAATGGTGTCTTAAACATTCGAGTTATAATAGTAATTGTTACTACACCAATTAAACGTACAGTGATATTGTGATATAGAAATAGTGAAAAAGTTATAAAATGGGGACATTTACTCCAAAGAAAAGAAGTGTAAAAAATTCTCCGCTATCTGTTTGCGAAAAAGTTATAATTTTAAATGTATATGATTGCATAAAACACGATCACCCTAGTTTGTCTGTGCAAGAAAGTGTTGAGCGATGTGCCCGAATGACTGGAATTGGACAGTCCACGATTTTTAAATTATTGCGAGAAAGAAAGATATCAGGCCAGGTAAGTCCATGCAAGAGAAAATCAGGAAGACCAATAAAAATCTTAGATGAAGACACCAAATGTGACATTCGAAGAAAAGTTCATTCGTTTTATTTTAAAAAGGAAATACCCACTCTTGAAAAAATATTTATCGAGATAAGCCAAGATAACGATATTCCTTTGATATCCAGAAAACTTTTATGGAAAACTTTAAAAAGTATGAATTTTGCCTGGGAAAAGCACAATCGAAAGGCACTATTACTGGAAAGTGATGAAATTGTTTGCTGGAGACGAAAATATTTGACAACTATAAAGCAGTACCGCAGAGAGCAAAAGAAAATTTTTTATCTTGATGAGACGTGGATAAACGAAGGTTATATAGTCAAAAAAATGTGGCAAGATAAAAATATAACAAGTTCTCGCCAAGCTTTCATAGAAGGCCTTTCGACGGGTATTAAAGTGCCTTCGGGAAAAGGGAAGAGGCTTATAATTGCTCACATTGGAAGCGAAGACGGATTTTTAAAAGAAGGTTTGTTAAGCTTTGAGTCGTGCCGGACGGGAGATTATCATGAGGACATGAATTCGGATGTCTTCGAAGACTACTTCGGGGAAATGTTAAAATTTCTTTCAGCTGATTCGGTCGTGGTTATGGATAATGCAAGCTACCATTCAAGGCGCTTAGAGAAAGTACCAACTTCAGCTTGGAGAAAGCAAGAAATTATTAACTGGCTGTCAAATAAAGGTATTCAGTTTGAGACGAATTCAGTAAAGAAGGAACTACTAGCCATAGTAAAACAACATAAATCTCGCTTCATGAAATATGCCG
Organism: Leptinotarsa decemlineata; assembly: GCF_025532065.1. Lineage (NCBI taxonomy): Eukaryota > Metazoa > Arthropoda > Insecta > Coleoptera > Chrysomelidae > Leptinotarsa > Leptinotarsa decemlineata. The sequence goes on along the minus strand of NW_027412528.1, from coordinate 13,939,069 downwards.
TAGAAGATGTAGCAGAAAAGTATAAAGTAACTGTGCTGCGCCTACCGCCATATCATTGCGAATTAAATCCTATAGAACTTATATGGGCACAAGTTAAAGGATATGTTGCAAGGCACAATACCACATTTAAAATGAAAGATGTCAAGGTATTGTTTGATCAAGCCATTATGGAAATCACATCAGAAAACTGGCAAAAAGCAATCCAGCATGTTTTAAAAGAGGAAGATAAAATGTGGGAACTGGACAACTTGGTCGATCAGGTGGTTGACCCTATAATTATAACACCAGGGGATGATGACAGTTCTTCGGATGAAGACTATACTGATGTAGAATAATTTAATTGAATTGTAAATATACTGTAGCGGGATAAGCAATCTGGACAGAGACCAGTGTATCAGTGACAGTGACACTTTTGCTTAGGTTAGGGTTTAGAATTAAGGGTAGTCTGAATAATTATTTTCTCGGAAGGTTCTCGAAAATTGTACCTAGTAATCTCTAGAACATTCAATTAGGGTATAAATAGAGTGTTGTTAAACGTTAAGGGAAGTTCACAGTTTTAGTATTGTTCAAGTGTCAAATTGTAATAACGTATCCAGTAAAGTTCTTGTCGTTTTTGTGAATAAATTGATTTAAAGTCCCCACAAGTGTTTCAATACGTAAAGTTCGTTCGTGTGTGTTTGTGAGTATTTCCCGATTTCGGTTCGTATATATTTTATTGTTACATTTTATATTTTTTTAATAACACTGTTCTGCTGTATTAAATTTTTATTTCCTTTAATATAATTTTTATGAATGTATATTCTTTTGGCAATTATCCCACTAGCGCGCCTCTGGCTCAGTATTTATCCGTCGATAACAATGGACAAATCCCTTAAAACAGGGTGATACCTACCTGCTCTTTATGAAACGACATAATTTTGCAATGCGGACTAGGGAAGTGACAGAATTTATTGACGGATCACCCTGTAGCGCTTTTGAATACTTAATGAGATTTTATTACTCTACACTCTTTTGAAATAGACTATAGTTATATTTTTGGTTTCATCAAATGAAACGTTTCTTACGGTACAAATATTTAGTTTTATTGGATCCCAAACCCTATAGCCATTATTCGAATAACCTATCATTATCTTTATTTCTCCTTTCGGATCAAATTTAAATTTTTGTTTTTCTTTGGGAATGTGACAATGAGCTAAACTGCCAAAAACTTTCAAATGTTTTAAATTGGGTTTCTTTTTATAAAACATTTCAGCAGGAGTGACTTCTTTTAAGGAAACAGTAGGTGTACGATTGAGTAAATATACTGAACAAAGTATTGATTCCCCCCACATGAACTTAGGCAACTTTGATTGCAGCAACAGAGACCTACCTTTTTCCAAGAGTGTCCTATTCAAACGCTCAGCACTTCCGTTCATTTCCGGGTTATAGGGGACAGAGTATCTGATCCGAATACCCCTGGTCCTACAAAAACCAACAAACCGATTTGAGCAATATTCCGAGCCGTTATCGCATTGTATCGACCCGATTTTATACCCTGTAATATTTGTGACCATAGCTTCATACTCTTTAAAACATTCTATAATGTCACTTTTATGTTCGATAAGATAAACGATGCTAAAATGAGTAAACCCATCTAAAAAAGTAACAAAATACCTTTTATTGTCATGTGTTACTGGTGTCACCGGACCACAGATGTCGCTGTGCACAATTTCCAATGGACGCCTTGTTACTTTCTTATATGAAGTTTGAAACGGTTTACGAGTAATTTTAGATTGACTACAGATAGAGCAAGTTTCCAGTTCTTTATCATTTAAATTAACATTAATTCCATCAACCATATTACTTTTAACAAGCTTTTCAAAATTTTGTTTTCCTATATGCCCTAGTCTAGTATGCCATAGTTTAGAATTCTTATTAACTTCACAAACATTAGCAGACTTGTCATGAACAACTTCAAATTCTACAATGTACAAGTTATTTTCCTTTTTACCTTCAACAATCAACTTATCTGATTTTCAAAGACAACTCTTAAATTAGCCTTTTGCAGCTTTTGCACAGATAACAGGTTCTGTCTTAGATTTTTAATAAAAAGAATACTTTTAATCTCCCCTGTCTTCATTTCCTGTAGTTTTACCTTGATTAGTCCTACCTTACTTGCTTGTAGACTCTCATTTTCTTTAGCTACTGCGATTTGAATTTCACCTTCCAAATTCCTAACCTCAGAAAAGTAGCTATCATCGTTTACCATATGGTCTGTTGCCCCAGAATCCACGACAAATCTTACAACATTACTGTTCATGGTGTTTGACACATTGCAGTTCATAGCACTTCCAACTGTTGCGACAAAAGCAATACTTCCTTCTTTTTCAGCGCTAGCTTCGTTTGCTTGTCTTCTTTCGTTCTTATTTAACCAACAGTCTTTTCTAAAATGTCCGACTTTACCACACTGATAACAAGGAAACTTCCTAACTTCTCTGGAGGATCCAGCCGAGCTTCCAGCATTTCTGGATTCCCTTTTATTTTTGTTAAAACCGCTGTACGCCACTGTATTTGTGTGTGACCCTGTCTCTGCTTGTGCACTACCCTTCCTTTTCATTTCATGATCTAGCAACTTGCCCTTCACAAACTCCAGTGTTAGTTTTTCTTGCTCTAATGTTTCCAGAGCTGTAACAATAGTGTCGTACGAAGTAGGTAGTGTCAACAACAAGTGACACACTATATCTATCTCTTCAAGACTCGCTCCAACAGACTTTAGTTCCCGTACTGTCTCTTCAAACCTTACAAAGTGTTTTTCCAGAGTTTCACCTCTTTCTAACTTCATAGTGAGGAGTTTTCTTCTTAAGTAGAGTTGGCTAGCTATGCCTTTCCTTTGAAAAACCTTTTCAAGAGCTTTCCACATTTGGTATGCTGTCTTTTTATCTTTAATATACTCGAGATGTGAGTTAGCAATACATTGCACAATAATTGCCTTGCTCTTCCTGTCTTGTTTGACCTGTTGCTCATCCGGAGACTCTTCTTCCGTCTTGATGGTAGAAAGTACCCCCTTTTGGTCAAGAATTGTTTCCATGCGAAATTTCCAATGGTCAAAGTCCTTGCCATCAAATTGACCAATTCCATACTTTTCCACAGTGAAATTTTCTTGGCGGGTACTCATTTTTAACCTCAAAAATACGTGATTTTGTCTCCCTGTCTTCCGAACTAAGATTCCACCGTTAGTTCACTTCTGGGTAATCTAAGTAATCTGGGCCCATAACCTGAAGAGTTATGCAGTGAAACACGGCATTTTAGTTCGTGGAATACTTTATTTTAGCTTAATGTAAAATCAAATGATAACTAACTAGACAACATGGAATCGCCAGCTGTCAACATCAACCGGGGTGTCTACACACCCGTCTTGACGTACAACTACAATTAATGATCGAAATCTCTGGATTGTATTTTAACATCTATCGTCAATTTCAGAAAAAAATATTACTGAAAAGGCACGTTGTTTGATTGTGCCTATATCCGTTGTTTCGTCCATAATGAGAGAAAAAAACATTCCAGGCTTTCTTAAAACTGCAAATAATTCCTCTCGGAAATATTTTCCTAAATTTTCTCTTATTATAGTTGTGGCTTTCGTTCTCTTACATGTTAGAGCCTTTGCAACAGATGAATCTTTGAAAATATTTGAACATACAGTGGTCAATGTATCCATTACTATAAATGGTAAATTACAATAGGCCACAAAACCTGCAAGTTTTATTTCTGCATATTTGACGGCATCAAATTTAGGCGTTTGTGCCATTTCGGCAATGTCACTAATGTCAGTACATTTTGAAACTTGCCTGGAGCGCCAAATGTGTTGCTCACGTTTACTGTGACGATAAATATCATTTTTATTGGGAAATATGTCCATATTACACAATTTACAGAAAGCATACTCAATATTATTATCTTTGGGTTTATCAGATTTTTTTAGCCAATTTTTGAAACATTCCAGTTCTAACAATTCTTGACGGAATCTATAATATCTCTAGATTTTTCTTTCCCTTGAAATAATTTTTTCGTTAGTCTCATAACATAATTGCTGGTAATGTTTGATTCAATGTGTTCGACATCGGCAGACTCCTAAAAGACTTGTGTCATTAGACAATCGTCATATGAATCAGAGAAAAAATTTATACATACCTCTCTAGATGTTCCAGCTTTGCTATTCAACTTCAACCATTTATCCATTTTTTTATTCACATTTTTCTTCAAAAGAAATTTTTTTAAGTTATTAATTAAAAAAATGTCTTGTGAGGCTCAAATCTCAAATACACAACAATGGATGCAAAAAGTAAAGATGAAGATGTTACGATGTTGATGTTAGATGAAATAATTTTTGACAAAGATTTAGGTTAATTAGGTTCGACTTTAATTTGACAGTTATCAAAGTACTGCTGTCAATGAGACGTGGCAGATGACAGAGCATTGCCCAGCATGGCATAAAACAGAAAACACAGAATACTAAATTGGTTCAAGAGTTAATATCAATGACGTATTTCCCTCTTCATTCATTGCATGGCCAACAAAGATAAAAATGTGATCTGGGTGTGACCATTTCTTGTTCACAATCATGTCATCTATTGGTGAGCCGGATTCCTTACAAAGGGCTGGAAATTCGCTATTACTCACAAAACACTGCAGAAGGGTAAAATTACTTACAAATCCAGGAATTACTGGCAGATTGGCAACCCTGACTGGAAACCAGAAAGTAAGGTTAGATAAGCTCAGCTGTGAACAAAACAATATAATTCCTCTTTTTCTGGACAGTAAATGTGTTTCAGCAGTGCTGCCATCTCTTCTACATCCAGCACAAATTATTTTACAATTTAATTAAAGTTTATAAAAGCTGTTAAATTCCGTAATAAATCAAAAAAATTAATACTGATGTGCGAATGTGAAAAAAAGGTAGGTGATACGGCTTAATAAGTGCAATAATAGAATTTAGCAGCCTAAAAAATTGAATAATAAGGTGTTTCAAGTAAAAAAGTTTTTTCATCCTTGGCCTGTGTAATTAATAACTTCATTTTGTACGTTCAAATACGCACAAAATCAATAGATGAATGAACATTCTTTCAAAGGAGTTATCACATCCATTCTTGTTTTTGAATATTTTATGGGGGGTGGTGTAATTACGAAGAAGTTGAAGAGGTAATATTTTACTTGAAAAATATCACGCTCCATGTAAACGTGACGTGATACACAGACAGGAAGCTTGTACACGTATGTCAAAAACTATGTATAATAAATTAGTATTTCGTGTTTTCCCGTATATCCCAAATTGTTGGCAACTTGATGTCTATACTGATAGAACTTTAATTTTTTCTGCGGTTCAACTAAACAAAATAACTCGTATTTTAATTTTCCAGAGAGGAAGACCTTCTTCATTTGATGGTCACATGTGGAGGAATCATCATTCAGGAACTGGTTCAACAAGATGATGAATATAGGAAGGCAGCTATCTCTTCTATTTCCTTCCTAGCCAGGGAGAGAATTCGTATTCCAAAACTCAAGGTAGAAAAGGTGGATATGCTGACTGACCAGTTGTCAGCAACCACACAAGAGACAAGACAACCTGGAGTGGCCACCTTCAGGCTGGACGACGGCTCATTGATTTATGCCAGTCATGACCTCCTAATAAAACACTCGGATTATTTTCTCGCCATGTTCAGTGGACGCTTCAAGGAAAGCGTCAAGGATGAAGTAAAGCTTCCCGACGTTGACCCTGAAACATTTAAACGGGCCCTGAACTTGCTTGAGCGCCCAACATTCGAAGAGCACGGACTCCAGGACCTTTTAGACGTTCTCCAACTGTCAGATCGTTTTCTGTTGAAGAATCTGTACAACTGCCTCTGTGGGTGGATCAGTTGTAACGTAATGAAGCCTGACAATGTGAGCGACCTCTATCAGTGGTCTCTGGAGACAGGACTACAGCAGCTCAGGATGGATGCCGTCAGATTCGCTCTGACCGTTGGGGTCGATGAATATCAAAGATTGGAAATGTTTCAAGAGTTATTCGACCTGACTCACAAGGAGAAGCTCTCGAAGGATATTTCAGATTTGTTGGGGAGGTATCTGCAGAGATGTGAGTAAGGTTTGGAAGCTGCTGAGCAGGAAGAGTTTTCCAAGTAGCAACGTAAATGTAAACTCCATAGCGACTGTATTCCTTTCCTCTATATACGTGGCAATATCATCATACGCGGCATACATTTTAAAGTTTATTTACTGCGAAAATATTACCTTTATTTATATGGACTACGAAAAATAGTTTAAATAACTAGTCAACATTATTTATTTGGGAATTAACTTATTTATTTATTTATTCTTCCGGTGTTTCAATAATTCATTTAATTTATTAAAAGTATTCATTTTGGAATCTGTAATCTACTAAATATTTATTGTTTTTCGTATATAACTTAAGTCTATTTTTTACTAACATTGTGTTAGAAAAAAGTATTTCAATTGTTGAATAAAATATTGTTTTCATAGTTTCATAGTTTTAATGATAGAATAACAAAAAAAAGATGTGGATTTTTCACAGAAACTATCTAAATGCACCCGAGGTAATAAGGAAAAATACTGAAACAAATCATTATGTGTACTCATATATAAAACTTCCATTGAACAGTTTGAATTGAGAAATAACGCTTCAAAAGTTATTTTCATTTAAACATTTCAGATCACTATATGCTATTGGCTTTCCTTGAAATATTCTCCAAAATCCTGGGGATCCAGTAAAACTGAAAAAGCGGCGTATGGAAGTTTCTTATTTCTGAAGGAATTCACTTAAATTGTTATCCATATGCAGGTTCTGCCAGAAAAGTTATTTTGAAAAATGAGAATAAACATTTTTGGGAAAGAAAGTTTTTGGCTTTCTACTACCCCATCTTGATACAAAAAAAGAAGGTTGAGGGAATCTTCCAAGATGGAGTAGTAGAAAGCCAAAAACTTTCTTTCCCAAAAATTAATCACCCCTAAAAATGAGAATAAACATGTTTTTCTGATTGATTCAGCTGTTAATTGATGAAGCTCCATAGTAATTTAATAAACTGCACTTTCTACTTTAAATGAATAGTAACAAATTGCACTTACATGGAACACTGTCATCCTCACTGCCATACATCGATGGTTCGCCTTAAGACACTTGCCCTAAGGCTCTTCAGTACCAAATTGGATAACATTATAGAAAATACACACAATTCATTCATGAATTACGATTTTTTAATGTCACGGAATAAGCTTGATCTGCTTATGTCATCGATGACATTGTAATGACATTCATTCACCTATTTGATTTAATCCCAGCCAAGAGGAATCTTATTTGAATTGAAGGGGTTATATTTTTAGGAGTGATTAATTTTTGAGAAAGAAAGTGTTTGGCTTTCTACTACTCTATCTTGATAGAAAAAAAGATGAGGGAATCTTCCTAAGAAAGGAAGGAAGTAATCAATTTGAAAATAAGTAACTCTATACATGGATGTGTAGATCATGCAAAGAAGTAACTTTCAGACACAAACTGAAAGAAAGTCCTCCTGAAACAGCTACTTTCATATAAACATTGAATTACACGAAAGAAAAAACTTTCAAAACAAATACTTCTATATGAACACTGAATTATACTAAAGATACTTTTCTCTACCAAGTTTGTATTTCAAACATTCGTTGTGGAATAAAAATCAGATATCATTCACTTTAAATTAATGGTAACAAATTGCACTTACATGGAACACTTGTCATCCTCACTGCCATACATCGATGTTTCGCCTTAAGACACTTGCCCTAAGGCTCTTCAGTACCAAATTGGATAACATTATAGAAAATACACACAATTCATTCATGAATTACGATTTTTTAATGTCGCGGAATAAGCTTGATCTGCTTATGTCATCGTAATGACATTCATTCACCTATTTGATTCAATCCCAGCCAAAAGGAATCTTATTTGAATTGAAGGGGTTATATTTTTAGGAGTGATTAACTTTTGAGAAAGAAAGTGTTTGGCTTTCTACTACTCTATCTTGATACAGAAAAAGATGAGGGAATCTTCCTAAGAAAGGAAGGAAGTAATCAATTTGAAAATGAGTAACTCTAAACATGGATGTGTAGATCATGCAAAGAAGTAACTTTCAGACACGAACTGAAAGAAAGTCTCTTAGACAAAAACCATGTGAATCCACTGATAAAACAGGAGATTGTTGATTTACTCACCATTTGTGTGTCTCAAAATTATTTCCAGTTTGACGGAGAATTCTTTTCATGCAATGAAGGACTAATAATGGGGAATCCTTTGAGTCCCTTACTGACGGAAATTTTCATGGATAACATAGAGTATGAAATCCATAATAATCAGTTAGCCAACAATTTTTTGTACTGGTACAGATACGTAGATGATATCTTAGTATGTTTTACTGGTACAGATAGGCAATTAGGCAAGTTCATTGAATATGCCAATTCCATCCACCCGTCAATAAAATTCACCACTGAGAGGGAGGTAAATAATTCAATAAATTACCTGGACTTAACCATTACGAAAAATAACAATAAACATGAGTTTGCAATTTTCCACAAACCATCGTACACGGACATTATCATACATAATTCCTCCACACACCCGTACCAGCATAAAGTTGCTGCATTCAATAGTATGCTTCACAGATTATTGAATATTCCACTGTCTGATAGGGATTTCCAGAAAGAGCTGAATTTGATCAAACAAATCGCGATTAATAACGGTTATAAGGTAGATATTGTAAGCCCCATTCTTTCCAAAAAACGACAAAAGCAAGCCATGGATCTGGTCTACCCATATTCAAGATGCGATAACGTGAGTTATAAGACATTGACATATGTGGGGGAACCAAACAGGAATATTGCCCGTTTTTTGAAGAAAGAAGGCGTAAACGTAGCTTATAGAACGAATAATAACCTAAGTAAATTTATTAAAAACAATAAGGACAAAACTTTGGTGTCGGATAGATCAGGAGTATATAAGCTGACTTGTGGCTCTTGTCCAAAACTGTATATTGGCCAAACAGGAAGAACATTTTTCCAACGAATTAAAGAACATAGGAGTAGTTTTGTAAATAGAAAGACCAATTCCACATTTGCAAACCATCTTTTAGCAGAAGGACACGAGTTCAATCATGAGTACGAGGTGTTACATTCAGAAGAGAAGAGTTTGAAACTTAATCATCTAGAATGTTTAGAAATCAATAGATTCAGGAATTCGGGTAATTTACTGAATGATCAATTAGAACTCAATAACTCTCCGTTACTGAATATATTTTTTCAAATGTGAAAATGGAACATAAGTGCAGGTAATTTAATTCGTTAGAAACTCAGGTAAAATATCAGCTACTTAAAATTCAGGTACTTCATTTACAGGTACTTTGATTTCAGGTACTCCATAAACTATATATATATTTAGTATTGAATGTGTAGAATTAGTTGAAAGACACGCCAGATGAAGCCATTGTATGGTGAAACACGTGTTGCGTTTTTGTAAAAAATTTAGTGAAAATCTCACAATAAAGTGTTTTTGGAATACGTTAGTTATGGATTTTCATCAAGTATCGGCCGATTCCATCATATATTTGAAAGAAAGTCCTCCTGAAACAGCTACTTTCATATAAACATTGAATTACACGAAAGAAAAAACTTTCAAAACAAATACTTCTATATGAACACTGAATTATACTAAAGATACTTTTCTCTACCAAGTTTGTATTTCAAACATTCGTTGTGGAATAAAAATTAGATATCATTCACTTTAAATTAATGGTAACAAATTGCACTTACATGGAACACTTGTCATCCTCAATGGTATACATCGATGTTTCGCCTTAAGACACTTGCTTTAAGGCTCTTCAGTACCAAATTGGATAACATTATAGAAAATACACACAATTCATTCATGAATTACAATTTTTTAATGTCACGGAATAAGCTTGATCTGCTTATGTCATCGTAATGACATTCATTTACGTATTTGATTTAATCCCAGCCAAGAGGAATCTTATTTGAATTGAAGGGGTTATATTGTCAAACGCCAAATTGTCAAACATATTAATTTCCGAAAATTTTCAATTTTTCAAGTTTATAGCCTCAGTGCACCGCACTGTATGGGTCGATTTAGTAAAAGTTCATTTACCTAAATAAAAGTTATGATATTCGGCAATTAGCGATAATGCAATAATGCTGATTGGCATTATTAGACTTCGACCCAGAATCGGGAACAAGAATGTTTGATTCAATGATTTTATTGGACCCCACAGGACATATTTCGGTGTATCCTTTCCGAAGCTCTGCTCTATCAGATATATTCCTCACAGTCATAGGGGGCTGTAGAGAATCAATCATTTCTCAGAGCCGTAGGGGACTGTGTGGCATGGTTAAGTTGTTAGAAACGCAAGTTTCTAAATGCATAAAATGGAAGAATGTTTGAGTATGCGGATTAGTTTGCCACCTTCTGAAGATAACACATCCATCACCCTTGAAAATGTACCTTCGGTAAGTGTATTATTTTTGATTTGTATTACTGGTTTGTTGAAGTATATAATTTTGATTAAGCGTAACATTGTTGTACCTTTATTTTAATAAACTTCATTATTTTCTATCTCTGTGATTATTATTCTTATATAAATACCTCCATCTGAGTTTTCGAAAGCCTTCGACTGTGTCAATCATGATATACTTATAAAAAAAATGTACTGTTATGGCATAAGAGGAATAAGTCTTGAATGGTTCAAATCGTACCTAAAAGGTAGATCCCAGCTGACGAAAGTCAATAATGTGTATTCGGACATTTTGGCTATTGATTGCGGGGTACCTCAAGGATCTGTTCTAGGGCCCATTTTATTCCTATTATACATCAACGATCTTGCTACAGTTGATATTGAAGGGTCATTCACAATTTTTGCCGATAACACCACATTGTTATGGCATGAAAAAAATACTAACAATTTGAAGCAAATGATATCATTAGATTTAGAAAAAGTCAAACAGTGGTGTGATTCTAATTTACTCTCCTTCAACGTAGACAAGACCAAAATTGTAAACTTCAAATTTAGCTATGACAACTTGCTATTAGATGGTAGGAAGATAAAAGAAACGACTTGCACAAAATTTCTTGGTCTGCATATTGACAATAAATTAAAATTTAAAGAACATATCACATCTTTATGCACAAAATTGGCTTCAGGATCATTTGCTGTCAGAATTGTCTCCAATGAACTTGATCTATTCACTGCTAGATCGACTTACTTTGCCCTAGTAGAGTCTCATCTAAGGTATGGCATTGCATTTTGGGGATTCTGTAGTAAACAACTATTGAACCAGGTCTTCGTGTTGCAAAAGAGATCTTTGCGGTTTTTATGTGGGGCAAACCATAGGGATAGTTGTAGACAACTTTTCGTTAAATACAGAATCCTCTCTCTATTCAGCATCTTCATTCTTGAAGTTGTTTGCCTGATTCATAAAAGATATAACACTGATTCTCCAGATACACATAGAATCCACAACACAAGACAGAACAGTAGTAATAATTTACATCTGCCAATACCCAGATTGACTCTAACAAAACACTCTAACATGTACGAAGGGAAAAAAATGTTCAACCATTTACCACAGGTAGTTAGGGATATAGTAGAGCAGAGACGTTTCAGGGAGTCGGTCAAAAATATACTGCTCATGAAAGCTTATTATAGCCTGCAGGAATATTATGATGACAAATTGTAAATATTCTCAGTGTTCTGCCAAGATAAGCTAAACAATATTATGTATTAACGGTCACGTTTTTATCATTATCATTATTACTATTATACATATAGTCTTGTTTTATTCCACATTAATATGTGTATGTGTAAATTGAATTGTGATACAATTGCATTTATAATGAAAATGCAAGGTTTGATTTGTTTTGACAAATATGTTTTACATACTTTTTAATTTGCTGTTTTATTTATTTATATTTTTATATGTATATATATACACATATATTTATACTTTCATCACACTTTGTCAATGAGAATTTATTCTTGGACAATAAAGTATATTTATCTATCTATCTATCTATCTAACCCCCAACTCGCGAGCCATTTGGGTCGCGACAATATTTTGAGGAGTGATTAATTTTTGGGAAAGAAAGTTTTTGGCTTTCTACTACTCCATCTATAATAGAGTTACTCATTTTCAAATTGATTACTTTCTTCCTTTCTTTGGAAGATTCCCTCATCCTTTTTTTTGTCGCCCCCCACGAACTACAATTTACAAAACTTGTAACTTGAGCGAGCAAATGACTAACGAGGTCTTACCTTTCACATTCGATTACACTTGATGTGAATTTCATTACATGATAATTGCACCAGAACCGGAAGGTGTTTTTGATCCATCTGTAATGGAACAACTATCTGCTGGAAAATTTTTTTTACGACCGGTTTCGGGGGTGATCCCATTACCAAGTATAAAATTGAACTCTGAATTTTGAAACATCGAGTTTATAGAATTTTCAGGTATGCTGCAAGCACAGGTATTTGAGAGACATAAATTCAAGAGAGGAGACCTACATAAATCGAATTACTCGTTTAGGGGTATATGTTTCTGGTTTTTAATTGATTTGTTAATTTCCATGGCCTCCAACAGATTCATTTTTCTCCCTTTATTACATTATATGTAGGATTTTGATGTTATCTACATTCATCTTGTGGTTTGATTCTTGAAGATGTTAGTACATTGCAGATTTGTTGTCCAAACAGACGTGTTCACGCAGTCTTATTTCTGAATTTCTACAGGGTTTGGCCTGTATATACTGCAGATCATTCGCCACACTCTATTCTATATACAGGGTGTAACTGAATAAGTGTAATACATTTAAGGAGGTGATTTCTCATAAAAAAAAATAGGATCTTTCATATAAAGGAATTTCATTGGAGCATCCCTTATTAAGATACAGCCCCTTAAAGGGGGTGCATAAAATTTGTATAACAATTTTTTTCACAAGCACCAAAAAAGTTACAATATTGAAATTAACCTGACGTTTTGTACTACCAAAAAGACACTTAGCCAGAAATTTATTTGGTTTACCCCATGGTTCTAAGAGGTGGAAAACGCAGCCCCTAAAATTTATTTCCAATGTAACTTTTGGTCTTATTATTTGTTTACCATTTAAAAATTTATTTCCGATAGCCTGGTTCATTCTAAACAAATAATGTCTCTTGGGTTTTTTGCCCAAAATAAACCAGTTCGCAGCAAAAAGTTATTTAAGGAATAACTACAAAGATACATCGTCAAAAATGCGAAAATACGAAACTAATCTATCTAGTAGGTCGCTATTAGTAATAGTGACAATTGAATTGGTATGACGCTGTCAGTTTATGAATTTTCGAAATTGAATTAATACTAATTGTGTGTTGTTGTTCCGTTCTTAATTTGTTACTTTAATAATTCACTTGTTATTAAAATGGCATACACAAATGAGGAAATGGCTGATATGCATTACGATTACGGTCTGTCGCAGGGGAATGGGTTAGAAGCTTCTAGAAGATATGCTGAAATGTATCCTCAACGGCAGCATCCTTCACATAGAATATTTGCTCGACTTCATCAACGATTACGAGAATATGGTTTATTCGACAAAAGAGCGCAGGGTAAATTTTCGTTATGTGGACACCCGGCGATTTTGAAAAAATTTTTGACTGTACTTACGTATTTTGATGCGAATCAGAAAGAAAAAAGCGGCGCTCTCCCTTATTTAAAAAGTTACGGCCCTTCAAAGATCAGAAAAGGGCAACTTTTCAGCTTTCTTTTTGACAAAATAAAAACACAAGCATTCATTCACTAAGTCACCTTTACACCTTATTCCTCCTTCTTTGATACTTTTCACTTCAATAATGGACATTTTTCTTATAAAAAACTTAATTTAAAAACGAATGCTTCTCCTGGTGACATTATTCTATTTTTAGGTTAGTTACTAGTGACATTTCAGAAAAAAGCGGTTGGTATTTGCCGCTGCCTACTATTTCAAATTCGTAATACACCACCAAAAACCAATTTACGATCTGAAGAATGAAGGTAAAAAACATTTGAATTACTTTAGGAATATGGACTGCATCAGTCGTACCAACCATGCCATTAACCTTAAAACGTAAAATAAAGAGATATGTAACCAAAAAGCAGTTCCGTACATTTTTTAACATTTTTATAAGAAAAATGTTGATTATTGAAGTGAAAAGTGTTAAAGAAGGAGGAATAAAGTGTAAAGGTGACCTAGTGAATGAATGCTTGTGTTTTTAAATAGTTTATTTTGTGAAAAAGAAGGCTGAAAAGTTGCCCTTTTCTGAACTTTGAAGGGCCGTAACTTTTTAAATAAGGAGAGCGGCGCTTTTGGTAAATTTTTGTTATGTGGACACCCGGCGATTTTGAAAAAATTTTTCACTGTACTTACGTATTTTGATGCGTAGATTACGAATCCGAAAGAAAAAAGCAGCGCTCTCCCTTATTTAAAAAGTTACGGCCCTTCAAAGATCAGAAAAGGGCAACTTTTCAGCCTTTTCACTAAATAAACTATTTAAAAACACAAGCATTTATTCACTAGGTCACCTTTACACCTTATTCCCCTTCTTTAACACTTTTCACTTCAATAATCAACATTTTTCTTATAAAAATGTTAAAAAATGTACGGAGCTGCTTTTTGGTTTCATATCACTGTATTTTACGTTTTTAAGGTTAATGATACGGTTGGTACGACTGATGCAGTCAATATTCCTAAAGTAATTGTAAAATGTTTTTTGCCTTCATTCTTTAGCTCGTAAATTTGTTTTTGACACTTTTCTTAAAATTACAACAAATGTACTGAGCTTTTTTCTTCGGTATTTTCATAATCCGCTTTCTATTGCATCTATACCATAAAGTGTCATAATTTAATTTGCACTCTTCATTGCAATTAGTACAACGTATTGTTGCTGCAAACACTCCTACTTGAACCAAATATAGAATTGCATTATTTCTTATTAGTAAATTATGAATTTCGTTCAAATTTATTTTGTATTTTTCTTTCACGTCAAACTAAAAATTCAAATCTACGAATTTGAAATAGTAGGCGACGACAAATACCAACCGCTTTTTTCTGAAATGTCACTAGTATCTACCTACAAATATCAGAGTGTCACCAGGAGAAGCATTCGTTTTTAAATTGAGTTTTTTATAAGAAAAATGTTGATTATTGAAGTGAAAAGTGTCAAAGAAGGAGGAATAAGGTGTAAAGGTGACCTAGTGAATAAATGCTTGTGTTTTTAAATAGTTTATTTGGTGAAAAAGAAGGCTGAAAAGTTGCCCTTTTCTGAACTTTGAAGGGCCGTAACTTTTTAAATAAGGGAGAGCGCCGCTTTTTTCTTTCGGATTCGTAATCTACGCATCAAAATACGTAAGTACAGTCAAAAATTTTTTCAAAATCGCCGGGTGTCCTCATAACGAAAATTTACCGAATTTTGCAACTGGATGCTGGAAATGATTAGAAGAAATTGTGACTTTCTGAAGACGATAGAATTCAGACGAATGTAGTTTTTCTCGGGACAAGATTATTAATTTTTCATAATTACCACACATGGGCTGATGAAAACCCTCACGCTTTTGTCGAAACTAACCATCAAGAACAGTTTTCTCTTAACGTGTGGCTCGGAGTTATTAGGGATGATTTAATTGCACCTCATTTTCAACCTCTTCGATTGAATGGTGAGGCATACATTCAATTTTTAAGAGAAGTGCATCACTGCTGGAGGAAGTTCCTTTGGGCGTCAGAAGGGATATGTTTTTCATGCATGATGGGGCTCCCGCCCATTTTAGTCAAGCAGAAGGTCAGCATTTAACTGAAACATTTGCAAATCAGTGGATAGGTCGAGGAGGACCACAGAACTGGCCCGCTCGCTCCCCGGATCTCAATCCTCTCGATTTCTCTATTTGGGGCCATTTACAGCATTTGGTTTATCGTACTCCTGTTCGCGATGTAGGGGACTTAAGAAACCGCATCATCGATGCGTGCAGGGTAACCAGAGAGTCTCCAGGAATATTTGAGCGAATACGTGGCTCAATGCGCCGACGTCTAGACGCATGCGTAATGTCTGAAGGTAGACATATTGAACATTTACTATGATTTCTACTTGTTGTGTGTTTTGTTATTAATAAATTAGTTTTGTTTATTACCCTTCAATTGTTTAATGCAGGTACTAACTACAAAATAACTATAAATGAATGAATTTGCTTCATCTCACTTCTGAGATGAATAATGAAATGAATACACTTCAAAAAACAAAACGTTTAATACTCAATAAAAACAGTAAACCTGGAACCAAAAGAATTCCATTTAGATAAAGCAGTTCCTTCTCCACATTAGTATCAAAATGCACAAACTTCCGAATACCACTTTTTGCTGGGAACGCAATTAGGATTGATGCAATGAGGGCATCGGTTTAAAAACTTTGACGACACCGGAATCTTATTTTTGATATGCGTCTTCACTATGTCACAGAGAGCTTCAATAAAAAGAGGATGATCGTTAGGAGCAGGAACTCGCCGAATGATCTCTACTCCAACCTGAAAGAATAATAAGAAAATATATATATATATATATATATATATATATATATATATATATATATATATATACGAATATGAAAGTTATTAAGTGTCTTGATATAGAAACAGAAGTTAATATCGGACATAGCACTCAAGAAAGTGGCAAACCATAGACACGTGTTTCGGGCTTTTGGCCCATCATCAGTATGGTGCAGCCAAGTGTAAGGATGGGCAACACTTGGTTACCAAAAGATAGAAATACAAATGCACGGAGCTACCAGCAGGAGCCAACCGCACATTTGTGGTTTCAGTTGATAGATCTTGTGTTTACAAGAATGTATGTAAAAATGGATGTCACGCAGGTAGCTATAGCTGCCTCCGTGGTGATTTTGATAGTTTTCTTATATATATATAAGATTTTAATAATTTTTTTTTTTAATGTCAAGTACTAAAAGGTCTACCTTGGGACAAAATTTGAAATGTTTATTAAAGTTTCAGGGCATACTACGATATTTTTTCTTAGTCGAAAATCGGGATTTTTTATTAGCGATTTTTTTATTGAAAAAATCACTACGCCACTGGATTCAGAGTGCCTCTAAACAGATGTAACCAAAATTTCATGAAAAAATATTCATTATTAACAAAGTTATGACAACTCAAAAATTCGAAAACTCACACAGCTAACAGTCACAAAAAAACACTCTATATCAACAGATATAGCCATGAGAATATTTTTTTTATGATTTCAACAATAAAGTGCCGCAAGATGAAAAAAAAAACAAATAGCGTAAATATTTTTAATGAAAATAACGGAATTACATTCAAGTTTTCACGCAAATTAACTAAAAACTAAGACCTAATATTTCAATTTAAATCTTAGTTGCCATGGGAATGATATTACAGTTTGACACTTGTGAAAGATTTAAGTGTACTATTGTCAACAATATTCACTTTACAGTTCTTCGAATTATTTTGTGTCATGGCTGCAAGATTGAGCGTAAGAGAGAAAATTGAAATTGTACGCCTTTCGGGAGATGACGTTAGAAGTGCTACAGAGAGACATCCAGATCGTCCTCGTATTAGGTACGGCAAATAAAATAAATAAAATATTCAATGAAACTGGTGCAGTATCAAAAATGATGTTGAAAAGTAATCCTGTACAAAGACGAAACAGGAATGATCAAATCATTTTAGATTATTTCGGAAATATTCCTAATGCCAGTATAAGGAATGCCACTTTAGATTTGAATATTCCATAAGAAACTCTTCGGAGATGTCTCAAGACGAAGAATATTAAACCTTTCAAGCCAAAATCTTTACACACACTTCAAGAAGGCGACGAAGCAAGACGCCTGGAATATTGTTTATGGGCCCAAGGGGAATATTTAAACAATAGATATTTCCTAAAAAAAATTTTATATACCGACGAAGCCACTTTCACTACAAATGGAGTAGTGTCATCACAGAATTGTCGCTATTGGGCAGCGGATAATCCTAACTGGGTAATAAACTGTAAAAGCCAGTATTCCCAAAAAATCAACGTCTGGTGTGGGATATTGAACGAACGAATTATTGATCCTTTCTTTTTTGAGGAAAACATTAATGCGCAGAGGTTTCTAGAATTTTTAAACACAGAGTTTTGGGATGCCATTCACGAGCTGCCAATCAATGAACGATCAAATTCAATTGTCCAGTTAGATGTGTGTTCAGTTTATTATGCCAAAGCTGTGAGGCAATGGCTTAACGAACATTTTCCAAACCGATGGATAGGTTGTGGTAGTGCGTTTATAGAGTGGCCACCCAGATCTCCAGACCTCACAGTTTTGGACTTCTTTCTCTGGGGACTTCTCACACAAAAGGTTTACAAAAACCGCTCAAGAGATAGAAATGAACTTTGTGCAAGGATTCGACAGGTATGTGCAGATATTAGCCCTCAAGAAGTAAGGAACTTAATCAGAAACATTCGTAAGCGCTACGACACATGTATCGAAATACGTGGTGGATTAGTAGAGGCTACTAGAATATGAGTTAGAATTAATTGTTGCACTGAATCGAAACATTTCAATAATTAGTTATTAGTTACGTTTATTACAATTTTTTGCTTCATTGTTAGTTGAATTGTGTGAATGTAATTCCGTTATTTTCATTAAAAATATTTACGCTATTTGGTTTTTTTTTTTTTCATCTGGCGGCACTTTATTGTTGAAATCATAAAATGATATATTGTGAGTGTGTGAGCTGTGTGAGTTTTCGAATTTTTGAGTTGTCATAACTTGGTTAATAATGAATATTTTTTCATGAAATTTCGGTCACACCTATTTAGAGGCACTCTGAATCCAGTGGCGTAGTGATTTTTTCCATAAAAAATCGCTAATAAAAAATCCCGATTGTCGACTAAGAAAAAATATCGTAGTATGCCCTGAAACTTTAATAAACATTTCAAATTTTGTCCCAAGGTAGACCTTTTTGTACTTGACATTTAAAAAAAATTATTAAAATCGATTTACAACTTTAAATTTTAGGGAGTGTTTCCATTGAAAATGGGTCACACTGTAGATTGAAAAATAAAATAAGTGAATATGCAAAATTAACAATTTATAAATCAATAATAGCACCCCACTTTGACTATTGCAGTACATTACTCTATTTTGTGAGTAATGAAAATCTAAACAGACTACAGAAGCTTCAAAACAGATCCATGAGGGCAATATTGAGTTGTATAGTTGTAATAAACGCACATCTGTGGAATACATGTTGGAAACACTATCTCTTATGTCTGCTAAACAAAGGATAACACTGAATATGCTAATATTTATATTTGAAATTAAAACACAATATGTTGCCAAATTATCTGAGTGATTAGTTAACCTACACAAATAGTATTAATACACACTCCACTAGAAATAGAATAGGAAATTTTTATATCAACAGAGAACATATAGGTTGTGACTCGTTGTATAGTTCTGGTCTGATTGCATTTAATAATGTTCCAAGTCATATAAAAAGCTGTGATTCATTAAATTTATTAAAAATAAAATGTAGTGAATATATTTCGAGTAATTGTCATCAATAATTTGTCTTGTTTATGTATATATATATATATATATATATATATATATATATATATATATATATATATATATATATATATATATATATATATATATATATATATATATATATATATATATATATATATATATAATAAGAATAAGAAGAAGAATAATGTTGGGGATGCAGTCAAAATTGCTGGGCTGTTGTTTAAAGAATACTCTTTGTTATATGGTCGAGCTTTCGAGAATGTTTATTCCCTTTATCAAGACATCTACAATAAATTGATAACATTGAAGCAAAATTGTAAAACAATAGATAAAAAAGTACTTACTAACTTGAGATTATAGTTTGTGTTTCTCAGTGAAACGTTCGACTTTTTACTGTAACCTCAAGTTAGTAAATACTTTTTTATCTATTGTTTTACAATTTTGCTTCAATGTTATCAATTTATTGTAGATGTCTTGATAAAGGGAATAAACAGTCTCGAAAGCTCGACCACATAACAAAGAGTATTCTTTAAACAACATCCCAGCAATTTTGACTGCATCCATAACATTATTCCGTATTTCTGGAACTGCGGCGAAATTCTACGATGTTCCATTGCGATATTTAAACGCTGACTGCAAGCGTATTCGGACAGTCAAGTACACAGCGAAGTGGAAGATACGGAGCGATACGTGAAGTGATCAAGTAAGGCGATAGACATTCAGACAGTGGACGTTACAGTGCGGTACACGAAGTGATTTAGTAAGGCGATAGACTTTAAAATATTAGTAGAAATTTTTAGTTAGAGTGTTTGTTGTATTTAAAGTGAAATAAAGTTAAGTTTGATTATTCAGTGTAGTCAATTATTGGTGAACCCACAGGTAAAAACTCAACAATACAACGCATCAATCGGATTGCAGAATAATTGGTGAAGTCCATATTCAACATACCTCTTCAGCAAGTTCCTTGCAGTACTCAATATCAAGCTCGTGTAACGTCTCGATGTGCTCATTGACAAAAGCAATAGGAACAACAACAAACGTCTTCTTTCCTTGTTTGACATAACTCTTGATAGCCTCGTCAGTCATGGGACCCAACCACGGCAAAGGCCCAACCTTCGACTGCCACACCAACTGGTAGGGTTGCGAGAAATTCAGTTCCTGCATCACCTGGTGGACGGTAGCTCCTACTTCTGATGGATAGGCATCTCCTCGATTGACTGCCTGAATAGAAACTGAGTTGATTTTTGTTATGGAAACCATATTGATTACTTTATTGAGATTGTTTTCCTAACAAGCACTTTTAGCAATTATCAGATCTGCAATACTCTACTTGATGTGCGTTTCACCAACCAAGATGACGTCTTCAGGAGATGAAAAATAATGAAGGCGCCAACTTGGTTGGTGAAACGCGCTTCGAGAAGAGTATTTTAGTTCTGGTGATGGGAAAAGTGGTTGTTCTGGATTTATTCTACGCCAGAGGTTCCAGTTTTACCTTTTATTGAAAGTTGTTTGTCCAGCAATTTTGAGCAATTCTTTTTAAAAGACACTCCATGAAAAATTTTACAAAATAATTGTATGGTATTGATTTACATCAATTTACTTGATAGAACTAAATGAATGAAAGAAAAATTTATTCAGTAGGAAGCATTATCGTGCATTAGGTGAAAGTTTTCACCAACAGCACCAGCAAACGGACGGACGATAGGTAGAATAATGGTGTCGAGGTACTGTCGAGCTGTGAGGGAGCGATTTGGAAAAACGAGATCGGTTCTGTCGCCGATCATGATTCCGACCCATAGCATAACTGTACAACCTCTGTATGTGTGGACTTCCTGGACGTGTCTCAAACGTTCATTATTTCCAGGTCGTCTCCACAGTCTTACTCGACGAGAATCTGGATGAAATCCAAATCTGGATTCGTCTGTAAACAAAACTGTGGCCCAATCATTTGCATCCCAGTTTTGATGTTCTTGACACCACTCTAATCTTCTACCGCGATTGCCTCTCGACAAAGGTGGACATCTAAGTGGCCTTCTGTTGTGGAGATCTGCTTCATGCAGTCGATTTCTGACAGTATCACGACCAATGGTTACCTGGTGCGTCTGCTGCAACACGTTAACCAACTCAGGTGCTGTGATTGTCGGTTGTCTTCTCGCGGTTAAGACCAAAAATCGGTCTTGAACTGCAGTTCTAGCGCGTCCTTGCCCTGGATGTTGTTCGGCTGGACTGCCAGTTTCACGGAAACGCTGCCACAATCGACTGATAACACTTTGGGAGACCCCCAAACGAAGAGCTACATCATTTTGTCGCATGCCACCTTGAAGAAGTCCTATAGCTCTATTCATCTCAGCCAATGGTAAGTGATGGCGTTCCATGTTAAAGCACAATATTTCCAGTTCAATTGCTGAGCAAGAACTGCATAGAATGTACAAACTCGACACTTTCAGATTATTCATTTTAGTCGAAAACCTACAGTTTGTAAAAAACTTGATAAAAGATTAGTTACCGTTTTTGCAGGCTTTGTTCAACCCATAGAAATCTACAGGGTGGTCGAGTGTACCAATTTAATCGAAATTAAACGACCTCATGCATTTATTTTTATGATATTTAGTATGTTATAAAAATATCCCTAGACTTTTCCGATGTGTGTATATGAATGGAAAGCCCACAATTGTGGGAAACAAAAATTTTAGTCATGTAAGAAAAAACCAGTATATAACCCTGATATACAGTTGAACAGTGATATCATATACCTCGATGCACAAAGCCTACTGAAACATGAAGATGAAATTCAAGAAAGTATTGTTTGTTACGATTTTTGATGTTAATTTGCCGTATTTCAAAATAATAATCTAATATACAGGGTGAATTACGTTCGAATAATGACGTCACCGTCATTTTTTTTAAATGGAACACCCCCATTTTGTCTCAATTTTCGGATTACTCTAGCTGAGCTGATTCCAAAAATGTATCACATGTTGATTCCAATTGGTACAAGGTGGACAAAAATACAGTAGTTGTGTGTGTGCTAATAAAGTAACGCGTAACATTCTTTATTAGGTAAATTAACAATATTATCAAAATACTTATTGTCTAGCGGCAATTGGTTTAAATGTAACACCCCGTAGTTTGGTACATGTTTAGAGTAATAAAAATGAGCTGTTTCCAAACATGTTTGGTACTTGTGGTCTAGCAGACAGAATATGAAAGAAATTATTTCTTATCTACATTTATAAAAAACATAGTCGTCTAGTTTTTTGTGAAATATCATTATTTGTTTAGTAATTTATTGATGTTCAGTGACAGTTTGGTATTCGTGAATATTCGAATGATTGCTTAGATTTAATTGAAAGTAGAAATGGAGTTAAGTGTAAAACAAACAATTGAAATACTTATGATGATTGGGTATGGAGACAGATCGCGAACTCAGATGGAAGTGTGCAATTTGTTTAATGATAAATATCCAGAAAGACCTATAACGCGTTCAACAGTCAGTAAGCTGGAAACGAAATTTCGAGAAACTGGTACGGTTGCAAATGTACGCAAATCAGGTCGTCCCCCTGCAAATGCTGATACAGCATTAGATGTTTTACTGAGTTTTGAAGAAGATGCGCACACTTCTGTTCGTAAAGTTAGTCGCGAAATCGGTGTTGGCAAAACAACGGTACACAAACTATTGAAGCTTGAAAAATGGCATCCTTATAAAATCAAACTTGTGCAAGAATTAAACGAAGATGATCCCGATAGACGACTCCAATTTTGCGAAGAAATGATGGATAAACATCACCGAGACCCTCTCTTGATACAAAACATAATTTTTTCTGATGAGTCCACTTTCACGTTAAATGGTGAGGTTAACCGTCAGAATTGTAGATACTGGGCAAAAGAAAACCCACACTGGATGCGTGAGCATCATACACAATACCCTCAAAAGGTAAATGTATGGGCTGGAATTGTACGAAATCGAATCATTGGACCCTACTTTATCGAAGGTAATTTAAACGGGGCAAAGTACCTTGAGTTTTTAAGGGGGTATCTCGAACCTACTTTACGTAATTTATTTCCCGTAATCCTGGAGGTTTTGATGAAAGTTTATGGTTTCAACAGGATGGTGCACCTCCACATTATGCTGTAGATGTTAGAAGGTACGTAGATGAAATTTTTCCGAACAGGTGGATTGGTAGACGTGGACCCACTGAATGGCCAGCGAGGTCACCAGATTTAAATCCTTTGGATTATTTTCTGTGAGGCCATCTGAAGAATGTTATTTATAAAACGAAACCAGCAATTATTGAAGATGTACAAGTGAAAATTCGAACAGAAATAAACAATATTACGCAAGAAACCATACACAAGGTTCAACAAGAATTTGTACACCGTTTGGATTACTGTCAAATACAGCAAGGGCTGCAGTTCGAACATTTAATTTAAAGTCATGTATTCCAGCATATTCTGTCCGCTAGACAATAAGTATTTTTGATAATATTGTTAATTTACCTAATAAAGAATGTTATGTGTTACTTTATTAGCACACACACAACTACTGTATTTTTGTCCACCCTGTACCAATTTGAATCAACATGTGATACATTTTTGGAATCAGCTCAGCTAGAGTAATCCGAAAATTGAGACAAAATGGGGGTGTTCCATTAAAAAAAAAAAGACGGTGACGTCATTACTCGAACGTAATTCACCCTGTATATTAGATTATTATTTTAAAAAACGGTAAATTAACATCAAAAATCGACGTGTTTCAGGATTATTTCTTAAAATGACCTGTTTAGCTAAAAATGAATTTGTTCCATACTTTACGGACACAGTGTATAATCAATTATTAGAGTTTATTGACAAAAATCAAATCATGTTTAGCAATCAATCTGGTTTTCAAAAAAAATATTCTTGTGAAACAGCACTACAGTTATCATTAACTAAATTTACTCATGAAACAGATAAAGGTAAATATGTTGTAGATGTCTTTTTAGATTTCAAAAGAGCCTTTAAAACGACTGACGAGAAGTATTTTACTTCAAAAGCTGAGAAGATATGGGATTGAGGGGATGGTTTATGAATGGATAAGTAATTATTTATATTGAAGGGGTTATAATTTTAGGAGTGATTAATTTTTGGGAAAGAAAGTTTTTGGCTTTCTACTACTCCATCTTGATACAAGAAAAAGATGAGGGAATCTTCCAAAGAAAGGAAGAAAGTAATCAATTTGAAAATAAGTAACTCTATACATGGATGTGTAGATCATGCAAAGAAGTAACTTTCAGACACAAACTGAAAGAAAGTCCTCCTGAAACAGCTACTTTCAAATAAACATTGAATTACACGAAAAAAAAAAAATTCTTTCGAAACAAATACTTCTATATGAACACTGAATTATACAGAAGCTACTTTTCTCTACTCAGTTTGTATTTCAAACATTCGTTGTGGAATAAAATCAGATATCATTCACATGAGCTCTACTTTAAATGAATGGTAACAAATTGCACTTACATGGAACACTGTCATCCTCACTGGTATACATCGATGTTTCGCAGTATGAATTTTGTTGATTATATCATATTTTAAGTTAGCTAATATGTATATTAGGGAATACTAATTCCATAAAAAATTGATTCAATTCAAACAGATTTTCTACTACCGTAACCCCTTAGTACAATGAAATTATTATTTACGAACGAAGACAGAAACGTTAAAGCTGGTATAAAAATCCACTGGATTGGGACTTGAAGGGGAAGGACTTTAAACATGATTGATTACAATTTTCGTACAGTTGATACTAAGCAAAAATCAAAACAAAAGAATCAATTTTAAAATTTATTATTTTTATTCAATTTTGTAAAAAATGGGTATATTACAATGTTGTTAGTAGATAACATGTGACACTTAAACTTGTGAATGAGGTAGGTAGGGCAGATAGTCTTAAATCTTCAATAATAATATTTATTATTTTGAATTATAAATACTTTTAATTTCAATCAATTTAGCATTAATCTGTGCTCAATATTTTTGGTTAACCTCTCTTTAGTTAGCACAAATAGATTCGACGATTTCCCTACACATGAACATGCAACATACAATATACGACTGTTGAGATTCCTACAACTGAAATCGTAAGGAAAAAATTGAATACTTCCGGCCATAACATGAGCTGCTGTGAGAAAACTCCTCAAAATTGGATAAAGAAACTAGGGGTGTAAGATTTAAAATAATAAACAAACGTCAAGCAGTTATGGAAAGCAGAAGAATAGTGGAATTAAGTAACAAATACTTAGAACAAATAACTAAATATAGACAAGAACAACGGCAAATTTTCTATTTGGACGAAACTTGGTATGACACTCAGGACACAGTTACGAAAGGGTGGACTGGTGGTTCGAGAATGTGTACGCCCAACATGCTTGCAAACAAAGGATCGCGACTAATCATTGTGCATTGCGGAGGAAGTGAAGGATGAGTTCTGAATTCTTTGAAATTATGTGGAAAAAACTTGAGGACTACAATGTTGACTATCATAAGAACATGGAAGCTAATATTTTTGCAGAATGGTTTGAAATCACATTGATCCCAAATTTGGATGCGAACAGTGTAATAGTTCTTGATAACGCTTCTTATCATTGTGACAGTTCATCAAAGTACCGAATAAAAATTCGAGGAAAAGTTGAATACAAAGTTTTTTAATGGATATTAATATACAGGGGGGTACCTTGTACCCGGTTAAGTACCTCTACCAAAAGATTAGTAAAAAAAATGATCATCAAAAATTCTCGAGCGCGTCAGATTAAGGTATGGCGAGTTAATTACCTGCTAAAAAGTGTATATTCCAGTAATCTGACAATTTGAGAGTGACGTAAAGAAAGGGGAGGGCAGCAAAGTTGTAAAAAAATAACGTCATTTCGACATTCTCGAGCGTAGCTAATTTTTTTTATTTTGAAGGAAATAATTCAAGGATAACGAAAAATATATAATCTGACGATTTCCGCAAGCCGAAATAACAAAAATTCGTCGATAAAGTTTAATGCGTGCAGCTGTGTGATACCTATATTTTTCTCTCCGAGTTTCTATACCTCTATTCTCTATTCACTTTTGTCTATCTATTACTCTCTCACTCCGTCCCCACTCTGAATTCTGTTGCCATGACGCCACGACAGCTGATCACAGAGACTCGTTCGTGATGAAAATAATGATTAATTAATCAATTAATTGATGGATGTAGCCGTTACTACGTGGTAGGAAATCATAATGAAGAAAAGAGAAATTAAAGTTTCTAATTTCTCTTTTCTTCATTAATTCATCAATTGATTATAAAAAATTTAATTTTTTTGAGCATTTAAAAAAAATATTTTCTTATAAATACAAGTATTCTACATAAAAACATACACTTATTTATTTGCATGCTATTTCCTCAGCTTTTCAATTAATTGAATTCAATGAATTGAAAAAAAAAGTTTTTGTCAGATTAAGCGAATCCTTCTAGATAATCGTCAGATTATGAGACAGCACGTCTAAAATATAAAGATGAACCATATATATCTTAATCTGACGCGCTTGAGTATTTCATAATGGCGACTTTTTTTTGCACATTATAATAATGGCCGCGAGTTTGCGTCAGATCGAAATCATCAGATTATTGAATGAGAGCTTTTTTTGTTGCACTCAACACCCCCTTAGAAAATCTGACGCGCTCGATTACATTTTTTTCTTTTTACTTTTAAGCCTTACGTACAACCACCCACATCATGCAAACGATCAGATTAACATACCAACATTATTAAAAATACGTAGGACATTGATGGTATCAATATCTGACGCGCTCGAGTATGTCCCTGCAACAGTATTTTTTTACATATTTAAAAATCTATAGCCGCTTCCCCATCGATGAAAAGGTATATATTATATAACATTTTTTTCTTATCATCTAGGCTTTGCAACCTAATATGTCTCAATGACGCTCGATTAAATCCCCATTTTGCATCGTGGGCTCCCCTGCTATCAGGGATTTCCAGGCAGTTGGAAGTCTTAGACCGTCATCACGTTTGTTCAGGCAGAAAGGTCGCTTTTCGATTTCGATGGCCTCGCGAATTATCCGAGCTTGGAGTGTTTTTGCTGTGGCGATAGTCTTAGTGTTCGCAAAGTCTATCTTGTGTCCTGTCTCTTGACGATGTTTTGATAAGGCTGAGGATAGGTCTGACTCTCGGACAGCAAGTTGATGTTCATATACTCTACTTGTCACACGTCTGTTGGTCTGGCCTAGATATGTTGTATCGCAATCGGAGCATGGAATTTCATATGGGATTTATTGATAATTTTGTCCTTGGGAGAACGAAGGAATGTGGAAATTTGATTGTTGGCGGTGAATATCGTTTTTATGTCCTGTTTTTTAGAGAATTCGGCCAATTTTGTTAGTTACACCTTTAATGTAGGAAAGGAAAGCTTTGTGGGGAATGTTGTTGTCTTTTGGATCTTTGGAACTTGACGAAAAAGTTTGTTGACGACGGATGGATCTGTCAATTTGATGGTCTGTGAATCGATTTTGAAGGAGAGCTGAGTTGAGTTGGGCTAGCTCTTGTGGTTTGCTGTGGTGGTCCGTGAGGTTGATAGATCTATGGATGAGAGAGTTCAAGACGGAGTTGGTTTGTGCTGGATGGTGGTGGGAGTTTGCGTTGAGGTATCTGTTTGTATGTGTTCGTTTCCTGTAGACCGTGTAGGAATGGAAGGGAGTTTCCATTGTGAATTTTATATTTGGGTGGAGGTCGTAAAATTCACAATGGAAATTGAAACCAATAACTCCCTTTCATTCCTAGATGTCCTCATTACAAAATCCAATAACTTCTTCACCCCAGCCTTATAAAATCATCATCAAGAGACAGGACACAACAGACTTTGCGAACACTAAGACCATCGCCACAGCGAAAACACTACTAATCCAGTCATTATAGTAAGTTCACCTCGGAATTCGAGATACCCAGCTGTAAGTCTGTAAATACTTGTATATTGACACCCTAAAAGTTGTCTCAGCACCTACATATGGTAGGGTGTAAGCAACTATTAAATTTCAAGGTCAAAGGTCACAAAAATCGTTTTTTTGCGCTTTTTTTGGAAATATCTCATTTCCTATGGGTTTTTTGCTATTTGTATTTATTATCGATATTGTAGAATACAAAATTCTCTACAAATTTTGTTTGAAAAAATTTTTTATACGATGAACCGTTTTCGAGATAGAGGGCGGAGAGCGCGCGGTCACAGATCACTTCAGGTCAACCGGTGCCTCCGGTCGAAAACGCGCCATATATAGTTGATGAACTATCGATAAATCAATGATTATAAATATTTGTCAATTTTTATTAACTATTATATTATATTTCATCATTTTTTTACTAACTTATCCACTTTTTATTCAGTATTAATTTATTTAACAACACTTACCTGCCCATGTAATTGCAGAATTGTTAATGAAAATATAGGAATTATATTTGAATTTTAACCTATTAATATTTATAACTTCTTACATGATGAAAATAAAAACAAATAAATTATGAATTAATCTTTTTATTAAAAAATATCATTGAATACATTTATTTTTATTGAAAGTAAAGAAATGGAATAAAGGGTACAAAAACTACAATTTATAATTTTAATCATCTTGTTCCTCTTCATCGTCGTCTTCTGGCTGCTGGTAAATTTCAAACTGGTCTTCATTATCGTCTTCAACGACATTTGTCTCAAGTTCTTTGATGATTTCGAGGTCAAAGGTTCCATCTTCGTTAATGTCGCTCTGATATGGTAGAGCATTGAGACAAGCTTGCCCATTACATTGGCCACAAGCTAAAGAGCATTGCAAACCCGCTTTCCTGCATCCGCATCGCGAACCACAACCACTCTTGCAGTTGCAGAAAATTGTATTTAGCAAATCTTCTGGAGTAGGTGGTAAAATTATCATGATAGGCTCCAGAAAATCGTTTCGCATTGCCCAACCCCATACCTGGGGTTCCAAATCATGTCCTAACCAAATTTGAACTTGATAATATACACGGTTGAAATGTTGATGAGCAGCTGCACTTGTTGGTGGAATATTTGAAAGCTGCACAGGTTTATTAAGTTTTGTAGACTTGACGTAATGCATATAACGAAGATGATAGAGACTTTTCACAGATTTCGGAGCATTATAGACTGCCAATAAGGTTTGAGTTCCACTCTCTAAAAATCTCTGGGCCGAACAATTTTCTTCCTCAAATGCTGCAGCTAGTTCATCTAAATTTGTCAGTTTCTCAAAAACATTTAAAAATGATTTTTTCAGTTTTTAAAAAGTGCAGAAGTTGTGTCACAGCCACTTAATGCGTGCAGAAATAAAATATGTTTTTTAGAATGAGGATAATTATCAAAACTTTTAGTCGAGTATATCTCCGTTTTTACAGTACCTTTCCCAACGTTTTTAAAGAAAATTTCTTGTTCGTAAGACAGTGTACGCCCAATTAAAATGACAAGTAAATCAATATCTTGTCCTATTATAACTGCAGTTTTTTTAGACTTTGATTCTTCAATTGCAGTTTCAACAATAAGAACATCCGCATCATCTCTGGCTTGTTTAGTAGTAATATTTGCAGCTTGTAATTTTTCAATTAACATATTAATGAACTTATCTTTGTTATTTCGATTTGATAAGAATTTTTCTTGAGTAACTGGTACAACCATTGTTTCATCGAAACAAACTTCATACGTTTTTGAAAGTGCAGCAGGTCTTCTCTGCTGCTCCATAGCTTTTACGTTCTTACTGTAGTCTGAATATCCGTAAATTTTAACATTTACAGATTTTGAAGAGGCACTAAATTATTTTCTATTTAAAATGTCATTAGTGTAAATGGGAATGTAATTATATTATGATTTAAGTTTTTCTTTTAATTATTTTTTAATTTCAGTAAACGGTTATCGGTATTATTGAATAGATATAGATTTAATGCATGAAGAAAATGATAAAATAGAATATAATAGTTAATAAAAATTAACAAATATTTATAATCATTGATTTATCGATAGTTCATCAACTATATATGGCGCGTTTTCGACCGGAGGCACCGGTTGACCTGAAGTGATGCTGTGATCGCGCGCTCTCCGCCCTCTATCTCGAAAACGGTTCACCGTATAAAAAATTTGTTTAAACAAAATTTGTAGAGAATTTTGTATTCTACAATATTGATAATAAATACAAATAGCAAAAAACCCATAGGAAATGAGATATTTCCAAAAAAAGCGCAAAAAACCGATTTTTGTGAACTTTGACCTTGAAATTTAATAGTTGCTTACACCCTACCATATGTAGGTTTTGAGACAACTTTTAGGGTGTCAATATACAAGTATTTACAGACTTACAGCTGGGTATCTCGAATTCCGAGATTCTTACCTAATTTAAGCTTAAATGACTGGATTATACAAGCTCGGATAATTCGCGAGGCCATCGAAATCGAAAAGCGACATTTCTGCCTGAACAAACGTGATGACGGTCTAAGACTTCCAACTGCCTGGAAATCCCTAATAGCAGCGATGCAAAATGGGGATTTACTCGAGCGTCATTGAGACATATTAGGTTGCAAAGCTTAGATGATAAGAAGAAAAAAATGTTATATAATATATACCTTTTCATCGGTGGGGGAAGCGGCTATAAATTTTTAAATATGTAAAAAAATACTGTTGCAGGGACATACTCGAGCGCGTCAGATATTGATACCATCAATGTCCTACGTATTTTTAATAATGTTGGTATGTTAATCTGATCGTTTGCATGATGTGGGTGGTTGTACGTAAGGCTTAAAAGTAAAAAGAAAAGAAATGTAATCAAGCGCGTCAGATTTTCCAAGGGGGTGTTGAGTGCAACAAAAAAAAAGTTCTCATTCAATAATCTGACGATTTCGATCTGACGCAAACTCGCGGCCATTATTATAATGTGCAAAAAAAATTCGCCATTTTGAAATACTCAAGCGCGTCAGATTAAAATATATATGGTTCATCTTTATATTTTAGACGTGCTGTCTCATAATCTGACGATTATCTAGAAGGATTCGCTTAATCTGACAAAAACTATTTTTTTTTTATTTTTTTCAATTCATTGAACTTAATTTATTGAAAAGCTCAGGAAATAGCATGCAAATAAATATGTGTATGTTTTTATGTAGAATACTTGTATTTATAAGAAAATATTTTTTTTTAAATGCTCAAAAAAATTTAATTTTTTATAATCAATTGATGAATTAATGAAGAAAAGAGAAATTAGAAACTTTAATTTCTCTTTTCTTCATTATGATTTCCTATCACGTAGTAACGGCTACATCCATCAATTAATTGATTAATTAATCATCATTTTCATCACGAACGAGTCTCTGTGATCAGCTGTCGTGGCGTCATGGCAACAGAATTCAGAGTGGGGACGGAGTGAGAGAGTAATAAATAGAGAAAAAGTGAATAGAGAAAAAGTGAATAAAGAATAGAGGAATAGAAACTCGGAGAGGGAAATACTTTATCGACGAATTTTTGTTATTTCAGCTTGCGGAAATCGTCAGATTATATATTTTTCGTTATCCTTGAATTATTTCCTTCAAAATAAAAAAAATTAGCTACGCTCGAGAGTGTCGAAATGACGTTATTTTTTTACAACTTCGCTGTCCTCCCCTTTCTTCACGTCACTCTCAAATTGTCAGATTACTGGAATATGCACTTTTTAACAGGTAATTAACTCACCCTACCTTAATCTGACGCGCTCGAGAATTTTTGATGATCATTTTTTCTTTTACTAATCTTTTGGTGGAGGTACTTAACCGAGTACAAGGTACCCCCCTGTATATTAATCTGCCGCGCTTTAGTAAATCCCGAAATCCCCGCTTGGGCTCCCCTATTATAATTTCCCGATGCTCACCCCCCACCAAGACGTCCGGTGATGGTAATCACCTGACGTCCCGCCCCCTCCTTTCCGCTTCAGTAGCTTCCGTAGATATAAACACCACAGAACACCCATCGACACCTCAGTTCAATCTAAGGAGTAGGCAGATTGAGACCTTAGAGAGAACTCGCGACGAGACCTGGGGAGTAGGCAGATTGAGGCCCCGGCGTCAAGTCACATCAAATTCTTGAAAATGGCTCCAAAATGGGAGCCGAAACGTCGAATACAAAACTCCAGACGCGGTTAAACCCGAACTCAAGGACAATGGATTAACAAGGTCTCTAAATCAAAAATCAAACTCTGCTCTACTTTGCCAAAAATGTAGAACGCTTCACGATGACACGCAAAATCGTGAAGCGTTCTACTTTTTGGCAAAGTAGAGCAGAGTTTGATTTTTTATTTGGGATGTACTGTTTGGAACCTTTGGTATAGTAATTAATATTACTGGAGTTTGTTCCCAACACCAAACCGTTATTCTAACACCTCGACATGTGTTTCGATCTCCAAGTGATCATCTTCAAGAGGAAGATCTTCTTCGAGGTGTTAAAATAACGGTTTGGTGTTGGGAAAAAACTCCAGTAGTATTAATGAAGTGTAATGTTCAATTTGAACATGACTATATAAAAATATGTGGACCACCAAACATCGTGGACCTGGATACTGGTACATAAATAGTAACATTACCTTCAAGGGAAGAGAATGCGCAGAAAACAAAATAATGGCCTGCTTTCTCTTATCTTCCGGAATTTGTTGCAATTCTTTGTTTATATTATCAGCAAAACATTTTGCCAATAACGGATGAGTAGGCCATCTGTCTATCACAGTCATTCTCATACCGTTGGGAATGGTCCTGAAAAAACAATTTCGAAACGTGAGGCGACAACAATTGTTTCACGCAATTAATATATACCTTTTCTGGAATAATTTATAAATTTCATTGAAACTGGAACCTGATGTTGCGCAACTGTACTGTGGAAACTGCGAAAAAATTATCGCATGCTGCACTTCATCACTGAAAATATAAAATAAGGATAGTACTTAGGTCGTAATAATAATAATAATATTATTTATTTATCCTTTGAGACGTTAACAACGCATAGGACATGTCAGTACAACACGTTAAAATAGAAAATAAACATACATTAAGATAAAATATCTCAGTAGTTTTAAAGTATAAAATGTATAATAATAATAATATTTTATTCACCATTCACGATACATAGTGTATATATATGGTAAGTCAATCAATAATCAGAATTAATATTAGGTTTAAATTTAAAAATGTTAATATTTATACAAGACGTCACTAAAAAGAAAAAAAAAGAAATAAATTTATACATACATATAAACACATACACAATTGAAATATATAAAAACGTATACAGATCTAGTTCATATTTTATTTTTCAGAAATTATCGTCTAAAAATTCTTGAAAACTATAGTAGCATTTCTCTAATAACAAGTCTTTAACTTTCTTTTGAAATATGATGTTACTTCCAGTCCGTTTGAGTGATTCTGGTAGTTTATTGTAATATATGATTGCATTGTAATCCGGAGACCTCTCATAGAATGTCGTTCTATGTTTAGGAATTTTCAATAAGTTGCCGTGTCTGGTGTTATATTCATGTTTCTCAGAATTACACGAATAATTATCTATATTCTGTTTGGCAAAGATAATACATCGAAAAATGTACACAGCAGGCACCGTAAGAATTTTATTTTCTTTAAAGATAGATCGACAACTGTCTTGATAATTCAAGTTAAAAATCAGTCTTACTAAACGCTTTTGGGAAACAAACACTCTCAAGAATTCTCTTGCTCGACCCCATGCCAATATATTCATATTAATATGTGCATATGCCATAGCATAGTAAATGCTTAGCAAGCCTGCTATATTCAAGGTTGATTTCATTTGTTTAATAGCGAAATAGGCTTTATTTAGTTTTGAACATACACTTTCAATGTGTCTACCCCAATTTATACTCTCATCTAAATGAGTGCCTAAAAATTTAGTTTCCATAAAGGGTTGGATGTCGTCAATTACAAAAAGTTAGTTGGGTAACAATTTTCGGTGAAAAAATTTGACTATTACCGATTTGGACGTGTTTAGAATTAACTTATTTCTCTGACACCAGGATGAAAATTGATTTACAACCATTTCCAGTTTAACTGCAAGCTGTTCTGCATCCTGATCGGATATTGTTATCGTTGTGTCGTCGGCAAACATGGTAACATGAACGTTTTCTAAATATTGTGGAAGATCATTTACATAAAGAAGAAACAGCAGTGGCCCAAGAACTGAACCCTGTGGTACCCCAAGTTTCACAGCCTGACTGTGTGAAATTGAATTATTGCATCTCACTATCATAGTTCTATCTGTCATATATGATTGTATCCACTTTATTATACTGGCTGGAAGTCCTAGAGGCGCCAATTTATCTATTAAAGTTTCAATACACACTGTATCAAAGGCTTTTGACAAGTCGAAAAATAATGATAGGACATATTTGTTGTTGTCAATCTCTTTATATATATAATTAAGCAAGTGACACGAGGCTGTTTCAATCGACCTCTTTTGCCTGAAACCATGCTGAGAAGTACTTACTAATTTATTCTTTTCTAAGTGATAAATCACTCTTGTAGACACTATTTTTTCAAACAATTTCGATAAAGAACTGAGAAGAGAAATTTGCCTGTAGTTGTCAACTACTTTTAGGTCACCTTTTTTGTGCAGAGGAATTACCAATGCTTTTTTAAATTCATCTGGAAAGAACCCTTGTATAAGTGATTGATTCATTAGGTATATAAATGGTTTTAGTATTAAGTCAATAATATTTTTTATAACTATAGTCGATAATTCATCATATCCTGAAGATGTCTTATTTTTCATTCTATTAAGACAATCAACTACTTCATATTCTGTGATAGGGTAAGATGGGTATGGATAATTGATGGTGACATTTTCTACCCTAGTACAGGGAAGAGACATATTCTGACCAAAATGATTTAACATTGCGGAATCTGATGCATTAGCGAAATGCTCAGCAAAAGTTAATGCAACTTTGTGTGGGTCAGAGATAACGGTATCCTTCTGCTGAAGAATGATTTTTTCTTTTCCATCTTTCTTTTTTATACCTAATTCATTATTAATAATTTTCCAGGTTTCTTTAGTTTTATTTGCGGATTTATTTATTTTCGACGAATAATGGTCTCTTTTTGCCTTTTTAACTTTTTCTTTGTGTTCTTTAACTTTTGCCTTGTATCCGTCCTTTAGAATGGAATTGGTTTCATGAGAGTGTGATAAAATCCAAAACATATCCTTCAACTCTTTACTTTCTTTAGTTATTTCATTTGTTACCCAACGTTTTGTGTTATTACCATTGTTTCTTATATGTACATGTTTACTTGGACATGACATATCATAATACCATAGTAATGTCTGAATGAAATATTGGAAAGCTTCATTAAGAAGTAGATGATATACAGGCAACCAGTCTTCAAAAGTCAGTCTTGTTCTTAGTTCCTTAATATTGTCAGGATAAAGCGTACGCCTCATAACTGAATGTCTGCTACACACTTCTTCTTTTTTGTCAATGTTTTCCGTCCTATCGTATATTAAAATATGGGCAAGATGATCAGCAATATTTGGTTGAACTATACAGTGGAGTCCCGATAATCCGAACTTCGGTAATCCGAAAGTCCGCTTAATCCGAAAGAAAAGTAGAAGAAATGTATTGCAATATATACATACTAAGGATTACATTATGTACAAAGATAAGTGTAATTAACAGAACAGAATAATTTGAGCGTATTTTGCGTATTTTGACCTGTGATACAGTAATATAGAAAACAACATTTATTACTGTATGAGGAATATTTCTCACTCGTCACGCACTTCATAAACATAATGTGTAAGTTTTAGACGGATAAAACAAAATCAACTGTGCTTATGACTATTGTATATCCCATTTTGTATAAATATACATTGTATTTCATTATAACATTAATTTTGGTCATGATTTCGCTTAATCCGAAATATTCGTTAATCCGAAATGGGTCCGGTCCCGATCGTTTCGGACTATCGGGACTCCACTGTATTACATTTAAAACTTGGTTTTGGGAGATTTGTCACCATGTAGTCGATAGAGGTTGCGCTGGTGTGACCGTTTCTATTGGTAAAAATTCTAGTATCTTCTTTGGCATTTTCCCATAATTGATATGAGTTCAAAATATCTATTAGCAATTTTGTGTTCATACTCGATTTTTGACAGTCTATGTTGAAGTCTCCGCAGAGAACAACAAAATCAGACCTACTAGTAGCTATATCAAGTGCCTGTGTTAACACACTGATAAAAATATTGGGATTACCATTTGGTGGTCTATATGCGGTTATAACCGCATATAGACCACCGCATATTTATAAAATATAAAGAAAAAAAAAAAAAACAAGATTAGTCAAAATTCGATGTATAATAAAATAATAAAATCTGGATGAAAGTCTGGACCGCAATCAGCTAAAGTCGTCTAAAAGGAATTCACTGACACTGTAATAAGCCTTAGACAGGAGCAAATTTTTAACTTCTCTTTTAAATGACATCAAACTCATGGTTTTAGGTGATTGAATAATTTTATTCCCATATATTTGGGTTAATGTTCAAATTTAGAGGATCTGTGTCTAGGAATACTTAACAATTTTCCATTTCTGGTTGAGTAACTGCGGTAAGAAGAATTTGTGTTATATTTTGTTAAATTATCGTGGATGTATAATAAGCATTTAAATATAGAAGGGAATGGCAGGATTTGATATGATATGAAGTGCTGTTTGCACGATTCTTTCCATGGGATATCAACTAATTTTCTGATAATTTTTTTTTGGGAAATAAAAACCCTATCTTTGTTGGTGGCATATCCCCAAAGAACCACATTGTAGCTTAAATGGCTGTAGACCAAGCTATAATATACGTCCAGCAAGGCATGCAAGGGCATAAAATGTTTTATTCTGGAGAGAGCATAGTACGCTTGGTTAACTTTTTTACAAGTGACTGTAATGTGTTCAGACCATCTCAAGCAATCATCCACATAGACTCCTAGAAATTTTGTGAAATTCGTTGATACCAATTCCACCCCTCTAATATCAAAGACACTAGGATGTTTATCAAGACCGATGGAAGAACTAAAATTGATACATTTTGTTTTATTCAAGTTAACAATCAGATTGTTTAACTTGCACCAATCTAAGAAGTGTGTTATAAACCTGACCGTTGATGACTTTAATTCCTCTAGGCTGTGTGCTGACACCGCTAACAAGGTATCGTCAGCAAAGAGAGTGAGACTATTGTTGTTGATGTTGAAGTATTTGGGTAGATCATTGACGAATAATAGAAAGATAAGCGGTCCCAGGACAGAGCCTTGAGGAACTCCTGAACTGATTGGTTGAGGATCAGATAGTGTATCTTTTATTTTGACCAACATTGTACGGTCTGAAAGAAAATGTTTGAGCCATTGCAAAAATACACCCCTGAATCCTAGATTGAAAAGTTTGGTTTCAATAAAGTCATAAGATAGACAGTCAAATGCACGTGAGAGGTCAAAAAATATTCCTGCCACGTGCATACCATTGTCTAGGGAGTTATAGATGATTTCAGCAAAACTACAGGCAGCTGACTGTGTGGACTTGCCTTTACGAAAACCGTGCTGGCAGTCAGTAAGAATCTTAAAATTCAACAAAAAGTTAGCCATTCTCTCGTTAACTAGTTTCTCAAAGATTTTTGAGAAAATACTTAAAAGAGCGATAGGACGATAGTTAGTCACATCTGATGTTTCTTTACTTTTGTGAATGGGAATAATAATGGCCGTCTTCAAGCAAGATTGGGTTTAAATTAAGTGATGGATTGACTAACCGACACTTGAACAATTCAATTCAAAATATACCGTTGCGGAAAATAGAAATGAAAAATATACTATTAGGATAATACAATGGAATAGAATAAAAATTTATTCATCATTAAAAATTTCATACATGTAGTACATACAGATATAAAACTTTATCAGACTTAGTTAGGACAGAACATAAAGCAACTGCGCTTATCTATAGTTACAATGTCTATACAGGGTGATTCAAAAGTACTTTGACAAACTTCAGGAGGTGATTCCTCACAATATTCTAATATGAATTGTCCAAATAAATAAATGTCCGGAAACGCTTCGTTTCCAAGATACAGGATGTTGAAGTTTTATTTTTATTTTCGATTTTTTCAAATAACTTTCGAAATACTGAACATTAAACGAAACTTGGTAATGGGAGGTTTTTGAGGTGTCGAATTCGAACCTGATGTTCTCATTGCTCTTACTCGTAGGGGGCGCCACCTACACGTCTTTTTCTTTTTTAAAGATTCATAACTTTTTTGGGCGTACTTCTAGCACATTTTTCAATAAAAAAATCTATTCCTCTATCATATCTACGTAAATAAGCTACCCTTGTTACTAGTCGCTGTAAGCAACCGTTTTCTAAATATTTGGACTTGAACACTTCAAGTCGATTATTTGATAATCGATGCATGTTGAAGTTATTACGAATATTTTGCATTTTTCACAAGAATGCTTTGGAAATAAATTTGACGTTTGTGAGTAGTTTTGGTAATTACATATTTTGTGACAGTTAGACGTTTTGTTGAAGTTTCCGTAAGTAGAAGTAGAAAACACTTATTTTCAAAAAATCCAACATTTGCTAGTCTATTTTTTATGCATTAATTTGGGTGAACCAACCAGCCAGGAATATCGCCCGTTTTTTGAAGAAAGAAGGAGTAAACGTGGCTTACAGAACGAATCATAATCTAAGTAAATTTATTAAAAACAATAAAGACAAAACTTCGTTGTTGGATGTATCAGGAATATATAAGCTGACTTGTGGCTCTTGTCCAAAACTGTATATTGGCCAAACTGGAAGAACATTTTCCCAAGGAATCAAAGAGCACAGAAGCAGTTTTATAAATAGAAAGACCAATTCCACATTTGCAAACAACCACCTATTAGCAGAAGGACATGAGTTCAATCAGGAATACGATGTGTTACATTTAGAAGAGAAGAGTTTGAAACTCAATCTAGAATGTTTAGAAATCAATAGATTTAGGAATTCGGGTAATTTACTGAATGATCAATTAGAATTAAATAACTCTCTGTTACTGAATATTTTTTCAAATGTGGAAAATGGAACATAAGCTCAGGTAATTAAATTCATTACAAACTTAGGTAAAAAATTAGGTACTTGAAATTCAGGTACCTCAAATTGTAGAATAAGGTTGAAAATTTCAGGCCCATCACTGTTCCCAGTGTGTTTGCAAAAGTTTATGAAAAGTGTGTGGCACACATGGTAATTTCTTTTTTTGATCTCTATAAACTCTTTAATGCAAATCAATTTGGCTTTAGAAGAGAGCGGTCAACAACGCATGCCATAATAACATTTCTTAATGAACTATACAGGCTGATTCACGGTGCACATTAGACGTTTCTGGTGAACCAGACAACGGATCACTTTGAAAATTCAATGGAGGGCATATTCGGACATTCTCTAGCCAACTAAAATATTTTCGACAATGCGGTGTTGCCGCTTCTATTAGAAAGCAGTAGCAACTTTGATTTTTCAAATGGAACACTCTGTATATAATATTATTTTTGGAATCTCCAACAATTGCCCGACAACTTTTCTTGATATTTCCCTATACCTATCTGTTACCGTTTTCGAAATAAAAATTAATTTCAATTTTTTTCTTCGAAAACCATGACTTCTAAAAATGCCGATATCTTTTAGTTAAGAAGTACTATGATATCGAAATTTGGTTTGGAGTTAGGTGATACTTGGACACTTCCCACACGTCAGCCTATTCTCCGTTACTTCAATACAGGGTGGTAAAAAACTACAGTTTTTTCGTTTGCTTGAAAAAGTTGCTGACATTTGATTATTTTAAATGGAACACCCTGTATATTACTGAAAATTCGGAATGCTGCTGAAATTTGCTTTCTTTCTATGTATATCATACCTATACCTAACTAGTCAAGTTTCGGACTTATGAACATTTATTTGTGAAAATGTCCCTTCAGAATGGTATTTCCATTCGATATTTGGTAAGCAGGCCATGATTACTATTTGACAGTAGCGTTGTGACATTCTCCTAATAATATCGACATTTTCGTCACTTCAGAAGTTGCAAATACCTTCAAAACGATGGAACAAAACTATTCAAACGAAGTTCTTATGAATTTGTTTATTATTTTTGGACAGTGTGACAAAATTATCAGCAGAACATGTAGAAAGTTCAATGAAATGTATCCGAATCTACCGCCAATGAACCTCAAGAAATTTATACGAATTCAGAACAATTTCAATGCATTTGGATCAATTTTAAAAGCACCAAGAAACTTGCCTCGACCCGTAACTTTTGAAGACAACCAGATTAATGTCTTAGCATATTTTCACGCATTTCCCGAGTCATCGATAAGAAGTGCTGAAGAAGATTTGGGTATAAAATATTCATCGGTTCAAAGAATCTTGCGAAGACATAAAATGCATGATTATAAATTCACCAAAATTCAAGCAATGGAGCCTCAAGATCCTCAACAGAGAGTAGAATTTTGTGAAATGTTGTTGACACGCATTCAAGAAGATCCACTTTTTTTAAATAAAATTATTTGGACTGATGAATCGAAATTTTCGAGAGAAGGGATTTTCAATAGAAAAAATCGTCATTATTGGTCCAGTGAAAATCCTCACGTCACAAAAGAAGCCGGATTTCAAGAAAAATTTAGTTTTAATGTCTTCTGCACGTTGATGGACAACAAATTGAGGTACGTGATATACGAGGAGTCATTAACATCCAGAAGCTACCTGAATATTTTGGAGAATACTGTAGACAGTTTCGTGGATAATCTGCCACTCGAAGATTATCGAAACTGTTGGTACCAACTAGACGGAGCTCCTGCACATTGCACAAGAGAAGTGAGCGCAGAACTGGATAGACTATTTGACGATCGGTGGATGAGGCGCTTGGGACCATGGAATTGGCCAGCGAGATCACCCGATCTTAATCCATTAGATTTTTATTTGTGGGGAATGTTTAAAGAAAAAGTTTACAAAATACCCGTGCGTTCGAGAGATGAATTGTTAGAAAGGATTGCCCAAACATTTGAAGATTTGGATCCCAATGAAATCAGATCTGCCACCACGAAAGCAGTCAACACCCGCATTTTAAAGTGCTTGGAAGTGAACGGCCAGCGATTCGAACATATTTTAAAATATTCCACATGATTGTTTTACTTTTTTATAATTATTCATATCA
Source organism: Leptinotarsa decemlineata (assembly GCF_025532065.1). NCBI lineage: Eukaryota > Metazoa > Arthropoda > Insecta > Coleoptera > Chrysomelidae > Leptinotarsa > Leptinotarsa decemlineata. Next base: position 13,897,168 of record NW_027412528.1, on the reverse strand, counting down.
ATATTTCCAATTTCAAGTTTCTTGGTGCTTTTTTAAAGTTTATCCAAACATATTGAAATTGTTCTGAATTCGTATAAATTTCTTGAGGTTCATTGGCGGTAGATTCGGATACATTTCATTGAACTTTCTACATGTTCTGCTGATAATTTTGTCACACTGTCCAAAAATAATAAACAAATTCATAAGAACTTCGTTTGAATAGTTTTGTTCCATCGTTTTGAAGGTATTTGCAACTTCTGAAGCGACGAAAATGTCGATATTATTAGGAGAATGTCACAACGCTACTGTCAAATAGTAATCATGGCCTGCTTACCAAATATCGAATGGAAATACCATTCTGAAGGGACATTTTCACAAATAAATGTTCATAAGTCCGAAACTTGACTAGTTAGGTATAGGTATGATATACATAGAAAGAAAGCAAATTTCAGCAGCTTTCCGAATTTTCAATAATATACAGGGTGTTCTATTTAAAATAATCAAATTTCAGCAACTTTTTCAAGCAAACGAAAAAACTGTATATTTTTACCACCCTGTATTGAAGTAACGGAGATTAGGCTGACGTGTGGGAAGTGTCCAAGTATCACCTAACTCCAAACCAAATTTCGATATCATAGTACTTCTTAACTAAAAGATATCGGCATTTTTAGAAGTCATGATTTTCGAAGAAAAAAATTGAAATTAATTTTTATTTCGAAAACGGTAACAGATAGGTATAGGAAATATCAAGAAAAGTTGTCGGGCAATTGTTGGAGATTCCAAAAATAATATTATATACAGAGTGTTCCATTTGAAAAATCAAAGTTGCTACTGCTTTCTAATAGAAGCGGCAACACCGCATTGTCGAAAATATTTTAGTTGGCTAGAGAATGTCCGAATATGCCCTCCATTAAATTTTCAAAGTGATCCGTTGTCTGGTTCACCAGAAACGTCTAATGTGCCATCCACCTTGAATCAGCCTGTATAAATTAGTTGTGATAGTGAAATATTGTTGAAAATTAATTTGTTTAAGACAGTTAATTCCTCAATTCGTTACAGTAATTCTTATTACAGCGTTGTTTTGCTCCTCTAACTACTTTTTTGAAAATATTGCTATATCTTTGGTATGTATCATTGTGATTACGCGTGATACACAAAAATTAGAGTTAAGAATCAACTTAGAGTATGTCATTCGCTACGAAAAAGACAAATATAATAATACTACTGAAAACTAACTTACTTTTCCATTTGTGAAAATGCATCAGCAGTAAAAGGTTCTACATATCTAAACGCAACATATGGCTTATGAGGAGCAGTCTCTGGCGACTCTCTATCCAACTTTTCACATAATAGTTTTCCTTGTAATTGTGTCCACTTCAGGATGGGTGAACCACCTCCAATTTCTTGATATTTTTTTTGTACTTCCGGTGTCCTCCGTTTTGCTATCCACGGACCAAGGTGACTGAAACAAACCACTAGGTGTTTATTCAGTCTTTAAAGATACAAACAGAGATACCATGATTTTTTTTCGAAACATCCACCCACAGTTTTCATGCAAAATTTATGGTAACGACTGACTGGACTCTTCAGTGGTTTATACTACACAGTTCTGGGTAAACTTTTCAGTTTGCGCTATATTACACTTCAGCAGATTTTCATTTGATTTAACTTTGTTTATTTCTTCAGACTGTGGAAGGTTATATATTTTAATAATAATAATAATAATAAACAGCTTTATTTCAGAGTAGATTACAAACTTTTATTGCAAAGAGGTCGGCAACATAGAATGAAATGGTGTCAAACAAGAAGGTACAGATTTTTTTGTTATAAATATTTATAAATGAATGTTCCAGTGAGATATGCGTCCAAAGCATAGGGCTCTAAGTCTATGAGAAGTTTTTTTTTAGTTCTCTTTTGAAAACTCCAATTTTCTTAGTTCGCTTTAATCTGTTAGGAAGATGGTTGAAAAGCTTGATTGACATATAGTAGGCGTTTTTTTCAGTTACTGTTAGTCTATGAAGGGGATATGTATATATATATATATATATATGATGAGGCCAATAGCCAGAAACACGTGTCCGCGGTTCGCCCCTATTTTTTGAGTGTTTTGTCCACGAATTTTCCCCTTTTGATTTATATCACACACACTTGGTAATATTTATATCTCTGTATTTATATCCTGGACCCGGAAGTCACGCAGGTAGCTATAGCTGCCTACGTGGTGATGTTAGATGATGCCTGGGAATTCTGGGTGATGTTAGATGATGCCTGGGAATTCTGGGTCTTCTAATTGAAACCAAAAATGTGGGGTTAGCTCCTGTTGGTGACACCGTGCATATGTGATGTTTTTCATTTTTGGTAACCAGTTGATACCCGTCACGTGGTATCAATGTGACGGGGCTCCTATTCATAGTTCAAGACAAGTCAAAGAGAAACTATTAGAAATGTTTAGGGGCAAAGTTATTGGGCGAAATATGGATTTTTTCTTGTGGGGTTACTTAAAACAAATCGTTTATAAACAAAGACCTTTTCGTGACGTGAATCACCTAGAAACTGTTATTAGAAACTCTATTTTAAACATAAATCCTGTGAGTATCAGCAACTCAATAAAAGATGTATCAAGAAGGACAATTATCTGCATAGAACGCGATGGAAGACATACAGAAATGTAATGTATTTAATGTCGTGAGTCTTTTTTTCGTGTTTTTTTGCTATTAGGTATAGGTACATGTTTATTTTCAGTTCCTTTTAATTAAGATTGAATTCCACTGTATTTTTTGTTAAAAAAACAATAAACACTCTAAGATATTGTTTCCTAATGTTCCGTTTTGTTCTAATTCATATTGTGAGGCCATTTGCTCATTAAAAAACTCAAGTACTGTATAGTTTGGAAAGCCCCGTTGAAACTAGATGAACTTTGCATCAAGTTTGACAACTTTTATTTTTCAAAATTTGTTTTTAACATCAAAGAGGCTCTTAAAATATTATTATATTACAAAAAAAGAAATTCGGTGACGAGTTTAGTTAAAATAAATGATTTAGTACAGGTGTGCTTAAATTTTGATAAGTAGAAAAAGCAGGAATGCGGAAAAATAGTGAAAATATAAAATACTCATTATGGGTTTGAAACTTGGTGTGTGGGTATAAAATTACAAAAGAAAATGTTTTTATCCTTTGATATTTTTGGATATTTTGAAGAATAATGTCATTTTTCGATGTTTCTTTTTTTTAAATGTCAATTTTGACAGGTTAAGGAAATCAATATATATATATATATATATATATATATATATATATATATATATATATATATATATATATATATATATATATATGCGCACCATATGGGAAACTTTTTTTTCGAAAAGTTTCAATGAAGTTTAACTTCGGCACTTGTTTGTGCTTTAAATTTAACTTGAAATGATGGGGCCAACTGCGACCCACTGACGTTTAGTGTTTGCCAAATTCAACTTTTTTTTGAAAAAAATTGAAAAAGTGCATTTCTAGATCGAATTTAACAAAAAGTTACTTGAAAAAGCTGTGCCTACGGCAATTTTATATCTATATGCCAAATGTTATGCAACTAGGATAAAGTTAATGTTTTGCTTATTTTTGACAGATATCTCCTTTATTTTAAAAAACAAGTTCGGTTAATTGTCATCAATTCATGTATACATAACAAACTCATCATGGAGTTCAACTTTTCTGATACATTTTTACTTATACGGACATTTCTAGAGAGAAATTAAAAATTTGCTATAAAAATTTTAACATGACTGGTGCAAAGTTTCAATCACTTGGCTATTTTCTTAAACAAACCTTTGATTTCGAAAAAGCAGAGGCATCTAAAAAAAATGCAAATAATTTCGATAGAACTATTATTATTATTGTAAATTTTAAACAACATTAATATTATAGAAAATACAAATGGGTACAAAAAATTACTTATTGATCTAAATGAGGTTGTCAAACACTTATAGCCTACATTTCAGTATGTCGTCCTCCACGTTCAATACAAATTATGGTCCTTCTACTGACACCTGTAACTGCATTTTTAATAAATCGGGGATTTATATTTGCACAGCACTCGCGAATGGTATTTTCCAGATGTTGTATGTCAGTAAATGGTCTACTTCGGTACACTTTTTGTTTCAGGTAACCCCACAGGAAAAAGTCTAAAGGCGTCAAGTCGGGTGATCTAGGTGGCCAATAATGTTCCCAGTTACGTCCAATAACTTTGCCTCTGAACATTTGTTGAAGGGACTGTTTTACAGCAACCGTGTGATGTATTGGTGCGCCATCAAGCTGATACCATTGGTCGTATTTAATATTCAAAGGCATATTATCTAAAACTTCACTAACCTCATTATTTAAAAGGTTGAGATAATCGACGGATGATCAATTTTCCCTAAAGCAAAATGGCCCAATTATTTGGTCGTTAAGTATCCCACACCATACATTAGTTTTAAAGGAATACTGATCACCACATTCAACTGTAAAATTGGGATTTTCTTGGGCCCACCATCGGCAATTTTGAGAACTTACCGTTCCATTTGAAGAGAATGTTGCCTCATCTGTCCATAAAATTTTATACGGAAACTTTACATTTTCTTCTCTCTCTCCTTGAAACCAGAATGAAAAGCCCAAACGGACATCAAAATCTCGTTTTTTTAACGTGTTAATAAATTTTGGCTTGTGAGGGCAAAATTTATTTTTTAATAAAATTGTTATAACACTTTCTCTCTTGTAATCGGTATTTTTTATAATATCGGTTATCCTCTTTTGCATGTGTTCAATAACTTTCAAACAAATGTTAAGTTGGGCCTCCTCATCATATTTACTTGGAGTGTGCTTTTTTTTAAATTGATTTGCTACGGATCATGTTTCTCTGAATTTCGACATTATCCTTGACACAGTAGTATGTTGAACATTTTTTCCTGGATGCCGTTCATTGAAAATGTTGGCTACTTGCGGTATAGTGTATTCTCACCACATATTAAAACTATTTCTTTCCTGAAGAGACAGCATTATTGCAACAATAACTGTTAAAAATTTGACAAGTAAATCAAGACCTACTTAAAAATTTTATTCAACGAGATTAAGCATCCTTACCGCCCTAGTTAGTGTTTATAAATAATCTGTAAATACTGAATATTGAAATATTAATGTAATTTCAACTCAAGAAATTTTATTAATACTTATTGCAGTTTTTGAGTTGTGTCTGTTTTTTCAAAATTGAAGGTACTGATGTTTGTTTAAGAAAACAGCCAAGTGATTGAAACTTTGCACCAGTCATGTTGAAATTTTTATAGCACATTTTTAATTTCTCTCTAAAAATGTCCGTATAAGTAAAAATTTATCAGAAAAGTTAAACTCCATGATGAGTTTCTTATGTATACATGAATTGATGACAATTAACCGAACTTGTTTTTCTTAAATAAAGGGGATATCTGTCAAAAATATGCAAAACGTCAACTTTATCCTAGTTGCATAAACTTTTTCAAGTAAATTTTTGTTAAGTTCGATCTAGAAATGCACTTTTTCAATAAAAAAAAAAGTTGAATTTGACAAACACTGAACGTCAGTGGGTCGCAGTTGGCCGCATCATTTTAAGTTGAATATAAGGCACAAACAAGTGCCGAAGTTAGACTTCATTGAATCTTTTTGAAAAAAAAGTTACCCATATGGTGCGCACTTTAATGTTGACACTGTGTATATATATATATATATATATATATATATATATATATATATATATATATATATATATATATATATATATATATATATATATATCGGGTGTCCCACATTTTATGTGACAGGCAATATCTGGTTTGTTGAAGGAGATACACAAAAATGTTTCATACAAAAGTTTTAGGAGTTCATGAGAGCTATATTTTGATATAATTTTTAAATATACAGGGTGTTTTGGTGTAGGTGCTACAGACCAAAATTCCATTTTTTGAAATAGAACGCCCTGTATATCATTACATATTCAGATGCTACGTTAAATTCTGATATAATTTCATGTTTGGTTTTTGAAATTCGGTTACGGCGTTGTTGAGTTATTGCACTTTTCCTTAAATATAAAGTTTCAAAAAAACTTATTTACTCGTACACGAATCCAGTCTATATCTTTTATTAAATTGAACTAGACTACTACTGAATACAAACCATTATTCTCACCTCTACGATACGATATCGATATCAGTGGAATATAATATTGAAATTCCTGAGAATGTGACTAACTTGAGGGTGAATTGCTTTATATTGCACAATGTCATCAAGTAGCTTATGCTTGTTGATGCCAAAGTAACAAATGTTGTTGAATTGTATCTACTTGTCAGTTCGATTCAGTGATTCTTTGCAAAACAGTAACTGTGTTCTTTGTGCGAAAACTCCAGTATGCCTTTCGCGTTTAGTCCAAGTGATTGCATTGATATGTTATTAATTTTTGGGGAATGTCAGAAAAACTGCCGTCAAGCACAACGTCTATACCAAGAACGTTTTCCAGACAGACCCATTCCGTCACGAATGACTTTTTCGAGAGTTGTAGAAAAATTGCGAACTGGGTCATTTCCTTCTACTATAAAGCATCGTCATCATAGAGATCTGTTAGAACTGAAGATTTAGAGATCAATGTGTTGGCTTATATTATTATTCATCCACATGTTTCTATCCGTACTCTTGCAGAAGAAGTCGGTGTGAGTAAATCTAATGTACAGAGAATTCTGAAAGAAAATAAATACCACCATTCAAAATTCAGTTGGTACAAGGTTTGAAACCCACGGACTTTGAACGACGACTTGAATTCATTGCTTGTATTCAGGTAATATTACATGAAAGTCCTAACATATTCAGTCAAATTCTGTGGAGCGATGAATCGCAATTCCACAATAATGGAGTTGTGAATCGACATAACAGTCACTATTGGTCTCAAGAAAATCCCCACTGGGTCCGCGAAAGTAATTTTCAAACTACTTGGGGTATTAATGTATGGTGTGGATTGTTCAATGGCCGCATCATAGGACCTTACTTTTTCAAAGAAAATCTCAATGGATTGTGATATTTACATTTTCTAGAAAATGATTTGATCCAGTTGATGGAAGATATTCCCATAGCAGAACAACAAGGAATTTGGTGGCAACAAGATGGTGCTCCTCCTCACAATTCACAGGTTGTTACTGAATATCTGGATAGAACGTACCCAAATAGATGGATTGGTAATAAGGGTCCAATTCGGCGACCGGCTCGTTCCCCAGATTTATCACCGCTTGATTTTTTCCTATGGGGTTATTTAAAATATATTGTTTTCACTACTCCCCTTTGAATGTAGATGATCTGAAAATGAAAATTCGACCAGCGTGCAGTGATATTACGCCTGATATTATAAGAGCGACTTGTACGAGAGAAGTGATTCGACGTTTCGAAACCTGTATAATATCTAATGGGCATCACTTTGAACAATTTTCATGACTTATTTCTAGGTACCTACCATTCTTATGAAATGATTTATCAAGTTATATTATTTACATTGTTATTAATTAAAAATATGTTTTCGAATACACCTCTTTCAATTTCGCAATTGTTTCATATTCAAAATGATTCCTGACTGAATTCCACAACTCAAAATTGAAACTATACTTCGAACACCCAAAATTTTGACTGATTTTCATGTGATCTGATGCAGAGAGAATAATTGTATGAGATATTTTTAAAATAATAGTCGTTCTCAAGACTTTACATTTTAAGCAATAACTCAACAAGGCCGTAATCGAATTTCAAAAACCAAACATGAAATGATATCAGAATTTAACGTAGCATCTGAATATGTAATGATATACAGGGCGTTCTATTTTAAAAAATGGAATTTTGGTCTGTAGCACCTACACCAAACACCCTGTATATTTAAAAATTATATCAAAATATAGCTCTCATGAACTCCTAAAACTTTTGTATGAAACATTTTTGTGTATCTCCTTCAACAAACCAGATATTGCCTGTGACATAAAATGTGGGACACCCGATATATATATATATATATATATATATATATATATATATATATATATATATATATATATATATATATATATATATATATATATATGTATGTATATACACATATATGATAAATAAAATACCTACCTATTTTTATTTTATTCGTATCACATTGTTATTATGTTCTATAGATATTTTAAGTTATTGACATATCATATATACATACTGTACCTCAGTGCAAATAAATATATCATAAAAAGCTATGAATTTTGCCTTAAAACGCATCATATACCCAACAATTGGAAAATGGGCACAATAATTAAAATTCCCAAACCAAACAAGGATCACTCCCTTACAGACAGTTATCGTCCGATTACTCTCCTGCCTGGTAAAAACTTTGAAAAACTTTTACAAAACCATTTACTCCAACTGCTTAATGATAAAATTCCCAGCTACCAGTTTGGATTTAGACAAGGAAGATCTACCTACATCCTCTCACGATTCTCACAAACAACAATGAAACAACCAAGCTGAACAACAACAAAACGGCAGCGATCTTTCTGGATATGAACAAAGCATTCGATAACATCTGACACAAGAGGCTTTTATTCAAACTGTATCAACTGGGTTGTCCTAACTATCTAGTACATACAATTAGGAATCCGCTAATTGACAGGAAATCATTTTATACAGGGCTTTTCATGATGAGCGTTAATTAGCCGTTTCTGACAAACTATTTAACACCCCGTATATAATATCATATTATGATTCATTATCACTTTGTCAACAAATTCATATACAATTTCCCTATACCTATCTATTACCGTTTAAAAGATATAAATTGATTTCGATATTTTTTTTTTACCAAACATGAACTTTTATAAATGCTGATAATCTTGAACTCTCTTGCACTAAAACGATCAAATTTGAAATGGAGTGGAGTGATACTATGTGGATTTCCACTCCGAGTCATATTTTCATTTGCCTCATAGAATAGAATAGAATATTTATTTACCAATATTTGATACAATAGTGTATATTTGGCACGTCACTTAAATATCACACACAAATAAATATCACAAATGTCACAAATAAATGTAGAGTCATGTAACAAAATGAATAAAAACTGAATCATCACATTTTCACACATGAACATATTTACAAATATGATTGTATAATATAACTTATACTTGTCAATTTCACAAAAAAACAGGTGTATATGAGACAAAACAAAATATTTGCCAGGTGTATATGGGATAAAACAAAATACTTACACTACACAAAAAGTTTACACAATGAGGAAATAATTTAGATTCCTCATTCCTCCTATTTTCCCTTTGACAGGTCATTTATTTCTATTTATAAACTCATCTATACTATAAAAAGCATTCAGCATCAAATATTTTTTTATTTCATTTTTAAATGAAGATAACGTCATTTCTTTCATAGGCTGAGGAACACAGTTATACAAAATAATACAGTTATAGTATAGAGAGTTTTTGAATGCAGCTGTTTTATGCCCAGGTATCGACAATAATTTTTTATGTCGTGTATCGTACATGTGCCTTTCCACAGAGGTATTGAAAGAAAGTATATTAGTTTTTGCGTACACCAGACATTTATGGATGTAAATGCTAGGTACCGTAAAAATATTATTATTTATAAAAGTTTCTTTACAGCTATCTAAGCGATTTATATTGAAAATCAGTCTCAGTAATCTTTTTCTGAGCAACAACTGTAAATGACTCGATCGTCCCCAGGTTAATATATTCAATGAAATATGTGAATAAGCTAATGCATAGTACACACTTACAAGACCCTGTTTGGCAATTGTGTCTTTAAGCTGTAAAATGGCAAAATAAGCTTTATTAAGCAGCTTGCAGACGTGGTCAATGTGTGGTTCCCATGTTAACTTGCTGTCTATAAAGGTGCCAAGGAACTTAGTTGTTTCAGATAGAGCAAAATTACAGCCAGGTGTTGATGGCCTCCTAAGGTTAAAGTTCATAAAAACCGTTTTCCCATGGTTTAAAATAAGTTTATTTCTTTGACACCACGCATACACTTCGTCAAGCGTTACCTGAGTTTTGTGGTAAAGTTCCTCCTCAGTAACACCCGACACAGTAATAGTGGTATCGTCAGCATACATAGTGGTGGCACCATATTGAATATGATTTGGTAAATCATTAACATAAATTAAAAAGAGTAGTGGGCCTAAAATAGAGCCTTGTGGAACACCGAGAGTTACGTCATGTATGTCTGATTGGCATTCAATACATTTTACAATTAGTTTTCTATTTTCCATGTAGGAATTGATATAGCTTAGGAGACATCCTCTTATTCCGATATTATATAATTTTTTAGACAGTATGTTCCTGTCCACTGAATCAAAAGCTTTTGATAGGTCAAAAAATAGAGTTAAAACATATTTGCCATCATCTAGCTCTTTATATACATTTTTGAAAAAATGTGCGGATGCTGTCTCTATTGATTTTGATGGCCTAAATCCATGTTGACAATCTGTAAAAATTTTGTTCCCTTCAATATATGCTAAAATGCGGCAGTAGAGAATTTTTTCTATAATTTTTGAAAATGCACTTAGCAAGGATATTTGTCTACGATTTTCTACTTCACTCATGCAGCCTTTTTTGAAAATAGGGATTATACAAGCTATTTTGAGAAGATCAGGAAACTCTCCGCTAAGAAATGACTGATTTATGAGGTGCAGCAGTGGGTCTATGATGTTATTGCAAATATTTTTTATGATGTGAGTACAGGGTCTTCAAAAAATGCAGATACTTTGATCTCATGAAAAAATGAGTGGAACTCAATTTTTTCAAATGGAACACCCTGTATATTTCAACATTTTTGAGCTCTACATCCAATTTTAGATTAACTTTGTTCAGATAATACTATTTCTATTTTGAACCGTTTTCGAGATAAACTGTTTCAAACGGAAACTGACGTGGTTTTCTTGCTCGTTTTTTTGAATTCATCACTTATTTTGGATATTCAACATTTTTTTTATACTTAGTAATATTTCTTTTTGATCCAATTTTTTAACTGTTTCAGACCAGTCAATTCGAAATTGGTATGTACCTACCTTAGAAAAAGTTACAATTTGTATACATTGAGGTATTGGTCTCTAACGTACAACAGTACACATAAATATTTTTTAATAGTGTGCTTTGGAAAAATAAATTAACCAATTATTTAACGTCAGATTATCGTTGGTGGTTTTGACTGATTGTGATAGCTACCAATTATAATAGAATAATGTCAAGATTAGGTTACAGTAATGAAGATTTCTTGAATTTATTAATAAATAATTTATGGTGAGTGCAATAGAATTGCAAGTAGAACATGCCGAGTATTTCATGAAAGATATCCACAACTTCCGAAGCCGAATAATAATGTGATGAATCGACTACTGAAAAACTGTAGGTTTAATGGAACCTTCCGTCCAAAAATCATTCGTAAGAAGACTAAAGTGGATGATGATGACAATGGTATAACAGTTTTGGGATACTCTCATGCATTTCCAAATGCTTCTCTGCACGAGGCTGAAAGCGAGATAGGTTTACCCTACGTGACAATTTGTCGAATTCTTAATAAGCATAAATGGCATCCCTATAAGTTCTACTGTGTCCAACATTTGAAAGAGACTGATTTACCTCGTAGAGTGGAATTCTTTGAATGGTTACTTGTCAAGACTCAAGAGGATGAACATTTCCTTGACAATATCATATGGACAGATGAGGCCAAGTTCACAAAAAATGGAGTTTTCAATAGACACAACAGTCATTATTGGGCGCCAGAAAATCCCCATGTTGTCCGCCAAACGGGTTTTCAAGAAAGATGGCAATTCAATGTATTTTGTGCAATAAAGAATGGGTCAATTTTTTATATCGAATTTTATGATGATAATTTGAATGCATCAAAATATGAAGATTTACTGAGGAATGGAATTCAAATGATTTTAAATAATAGACCAGGAAGAGAACGTGTATGGTACCAAATGGATGATGCTCCATCCCATAACTCTCATTCAGTCAGCGAAGCTTTAACCGAAATCTTCGAAGACAGATGGATTGGTAATAATAGACCTTTTCGTTGGCCTCCTAGAACACCAGATGGCAATCCATTAGATTATTTCGTGTGGGGTTTCATTAAAAATATGGTTTACTCTACTCCAATAACAACGATGGAAGATATGAATCTATTTCATATCTTCCATTGACAACTGTTTTCAATAGTTTGACTCCAGACTTGATCAGAAGCGCTACACATGCCAATCTTTTGAAGAGATTACATGTTTGTTTAAGTAGAGGTGGAGATGTGTTTGAACATATTCTGAAATACACTGACGATTAAATTAACTTATTAATTTATGGGTTTATTATTTTCAGTTCGTGTTTCAGCGTTAATAAAACTATTGTTTGAAGAGAAGTTTCATTCGATGGTTGAGGAGTATTTTGATAATTATCTTTTCATTGTATTATCTGTGACTGATTGAGAAACATCAAACGAAATATGTTTTACAAAAATGAGTGATGAACAAGGAAACCATGTCAATTTCCGTTTGAAACAGTTTATCTCGAAAACGGTTCAAAATAGAAATAGTATTATCTGAACAAAGTTAATCTAAAATTGGATGTAGAGCTCAAAAATGTTGAAATATACAGGGTGTTCTATTTGAAAAAATTGATTTAAACTCATTTTTTCATGAGATCAAAGTATCTGCATTTTTTGAAGACCCTGTATGAGGCAAATGAAAATATGACTCGAAGTGAAGATCCTCATAGTATCACTCCACTCCATTTCAAATTTGATCGTTTTAGTGCAAGAGAGTTCAAGATTATCAGTATTTATAAAAGTTCATGTTTGGTAAAAAAAATATCGAAATTAATTCATATCTTCTAAACGGTAATAGATAGGTATAGGGAAATAGTATATGAATTTGTTGACAAAGTGATAATGAATCATAATATGATATTATATGGGGTGTTTCAATTGAAAAATCAAAGAAGCCGCTACTTTATAGTAGAAGCGACAACGCCACTTCGTCTGAAATATTTTAGACGTGTAGGTCATATTGATTTATGCATACTGTGAAATTTTCAGGTTGATCCGTTGAATAGTTTGTCAGAAACGGCTAATTAACGTTCATCATGAAAAGCCCTGTATAGTAGACAATGGAAGTCCGAACTAGTGAAATTCATCATGAAACATTGTCAATCACCTTCAAACAAAGGAAACTGAGAGTTAAAATACTGAGTAGTTTTTCAGACGAATTAATCCCAGGACAGGGAATTCCACAGGGTTCACCGTTCTCACCTTTGCTATATAACTTATACAGCTCAGATATTTATCGTCACCAACAAGGGAATATCAAACACTTCAGGCAGGAAGCATATATTCTCCAGAATGTAGATGACACCACCCTAATTGCCCACGATCAAACGCTAGACAAAGTTATTAACAATTTGGAACATCTTGCAACAATAACAAATAACTGGTTCAATAAATGGAGGCTTCAGCCAAATCCCTCTTAGTCTCAATTCATCATATTAAATCACCGGAATTCCGCAACTTCAACAATCAACGTTTTCCAACATGTCTTACATACAAAATCAACAGTTAATTACGTAGGTGTTACGCTTGATTTCAGACTAAATTTCAACGGCCACGTTAATAACAAAAAATGAAAGTCACTGCAAAAGCCGCACATTCCACAAGTTTCACAAGCACATCAACAGCAAGCCGAATATACAAACTAATCTGCCGTCCACTTACACTCACTGTTTCTCAATATTGAACAAAGGGTATTGAAAACGATTAAAGTATCTGAAACAACGTCTATCAGGAAAACAACAAAATTGAGGCATCCCAATAACCCAAAACACAACCCTCCTAACCCTCTGCTGTAACAACTCACTGGTATTATCAAAATCGAGGAAAGACTACTGCTACTTACTCAGAAGTTCGCTGAAAAAGACGACAATGTAGAAATCGTCAGAAACTATGCTGTGACAAGAAACCCCTATGCAATGCAAGAGTATGACACTGCCTTCCAACAGAAACACTGTTATAAAGAAACACAGCTTTATCAATGAAATTGTTTTAGTTTTTCTTTATATTCATTTAAGGTTTTTTTTGTGTGTAATATTATAAAATATCTAACTTCAAAGCAATTTTGTTACACAGACGGAAGGACTTCGGTCTGCCAGTTGGGCAAAATTGTAATTTTGTATTTTATAGATTATAATATTTCGAAGCAGAGAATACTATTAAGTGATTGATTGATCAAACCTACTCTTGTGCTATTGGCAGTTGTATCATGTCTCGATCTGTCATTATTCTATGCAAATAATCATGAACTTGGTCCACTCTTTCAGGTCCCCCCATATTTACGAGAACAACGCCAGTTTTTGGTTTTGTGGTAGTCGTGGATAAGTTTCTCAACCCTGTACTTGTACATCCTGAAAAGACGGCATTTAGTATATCCTAAGGAATCGTAACAAATAGCTTACTCAAGAAGTATGAAACTCTGAGAGCAATCATGGTCACTAATGAATTGAATAAATTTCATAAGGGAATGATAAATTAAAATTACAAGTGTCAGCTGCGATATCAAGTGTCAAAGTCTTCTTCTTCATCTTCTTAATTTTGGTCCCAGCTTATAGATTTGGCGCTATTGACCAGTGCTCTTTTTATTATAGTAATAACTATAAACTTTGTCCAGGGAGTACAAGAGTCTTGAATTACACTAATCACGGTATCCTCCACAGAACTCATGTTGTCTCAGATCACAGTATGCAGGTTCGTTCATGGTTGACCAAATTTATTTTTCGCAGCACAAATCGCTAAGTAACATCGAGCGTTCATACTTGCACGGCACCTTTTCATATTAGTTTGTTATCTGCTGTGAGTTGTCATTTTCTTTCAGTAATAAAAACAACTGAAAAGTTGTTTTGTGTTTATTCTTACGACAAACGTTAAATATTGAATGAATACGGATTATAGGAAATTCTAAAAATGAATAAAAGAGAATTGAAACTTTCTATGTTTTTTACCACTTTTGTTTGTAACATGCATACGTTTAAAAATGTCCTTGCAGGACGAAACTGCAGTAACGTTAGTTACAAATAAAAGTGGTAAAAAACATAGAAAGTTTAATTTATCTTTTCTTCATTATGATTTCCTACCACGTAGTAACGGCTACATCCATCAATTAATTGATTAATTAATCATCTTCATCACGAACGAGTTTCTGTGATGGCGTCACGGCAACATAATTCTGAGTGGGGTTGGAGTGAGAGAGTCATAGATAGAGAAAATGTGAATAGAGAATAGAGGAAGAGAAACTCGGAGAGTTTAAACTTTATCGACGAATTATTGTTATTTCGGCTTGCGGAAATCGCCAGATTATATATTTTTCGTTATCCTTGAATTATTTCCTTCGAAATAAAAAATAGCTCCGCTCGAGAATGTTGAAATGACGTTATTTTTTTACAACTTTGCTGCCCTCCCTTTCTTTACGTCACTCTCAAATTGTCAGATTACTGGAATATACACTTTTTAGCAGGTAATTAACTCACCCCACCTTAATCTGACGCGCTCGAGAATTTCTGATGGTCGCTCACAGGCGGCCTTATATATGAGAATCATATTTGGTGGAGGTACTTAACCGGGTACAAGGTATTCCTTTGTATATTATTCTGTCGCACTTTAGTAAATCCCGAAATCCCCGCTTGGGCTCCCTTATTATAATCATAACACTTGGTTAGTAAGAATTATCCAATATGAACCGCCAATTCTTCAGTCCACGTGGACTAGTTGACAGCGGCTTTATTTCTCTGTGTTGTTTTTTTTTGACCTTTGAGTACGCCGACACGTTAAGTAGGCACAATACCAGTTACTTCGACCATACTTCTGATTGGACCAAAACGCGATTGCTAATGTTTCTAGAGCAAAAAATGTGGTGGTTTTGTAAATCTTCCATAGTAGATATCACGGTAAACCGTACTAGAAGTTTTTTTTCAATCAATAAACAATATAACATAACTTTTTTTATTATTTTCAGTCTTAACAATATTGAAAAAATCTGAATATACCAACTGTTTATTGTATATAACCTAGATGATCATGAATATGATTTGATTTGAATGAATATATCGATGAGTAACTTTATTCGGTGAGTTTTATTGTTTTCGAGTAAGTATCTCTTGCTATTCTCCTCAGATGTTCAGCGTCTGATGACCCAGTATCGGCCACCATATTGTGGAATATTCCTTCTCTATTCTGCAGGAGAATGTGTGGGTGATCGAATTCCATAACTTGTCCGGCTTCCATCACGAGCACTTTATCTGAATCCATGATGGTGTTCAAACGGTGGGCCACAGTCAATACCGTACAGTTTGCGAATTTAGTCCTGATTGTTTTCTGAATCAGAGCGTCTGTCCTGTGAATATTTTTGAATCAATCAATTAAGAGTCAGACATTGTCGATAAATAAAATGGGTAATGAAAATTATTCAAATTAAAAAAAAAATAGCAAACATTTATACAGGGTGTAACATAAGTACGTTAAAATATTCAAGTGACGTATTCCTGAGACGATTTTAAGAAAAAAAGTCTATATGAACTTGTGTCCGAAAATGCTTCGTTACAGAGAGACGGGGTGTTGAAATTGGATTTTTTGTTCGCTTTTTGAAAATAAATCTTGCAAAAAATAAGTTATTTGTACGAAATTTGGTACCCGGGGTTTTTTTGACGTGGGAAATCATAATTTCGCATTAATTTTCATGTAACATCTAGAGGGCGCTGTGTACGCTGTCATTATTTCTTTCAAATTGCCCTAACTTTTTTGACAGTAAACTTTTGGTACTTTTCATGAGAAAACCTTATTGCCACACCTTTTCCAAGTAAAAAAGGTACACCTCCTCAACAACGCTGGAGGTGATCATCTTCGAGATATTTAAAATTTTCTATATCGATGCGATATCTATTACTTAGCTCCTAGGGCGTTAAGTGAAGTTGCTGAGAACATTACAAAAACTAAGTACCTATGTGGTGGATCTCGTCAAAATAAAAAACTTTTTTCTATAAAATGTTTAACGAAGAATGATTCGTTTTCGAAATACAGATTGTTGAAATTTTTCAAAACATGGTAGGTTTTTGTCATAAGTTTTTTGCAATTTTAGTTATTTTCATCAAACTTTATACGCAGTATACCCGTACAGACTTCTTCTAAACTGAGCATTATCGAACTGCTTATTCAACCCAAATTAAAAAAAAATTGTCAGGTTTAATTATTCAATTAGAAAGTGCTACATTCCGGAGTTTGTAAAAAAAACAATTCGGAGAAGTACCATGTTATTTATTAGGAAAATATACATATAAAAATTGAACGAAACAACTATTAAAACAACTGTTCATAGTGATGACCCCCCAACAGTAATACAAGCTTCTGCTCTCCTCATCAAAGAATTCCGCACCCGATGAAAAATGCCCGGAGTGTTTCTTATCGTTTCGCAGCAAGCTATGATGCGATCCCTCAACATATCCTCGTTTTCAATGGGGCTAGCATAAACTAGTGATTTTAGGTGTTCCCAAAAGAAAAAATCGACGGGATTGAGGTCCGGTGACCTCGGGGGCCAATGCTCAGTGCATCTTCTTCCTATCCATCGTTGGGAATATGCTACGTCTGCAAAACTTCTTGCTATCATACTGAAATGAGCAGGAGCTCCATCGTGCATAAACCGAGAGTGATTTTGGAGACTAATGGGAAGTTGAAGACCATAAGTTGGGAAAGCTCGTGTTCCAAAAAATGTAGTTAGGCATCTCCATTCAAACGTAAGGGGAGAAAATAGGACCCAATTAAATGATCCCCAACTATGCCTACCCATACATTAAAAGAGAATCTGTCTTAGAAATGAGTTTGCGTTATCACATGTGGGTTATCTTCCGCCCAGGTGTGGTTGTTATGGAAATTCATGATATTATTCCTTGGAAAATTAGCCTCATCTGTGAAGAGGATTTTCAATAATATTTGCAGATGTTGTTCGACTTTTCTTTGAAGCCATTGAGCAAATTCGATACGTGGTTGGAAATCACGTAGCGTAAGTGCCTAGACACGCTGAATATGATAAGGATATAATTGCTGCTCCTTTAAAATTCTGTAAACTGTCATGTGACTCACATTTAAAGTTTGACTAATTTTTCTTTTACTTGTCTCTGGATGTTCACTAATTTCTTCGAGAACCGCCTCCTCCAATTCTACAGTTCTTATAGTCCGTGGCCGCCCTACTGCAGAATTTGTTTCAAAGCTTCCAGATTCAGAAAGTCGCTGGAAAAGATTCGCAAATGTCGCTGCACAACGAGTCACGCGTTGGGGATACCTTTCCTAATAGATGCGTCTGGCCTCGCTTGAATTTCCGTCGGCCAAGACGTATGCAAAAACCATATCAGCCATTTCAGCATTCGTAAAGTCGGGCATAGTACCAAAAAATTACTTTATAAACTCCGAACTGTGAATTTGTCAATAGTTAAAAATGTGACAGCGAACTTTTATTTTTATAAACATACTTTCAGAGCCTACTCGATTCAATTAACTTAATTTGCAAGCGGAGAGTGACAAAACTTATTGAATTCAAATTTGGCTATAAAGTAATATGCATCGATATAGAAAATTGTAAATATCACGAAAACGATCACCTCCAGCGTTGTTGAGGAGGCGTCCCTTTTTTACTTGAAAAGGGTGTGGGAGATAGGTTTTTTTCATGAAAAGTACCAAAAGTTTACTATTAAAAAAGTTAGGGTAATTTGAAATAAATAGTGACAGCGTACGCAGCGCCCTCTAGATGTTGCATGAAAGTTAATACAAAATTATGGTTTCCCACGTCAACAAAACCCCGACTACCGAATTTCGTGCAAATAACTTATTTTTTGCAAGAGTTATTTTCAAAAAGCAAACAAAAAAATTCAATTCCAACACCCCGTATCTCCGAAACGAAGCATTTTTGGACACAAGTTCATATAGACTTTTTTTCTTAAAATTGTCTCAGGAATACGTCACTTGAATATTTTAATGTACTTATGTTAAACCCTGTATACATTAAATGATTAATGAACATTATTCTTCTCGCCAGGAGCTGAAAACTCCACGACAAATATCGTCTTGCTCTGGTGGTCGAGAAGGACTACAGGCTTATTAGTTTGTATGAGCCTGAGGGTGGGGAACGAATAGTTCCAATAAATTCGGCACTTCTCGTTCCCTATAACGGATTTAATATCCCCAGGAGTGTAGGGCAACACCGGTGTCTCGTCAATACCGTAAGATTGCCGTAGATGGTAATATAGCACTTTTAGAGCCGCGTTATGTCGATGGATATAGGCCGAGACCGCATATGCTGGACATGCTGATAGCAAGTGCATTAGGGTCTCGGGCGCCTCGCGGCAGGCTCTGCACCTTGTGTCAGGAACCTCTATACCCATCACGCGACTGCGGTAGACTAAGGTGTTGAAGACACCATCCTAGCAACCCATGATGAATCCTTCAGTTTCCGACTTCAGTCCACCCAACCTGAGAAAAGCAAACGTCAGGCGCTTTGATGAGCCAAGGTCTTCAATGTTATTGAAGAAGACTCCATGCATTGGCTTATTCTTGTGTTTCCGCAGAAGTAAGGTGATCTCTGCGGCTTTCATCTGAGCTTTTTGCTGAACAGGTTCCAACTCGGTGACAAAGTTGTAGTCACCTCGTTCAGTGTCGAAAACTATACCCAGTTCATCAGCTGCTCGGGTAGCTGTCCTAAAGAGAAATGCTCCAATTCCTGCTCTCTCAAGGTCATGGACCATGCAGACAAGGTGATCCGAACTCCTTACGACTTTACAGGCTGTATCCAGTACCATTCTGTCATGCAGACACCCCAAACTCAAAAGTCCACGGCCTCCCTGTTGTCGGGGGAAGTACAACCGTGGGACGGACGATTTGGGATGCAAACTCCTATAGTGATCTGTCATTTCTCGGGTCTTTACGTCGAGTTGATGCAGATCCTCCCGAGTCCACTTCACTACTCCAAACGAGTAGAGTAAGATTGGAACGGCAAGCATATTTGTTGCAGGAACTTTGTTCTTCTCCTACAGTTCCGATGACCAGATTTGTTAAAATTTGTGCTGATACTTGCCGCGGAGAGAGTTTTTCACTGCTGTTACCTTTCGTGAGTGGCGTTGTTCCACCCCGAGGTAAGTATACGTCTCTCCGGCATCCAGATGGTGTAGGATGCTCCCATCTACGAGCTGCACATCCTCTCCGTAGTCCCCGCATTGTCCTCTTTTGAGATGGACCATTGCACATTTGTCTATCCCGAATTTCATACCGATAGCATGCGTGTACTCTTCCACCACCCTCAAGGACTGATGGAGATCCTTCTCTCCAGAGGCATAAAGTTTAAGATCATCCATATAAAACAGATGGGTGAACTTGTGCCTCCGGTTTCCCGGGGTGCCACAGTTATACCCTCGAGTATTTCTGAGCGCAACGGATAATGGCAATAGTGAGATGCAGAAGGGAAGGGGACTGAGGAAATCACCCTGAAAAACACCCCTTTTGAAAGGGACCCACCCTGTTTGGACTCTTGCTTGACCAGATGTTATGATGAAGCTAGTTCGCTAAAGTGTTATCAGTTGTTGAATGCATCTCACTATATTTTCGAGTACCGCAAGGCATCTGAGCAAATGCTAGATGAGCTCATGCGAAATTGTATCGAATGCCTTACGGTAATCGATCCAGGCCATAGAGAGGTTACGCTTGTATTGTATCGAGTCCTGCGTTACACATCTATCGATGAGCGGGTTCTCTTTACATCCAGCGACTCCTCTCTTCGACCCCTCTGCTCATATATCCGTTCGAACACTCGGTCAACTGCGGTGAGTATTCGTGTGTATAAGATGCTTGTAAACAACTTATAACACGAATTCAAGCATGTTATCGGTCTGTAATTCTTAGGAATCAACAAATCTCCGCTTTTGTGGATAAGAACGGCCCGCCCCTTGACAAACCAATCCGGAATCGGCTGCTCTCCGTCCAGCCATGAGTTGAAAACTCTGACCAGATGGCGGTGGGTACTTGATAGTTCTTTCCACCAATAAGTGTTCAGCCCATCTGGGCCTGGAGCAGCAAAGTTTTCGGAACCAACAAGGGCCCTTCGAACGTCATCCGGGGTTATCGGGTTGCGCAGTTCATTGAGCTCAGGCTGTAAAAACTCTCTGTTGAAAGCTTCGAACTGTGCTAGGGCTGGAGTGTCTAAGTTGAGTGGCTGCGGGTGTTCATAGATATCCTTACAGAAGGATTTCACCTGATCAGCGGTCGGCGGATTATCCACAACACGTGGAGGCTCTTGGAATAAGCGAGATTTCTCGCGGAACCTAAGGTTTTCTGCGATACCTCTCGCTCACCTCACTAGTGACTTCTTAGCAGCCACTAGCATTCGTATCCTATCAAGGCAGTGCTGTTTTTAGGTGGTCAGCAGCACGCCTTGGCTTAAAATGTGATGGATACGTCGCAGATTGGCGGCTATTCGCCGCACTGCGGGCGTAAAAGGCCTATTGGCCGCCTTGTAATCCACCACACATTGGATACGAGACGCGTGTTGTCTCGCCGACGTGATTTTAGCCTCCATCTTGTGTACACGCCGTTCAATCTTCCGAACCGCAAGGCCGGGATTTCGTCTTTCCGATTCGGAAAGCGATTGGACGACGCTATACACGGCGGTGTTGATTTGCCAGATGTCAGCCTCTTCTGTTAGAACACTATGAGCCTCCGCATCCAAAGAAGCACGTTATTGTGGCTTCAGGGGCCCAATTCTGTGGAGCGCCCTGCGTGTTCTGATTGTCGTCTCCATTGGTGGTACGGTGCGAGTCTTATTTTATTTTCCACCGTAGTTTGCGCTGGTCATCCCCCGAAGCCCCGATACATTCGGGAGGGCGCGCCAGCATTATCAACCAATGACCACTCCCCACACCGTGGGGTGAGTATCATTATTATTATTAAATATTAGTGAATCGAAATACCATTCGAAATTTGTGAAATACTGCTGATAAATGATAAATAAAGAGTATTTCACATTCAAAAATATTTGATCTCGAATGAAACAGAATATTGGTGAATGGAATTTCATTTAAATATTTTGAATACATAGCGTGTCTCATTTTTGAGACAAGTTGGTCTATATCTATATTGCAGAAACCGTTTTTCATAATTCGATAACATTCATACTCACTGAGGGTCGACGTTAGCAGTAGCTTCGTCCAACATCAAAATTTTATTATTCCTAATGATCGCTCTCGCCAAACATATGAGTTGTCTTTGTCCCACACTATAGTTGGATCCTCTATCCATCACTTTATTCTCTAATCTGTTTATTATATTCTGCGGGTCTTTCAGTTCAACTTCATTTATCGCCTTGTAGAGTTGTTCGTCTGTGAATTCGTCGAATGGATCCAAATTGTAACGAAGAGTCCCAGAAAAGAGAACAGGATCTTGAGGGATAATTGTGATCTTTGACCTGAGGTCTTCAAGAGAAAGGTCATTGGTATCGACTCCGTCGATGACGATTCTTCCTTCAATTTTAACTAATCTGAATAAAGCCGAAATCAAAGAAGATTTTCCAGCGCCAGTTCGTCCAACTATTCCCACCTAAAAGTGAAGAATTTTCAAATAAGATATTTGAATAAACTATTTTTTCATGTGTTGTAGAAACACTTCAAATATTTTCCATTTTTTTAAGAGCTCCAACCCGATGGAAGAATATTTTGGGGTGTTTGAGATTTTAGAAACAGATTTATTATTGAAATTCTGACTAGTCACAGTAATACAGGGTGTAATTAAATAAGTGTAAAACATTTAAGGAGGTGATTCCTCATCGAAAAAAAGATAGGATCTTTCATATAAAGGAATTTCATTGGAGCATCCCTTGTTAAGATACAGCCCCTTAAAGGGGTTACATAAGATTTGTATAACAATTTTTTTCACAAGCACTAAAAAAGTTACAATATTGAAAGTAACCTGACGTTTTGTACTACCAAAAAGACACTTAGCCAGTAATTTATTTGGTTGTAAGAGGTGGAAAACGTAATCCCTAAAATTTATTTCCAATGTAACTTTTTGTCTTATTATTTGTTTACCATTTAAAAATTCACTTCCGATTTTATTCTAAACAAAAAATGTCTCTTGGGTTTTTTGCCAAAATAAACCAGTTCGCAGCAAAAAAATATTTTAGGAACAACTACAGAGATACATCGTCATAAATGCGAACTGAATTTATTATTATTTTGTAGTTAGTACCTGCATTACACCATTAAAGGGTAATAAACAAAACTAATTTATTAATAACAAAACACACAACAAGTGGAAATCATAGTGAATGTTGTCAATATTTCAGACAAATTTCAGACATTACGCATGCGTCTAGACGTCGGCGCATTGAGCCACGTATTCGCTCAAAGTCTCTCTGATTACCCTGCACGCATCGATGATGCGGTTTCTTAAGTCCCCTACATCGCGAACAGGAGTACGATAAACTAAATGGCCCTAAATAAATAAATCGAGAGGATTGAGATCCGGGAATTAAGCGTGCCAGTTCTGTGGTCCTCCTCGACCTATTCAGTGATTTGCATATGTTTCAGTTAAATGCTGACGTGCTACTTGACTGAAATGGGCGGATGGAACTTCCTCCAGCAGTACTGGATGCACTTCTCTTCAAAATTGAAAGTATGCCTCACCATTCAATATCGAGGAGGTAGAAAATGAGGCTCAGTTAAATCATCTCCAATAACTCCGAGTCACACGTTAAGAGAAAACTGTTCTTGATGGTTAGTTTCGACAAAAGCGTGAGGGTTTTCATCAGCTCATATGTGGTAATTATGAAAATTAATAATCTTGTCCCGAGAAAAACTACTATCGTCTGGGAATTCTATCGTCTTCAAAAAGTCACAATTTCTTCTAATCATTTCCAGCATCCAGTTGCAAAATTCAAGACGGTTCGGAAAGTCTCGCGGTAACAGTGCCTGTACTCGTTGCAGATGGTAAGGGTATAAGAGTTGTTCCTTTGAAATTCGATATCTATTAAAATGTTTTTTATGAGTGCCTGAAATTTTATGTCGCTTCTAATTCCTTTAACTTCAGTTGGTAACTTGTTGAAGCAAGTAATGGCATTGTACTGAGGAGACTTCTTAAAAAGTGTCATTCTATATTGGGGAATTCTTAGAAGGTCACCATTACGTGTATTATAGTAATGCTCGGAGGAGTTTTCTCTGAATAGGTGTAGGTTTAATCTGGCAAACATTATGGATTTGAAGATGAAAATGGAAGGAGCTGTAAGAATTTTCTTCTCTATGAAGATAGGTCGACAGCTGTCCCTGTAGCTTATGTTATAGATAAGTCTCACTATTCTTTTCTGGGCTAGAAATATTCGAGAGAAATCTTTAACCATACCCCAGACAAGTATGTTCATGCTCTTATGAGAGTAGGCCATAGCATAGTAGATGCTGAGCAGGCCGGATTCATCTAAACTTGGTTTCAGTTGCTTAAGGGCGTAGTAACCTTTATTCATTTTAGAGCAAGTGTGATCGACTTGCTTTCCCCAGTTTAAGTGAGAGTCTAGGTAGGTACCTAAGAATTTCACTTCAAACGAGCTTTCGATATCATTTATGATCGGATTTACTGGGTTATCTCTACTAAAGTGAAACTTCAACGATACAGACTTGTTCGTGTTTAAAATAAGTTTGTTTTTTTTGACAATTTGCACTGAATATATCGATTATGATGTCTGATTTGCTGATGAGTTGTTCAACATTATTTCCAGAAACAGTTATGGTAGTATCATCAGCAAACATTGTTAGGTGAACATCTACTATATTTTGGGGTAGGTCATTGATATATAAGAGGAACAGTAGTGGACCTAGTACCGAGCCCTGAGGTACGCCAAGTTCAACGTTTTTGGCCGTAGAGGTTGTCCCGTTACACTTGACTATCATATTTCTCTCACTCACAAAAGATAAGACCCAATTTCTAATATCACCCGGAAGACCTATGTCTTGAAGTTTACGGCTAAGAAACTCGGGACACACCATATCAAAGGCTTTGGATAAGTTTATTCCATCATGTTTATTCCATCATGTATGTGGCTTAGTAAGTGATACGAAGCTGTCTCGATAGATTTGTTTCTCCGAAATCCGTATTGGGAATCAGACAGTATATTATTATATTTCAATATTGTTACTTTTTTAGTGCTTGTGAAAAAATTTGTTATACAAATCTTATGTACCCCCTTTTAGGGGCTGTATCTTAACAATGAAATTTCTTTATATGAAAGATCCTATCTTTTTCTCGATGAGAAATCACCTCCTTAAATGTTTTACACTTATACAGTTACACCCTGTATTTTTTTCATTCAAGCTAACCCTGGATGTGGCATCTATTTCATGGTGGGCCTACCAACTGCCTATCATAAACGAATGCGTACGCAAAATTTCGTGTCCCTGCTATTTACCGCTGAGGAGATCTCTCGTACGGAGCCGATCCTGGCAGCAGCATCAGGTCACGTTTGTGATTAAAATGCATTGTCATCGGTTCTGGACCAGCATGCAAAATTTCAGGTCAATCGGATACCGGGAAGTGGGTCAAATTAAACTTGCAAGATTTGTTAACATAAATACAGGTCAAGTTAAAAAAAAGCTTTTAATATAGCAGGAACAAGCACGATCAGTGTGTTACAGGAAATTCAGGTTTGGAAACCACTATTTGATTACTTTAGGTGAAAATTATATTTCCACACAGGGCGTTTATATGCACCTACAACAGCATAATTTACTGATAAATCTTTACAGACACGTATACTTAATTGAGATGAATAATATTTTTTTGTAAAAATTCGGATAGGTTGCACCCTCTGATTCTGAAACAAATTTTGGGATTACGGACCAGAAAGAAGGTTGGTATGAGACACAAATATATAAATTAAATATAAAATGAATGAAATGCAGAATGTGACTCACTTTTTCAGTTGGTTTCACCGTGAAATTCAAGTTTTTCAAAATTTTGGGGCCTCCTTCAAAGTAACTCATAGAAGTATCGTCGAAAACAATTTCTCCTTTGAAAGGCCATCCTTTTGGGGGGGATTTTGGATGTTCCGGTTGATAATCTGGAGTGAGCGCTTTATATTCTAGGATTCTCTCAACGGACATCAGTTGAGTGGTTATAGCAGCGGACATGCGCATGGCAAACTGAACCATGAAACTAAGTTGTGTAGATTGTGTTATTGCAAGACCAACACTTCCACCCGATAGGCCAAGTACTGCGGAAAATCAGAGATATTAGATTCTATTTCTTGAAATAAGACAATGAAAATTGTTTATTATTACCATCTGAAAGTCCTACGAAAGAGAAAGTGACGATTGCAACGAACAGTGAGCAGCACATATCCAAAACAAAACCGAATGCAGTCCCGGTTGTGATACTCATGAACCATGCACTAGAATGGTAGTCTTGGGACTGATCGAAATCTTTTTTGAGGAGTTCTTCAGCCTTGAAAGCTCTAATAGTTGTTAATCCTTGCAAGGTGGCATTCAACTGGGTGAAAGCAGGGCTTCGCACTGAAAAAAAGTCCATGAAAACTAAGTAACTCTCAATATAAAATAAACAATGTATCCCTGATAAACCTGATCTTAATATTTACATATTGTATTCGTATATTAACTATCTTGTGGAAATTTTTTTCAAAAGTTAACAATTTATATTTGATGATGTATATCATTTTTCAATTTCCGAAATTTGATAGAGTGAGGAGTAGGTGAGTAGGAAATAAAATGACTTGATGAAAAACTTTCACACTTCCATTTAGTAATTTTAAATTGAAAATGAATAACATCACTCATTTCGCTTTTGAGAAAATACAATATATGTTTTTTTAAAGATTTTTTCTAAGTTATAGGTTATTGATGGGAGTTTATACTGAAACTTCTGACGTAAAATGAATTCAGAACAAGTGTCTTCTTTATTAATCCAGTAACTTTGTCGCCTGAACTATGAGGGAGTATGCATAAAAAAAAAACCGCGAAAAATGATTTGCACAGCACCCTCCAGTACTTACAACAGATTTCATTATGTCCATCAGCAGTGGCCTGGATGAAGAATCTAGCTTTAACAGCCACATGGCTCTAGCGATTGGGAGAGAATCGATGCTAAAGATGGTTGCCAGAACTTCCAGGAAGTGAAATTCAAACGTAAAAACAATTGTACGAACTATTATAGTCGAGGTAACTGATATAGTAAACTAGACTAGTCTAGTTGATAAAACCAGACATCACCAGAAGATGGCAAATGAGACTTTGCCGAAACGTTGTGAAAATCTGGGGATAAAATACACAGAACACGGAGCGAAACCCGAGAAAACAGCTCACCATATATACAGGCTGATTCACGGTGGATGGCACATTAGACGTTTTTGGTGAACCAGACAACGGATCACTTTGAAAATTTAATGGAGGGCATATTCAGACATTCTCTAGCCAACTGATATATTTTCGACAATGCGATGTTGCCGCTTCTATTAGAAAGCAGTAGCAACTTTGATTTTTCAAATGGAACACTCTGTATATAATATTATTTTTGGAATCTCCAACAATTGCCCGACAACTTTTCTTGATATTTCCCTGTACCTATCTGTTACTGTTTTCGAAATAAAAATTAATTTCAATTTTTTTCATCGAAAATGATGACTTCTAAAAATGCCGACATCTTTTAGTTAAGAAGTACTATGATATCGAAATTTGGTTTGGAGTTAGGTGATACTTGGACACTTCCCACACGTCAGCCTAATCTCCGTTACTTCAATACAGGGTGGTAAAAAATACAGTTTTTTCGTTTGCTTGAAAAAGTTGCTGAAATTTGATTATTTTAAATGGAACACCCTGTATATTATTGAAAATTCGAAAAGCTGTTGCTTTCTTTCTATGTATCATACCTATACCTAACTAGTCAAGTTTCGGACTTATGAACATTTATTTGTGAAAATGTCCCTTCAGAATGGTATTTCCATTCGGTATTTGGTAAGCAGGCCATGATTGCTATTTGACAGTAGCGTTGTGACATTCTCCTAATAATATCGACATTTTCGTCACTTCAGAAGTTGCAAATACCTTCAAAACGATGGAACAAAACTATTCAAACGAAGTTCTTATGAATTTGTTTATTATTTTTGGACAGTGTGACAAAATTATCAGCAGAACATGTAGAAAGTTCAATGAAATGTATCCGAATCTACCGCCAATACACCTCAAGAAATTTATACGAATTTAGAACAATTTCAATATGTTTGGATAAACTTTAAAAAAGCAGCAAGAAACTTGAAATTGGAAATCATGATATGAATAATTATAAAAAAGTAAAACAATCATGTGGAATATTTCAAAATATGTTCGAATCGTTGGCCGTTCACTTCCAAGCACTTTAAAATGCGGGTGTTGACTGCTTTCGTGGTGGCAGATCTGATTTCATTGGGATCCAAATCTTCAAATGTTTGGGCAATCCTTTCTAACAATTCATCTCTCGAACGCACGGGTATTTTTTAAACTTTTTCTTTAAACATTCCCCACAAATAAATATCTAATGTATTAAGATCGCGTGATCTCGCTGGCCAATTCCATGGTCCCAAGCACCTCATCCACCGATCATCAAATAGTCTATCCAGTTCTGCGCTCACTTCTCTTGTGCAATGTGCAGGAGCTCCGTCTAGTTGGCACCAACAGTTTCGATAATCTTCGAGTGGCAGATTATCCACGAAACTGTCTACAGTATTCTCCAAAATATTCAGGTAGCTTCTGGATGTTAATGACTCCTCGTATATCACGTACCTCAATTTGTTGTCCATCAACATGCAGAAGGCATTAAAACTAAATTTTTCTTGAAATCCGGCTTCTTTTGTGACGTGAGGATTTTCACTGGACCAATAATGACGATTTTTTCTATTGAAAATCCCTTCTCTCGAAAATTTCGATTCATCAGTCCAAATAATTTTATTTAAAAAAAGTGGATCTTCTTGAATGCGTGTTAACAACATTTTACAAAATTCTACTCTCTGTTGAGGATCTTGAGGCTTCATTGCTTGAATTTTGGTGAATTTATAATCATGCATTTTATGTCTTCGCAAGATTCTTTGAACCGATGAATATTTTATACCCAAATCTTCTTCAGCACTTCTTATCGATGACTCGGGAAATGCGTGAAAATATGCTAAGACATTAATCTGGTTGTCTTCGAAAGTTACGGGTCGAGGCAAGTTTCTTGGTGCTTTTAAAGTTGATCCAAATGCATTGAAATTGTTCTGAATTCGTATAAATTTCTTGAGGTTCATTGGCGGTAGATTCGGATACATTTCATTGAACTTTCTACATGTTCTGCTGATAATTTTGTCACACTGTCCAAAAATAATAAACAAATTCATAAGAACTTCGTTTGAATAGTTTTGTTCCATCGTTTTGAAGGTATTTGCAACTTCTGAAGTGACGAAAATGTCGATATTATTAGGAGAATGTCACAACGCTACTGTCAAATAGTAATCATGGCCTGCTTACCAAATACCGAATGGAAATACCATTCTGAAGGGACATTTTCACAAATAAATGTTCATAAGTCCGAAACTTGACTAGTTAGGTATAGGTATGATACATAGAAAGAAAGCAAATTTCAGCAGCTTTCCGAATTTTCAATAATATACAGGGTGTTCCATTTAAAATAATCAAATTTCAGCAACTTTTTCAAGCAAACGAAAATACTGTATTTTTTTACCACCCTGTATTGAAGTAACGGAGATTAGGCTGACGTGTGGGAAGTGTCCAAGTATCACCTAACTCCAAACCAAATTTCGATATCATAGTACTTCTTAACTAAAAGATATCGGCATTTTTAGAAGTCATGATTTTCGAAGAAAAAAATTGAAATTAATTTTTATTTCGAAAACGGTAACAGATAGGTATAGAGAAATATCAAGAAAAGTTGTCGGGCAATTGTTGGAGATTCCAAAAATAATATTATAAACAGAGTGTTCTATTTGAAAAATCAAAGTTGCTACTGCTTTCTAATAGAAGCGGCAACACCACATTGTCGAAAATATTTTAGTTGGCTAGAGAATGTCCGAATATGCTCTCCATTAAATTTTCAAAGCGATCCGTTGTCTGGTTCACCAGAAACGTCTAATGTGCCATCCACCGTGAATCAGCCTTATATAATCAGAAATGATTATTGAATAACGAAATTAGTTAGCTTCCTAACTATATCATAAAGGGGAACTGTTGGAAGGTTGGGTGCACTATATCGTTTACTTGAACTATATCTACTGTTGGCAATAAACAGGTAACTTTTGATCCTCTAACACAGTTTCACAGGCTGTGTGTCTTGAAACAATAGGATGAGGAATTGCGAGAGTTCTTCACTCACGAACTGTCACTAATCCCAATCTCACTGGTCTCTGAAGAGGGAATGAGAAAGGACACAAAATCCACCTCGTATTCAGGACTTCAATCTGTAACCTTGAATGTGAGGCAAAAGTAAACGAAGTTAGTAGTAGTGGATGAAAGGCATCTACTTCACAAAGTTGTGTAAATTACTGCTCACTATAGCTCAAACGTGGCAGTAGTTTTTGATGGTTACCCCGTAGATGCTGTTCAGAAAAAACACAAAGAGCTCTGAGCGTCTTCGAAGATCCCAGTTACACTCATCGCGAGAGATGATTGTTGATGAGAAAACCATGGCACAGGTTCCTCAACAGAAATTCTTGTCAAATGACAAAAACAAGATCCTTTTCATAAAGCTGCTGACAACAAAAATGGGAAACCACAACATTCAAGTACTCCTGATAGGCTCATCATCACTACATCTGTAACTGCCGCCTCTACCTATGATATAGTGGTAGTCGTTGGTGAGGACATTGACTTGCTAATCATTCTTACTGCGATCTCAAACCAATGTGAAATTTTTTAAAATAAATGTGGAAGAGGCAAAGTATCAGATGTCATGTATTCCAGCATCACTTCTTTAAAATCCTCTTTGACACCAGAGCTTTTCCTCTTCATCCATTCCTTTAGTGGTTGTGATTCGACATCCTGCTTCTTTGGCTTAGGGAAGATGCAAATGATGTCCATAGTCGAAAAAAACCCGGACGTTGAAAAGCAGGCTGCGATTTTTCGGGCCATAATGATTTTTTCAGTTTGTTCCAAGGGCCAGTTTCTGCCCTTAACTATATTTCTAGACTAGGATAGTCGTAAAGTGTGGGACCTAATCAAACTTGCGCTTTTTTTGCATTTCAATTATTATTGTGTATTGTGACACTTAACGACATCTAGTGGCGAGTAGTAGTACTATGTACTATCTTTTTCAGCCATCCGCTAGATGGCATTAGGCTTAATTAAATATTTGGAATTGCCGCGGTGGTTCCAGAAAGTTTTGGTTCTCGCTAGTGTATTCCGATCACGTCGAGATGGCAATAATAATTGCATATAAAAAGGCTAGCGGCGCAACTGCGAGTTAGTCTGCGTAGGAAAGGCGAAGGAAGCGAAACTGTGAAATAAAGTAACACACGTCAATAAAAGTATTTTGATTTGACTTATTGTTTTTATGTGTGATTTGTTAGTATGGAAAAGAAGCGAAAAATCGACAGTGAATGCAGAACGTTCCAAGAAAAACGGAACTTTCAGTATTTTGTGATTGAGTCCAGTAATAAGGCGCTATGTTTAATTTGTAATGAAACCATAGCTGTTCTGAAAGACTATAACATTAAACGACACTATGAATCGAAACATCTTCAAAGTTACTCCAAGTATACAGGAAGTTTTCGGAAGGAAATATTTAAAGCTTTGAAACGCTGACTCAAATCACAGCAATCTTTGTTTACCAAAGCGAATACTGAACAAGAGTCTGCTTTCGTGTGGCTCTTGAAATCGGAAAACGTGGCAAACCATTCACCGATGGAGAAATTATAAAAGAATACTTGATTGCAGTAGCCGAAGAAATATGTCCCGAAAAGGTAAATTTATTTAAAAGTGTCAGTTTGTCAGCAAACACCGTGGCTCGGAGGGTGCAAGACATCGCAGAAAGATATATCATCTCAACTGTCTGACAAAAATGGACATCATGAGTGGTTTTCTCTAGCATTGGATGAGTCAACGGATGTGTCAGATACTGCTCAGGTGTTGATTTTTATTCGCGGAGTAGATAAAAGCTATGAAGTGTATGAAGAACTTCTTGATATTGATAGTATTCACGACAACTGGAGCAGATATTTTCAAGGGAGTTGAAAATGCCATTAATATAAAGAACCTTCGATGGAGAAATTTGAAATCTATAACAACTGATGGAGGCAAAAATATGTATGGTAAAAATAAAGGAGTGGTTGCACTTGTGTCAAAGGCTGTAGAAAATGATGGTGGTTCAAAACCATTAGTTTTACATTGTATCATTCATCAACAGTCCTTGTGCGGAAAATGTTTGGATATGTCTGAAGTTCTGAAACCAGTCATGTCAGTTGTTAACTTCATCAGATCCACTGGGCTGAATCACCGACAATTCCGCGAGTTTATTCAACAGATTGGGGAAAATGATTTACCATATCATACTGCCGTACGCTGGCTTATTTGCAGAAAAGTCCTTGAGCGCTTTTTTTAACTTCGAGCAGAGATCGAAATTTTTTTAAGTGAGGAGCAGCGCCCTTTTGCCGATTTAGAAAATAGTGAATGGATGTGGAAGTTAGCCTTCTATGTCGATTTGACAAATCATATGAACGAACTGAATTTGAGAATGCAAGGACAAAATCAGCTTCTCCCTGATTTATACACTAATATCAAATCCTTCAGGCAGAAAATAATACTATTTCAATCGCAATTACGTAAAAAATGTTTCATACATTTTGAAACATGTGGAATATTCAGCCACACTACAGAGACTGAATTTCCGTCAATTTTGCAATCGAAACTTTGAGTGATTTGAAGATGAATTTTGATACTCGTTTTTCAGATTTTGATGTCATTGCGAATGAAATTAAGCTTTTTCAAAATCCTTTTGATTCTGACATTGAAACCCTGGCTCCGAAAGTTCAAATGGAAATTATTGATTTACGGTGCAGTGATATGCTTAAGAACAAATATCAAAATTCATCTTTGTTGGAATTTTATAAGAGTCTTCCACTGGAACAATTTGATAATTCGCATAAATTTGCTCGTGACTTGTTTTTCTGTTTTTGGTACTACTTACTTGTGTGAGAAAACGTTTTCCAAGATGAAGTACACAAAGAATGTTTTCAGATCTTAATTAACCGATGAGCATCTTAAAGCTCTTTTGATAATTGATACAAGTAAAATTGATCCACAACTACAAAGTATTGTCGGTGGAAAATCACAATTACATAAATCTCATTAGTGTTTTTGTTTTACTGTGATTCATTTCAATTATTTGTTAGTTATTAATATGCTTAAACTTAGATACTCAAGTTAAGTTTTCTTTGTCATCATTTCTGTCGTTAAGTTTCATCTTGCAAGTAAATAAAACCGAGTAAATATTATTCTGTGTTTTCTTCTTCAACTTATCACAGCAATAGTAACAACAATCAGGTAATCATTGGCTGTCGCGGGCCAGATTGATGACAGTAAATCATTGGCTGTCGCGGGCCGGATTGATGACACTGGCGGGCCGGATTTGGCCCGCGGGCCGTAGTTTGGAGACCCCTGTTCTAGGATAATGAAGCATTTGTTGAAAGCTTCAGAAAGACAAGACCCCCTTTCCATTAAATTTTTTTCCCAGATGACGGCCAGTCGTCATCTTGAAAGTTTCATCTGTCGATTTCACTTCAAAATGAAGCATTCATGCATTAATTTCATCACCCCAAATTTCGATTTCAAAAATAAGCTGGGGAGGAACAATAAAGAAAAGCACTGTACGAGAGTTCAGGTTTGATGTGGAAGAAAAACTTTAATGAGAAAATATGACACGACAGAGATTCGAAACCAGCTTTCCTGTTATCTTTAGACAGGCAAATTCACCAACTACGCTATTGGCATTATACTTTCATAAATTGATTTTTCTTTCATATATCTGCATACAGCAGATTTGATTTGAGGCCAAAGAATTAGATATTTGGATATTTTCAGGATAACTCTCAGTAAGATATTACAATAAGCCAATATTTTATATTTTTGAAATGGAAACTTACTGATTGACTCCAGTCGCTTGATGTTTTTGGAAGATTTCAGGTAAATATTTCTCAGATATCCAAAAAACACTCCCAGTACCAATACCAGAACTAAAGTATATGGACTCACTATTATCACTAAAACCAGAGAACCTGCCATCTGGAGAAACATCTGTAGAAATAAAAAAAAAGTGGATGTAGCCGTTACTACGTGGTAGGAAATCATAATGAAGAATTTTTTAATGTGTAGGTTTGAAAATGTCCTCATAAGGCCCAACTGCAGTAACATTAGTTACAAATAAAAGTGGTAAAACACATAGAAAGTTTCAATTCTCTTTCCTTCATCATGAAAAAATACTTTTTTCAAATGAAGAAATACATGTAAAGTGAGTTAGAATTATATCAAGGTTACGTGCAACGCCATCTGCCCGCGAATAGATCAAGCAAGGAGAATGACAATTTTTCATGATGAATTTCACAAGTTCGGACTTCAGTTGTCTCATATATAGAATGATTTGAAATCCCTGAAACAAATAAAGGTGATATCACCTCCTTTAATGATGATCTTTATTCTGCTCATTGGAGTACAAAGTATACAATGGACAATGCTGGTGATATGCTATTTTTCTGGAATACCAATTTGATACATAATAATAATAAGTACGTCTTTATTCACCATAAAAATACAAATGGAATAGACAAAAATAAAATATAACAGAATACAGAAACAATAACAAAAAAAAGAAAAAAAAAACTTCCAGTATATGGTGAATCTCTTTTAGACACATATTTATCAGAACGGACTCAAAATGTCATACTGGATGGTGAACAATCTATTTCATTGGTCAGGAGATTTGAAGTACCGCAAGGTTCAGTGTTGGGACCACTTCTTTTTGCCCTCTACATAAGTGATTTCCATAAATGCAAAATTCAACACTACGCCGATGATACCCAACTATATACCTCTTTCAGTTTCCATAAACTAAAGAGGTCGAAAAACTCACTGATAGAAATCTTAAATCGCTATTTGATATATCCTGTGCACACAAAAAATAGAAGTGAGGTGCGTGAATCTCCATCTATTCACATCGATAATCACGCTATCCCCTTTGTAGAGGCAAGTAAAAATTTAGGTTTATGGCTTGACACCGAACTTAGATTCACAAAAATGTCAATTACGTAAGACTTCTTTCAATATTTTGAGGCAGTTATATCCTAACAGACTGGCAATGTCTAAAACTTGAGACTCGGCCTCTGTGAGTCTCTGATACTCTCAAGACTGGCCTACTGTGATAGCATTTACGAACCAGCTTCACTACAAACTGATGCTCGGCATCTTCAGAAAATACAAAATAGTTGTATTCGATTTTCGTATGGAATATGTAAATACGATCACATAAGCTTATCCTTTGAGAATCCAGGTTGGCTGAAACTTAATACCGTAAGAGAACTGCACCTTCTTACTTTCACTCATAAAATATTGCAAACCGGAACATCACCCTATCTGCGTGATAAACTCATTTCACTATCTTTCAATAACAGTCGCAATCGACACCTCTTGTTTATATCATAATTCAGCTATTTATACACGTAGTTTTTCATACATGGCAGCTAAATTGTATAACACCATATCTGTAGATTTCAAACAGTTACCTCTCAAGAACTTTTAAAAAAATACTCAAAGCTCTAATGTCAACGAGCCAATAATTTAACATTATAACACTTTCCTCAGGCTATCAGATAGGTTTTGATTTCCCAGATTTTGTTTTACCATATCGCGATTGTATCATTTTGTGTTATTTTATAGTTATTTTATAATAATTTATTATTTATTTACGATACTTTGCACTTTTTTATAGTTTGAAAGGTTAGGTTTAAAAGCAACTATAATAGCTGAACCTTGCCCTTTCATCATACTATGTTTCATCATAGCTTTCTATTGTTTATTTTTTTATTATGATGAATGAAGACCTGTTATTATTATTATTAAAAATAAATAGCTGTAAATAACAATTACATTAAGCAAAAAACCTGAAATGAAATAATAGTGAAATAAAATACAAGTAAAAATAAAACAATTGAACAAAAAATAAAAATAAAGAAATACAAAATGAAAATAAAGATAAAAATAAAAAGTTAAGAGATATCAAGATAAGTTAGTTCACGACGTTTCGATTGTTAGTATCCACAATCGTTTTCGGATGATGTATTTGATGTATTTGTATTTCTTTATTTCTATTTTTTGTTCAATTGTTTTATTTTTACGTGTATTTTATTTCACTATTATTTAATTTCAGGTTTTTGCTTAATATAATTGTTATTTACAGCTATTTATTTTTAATTCTTCTTTTTTAGTTGTTTCAGGGATTTCAAATCATTTATATATTAGACAATGGAAGTCCGAACCAGTAAAATTCATCAAGCAAGGAGAGTTACAAACAATAAATCATACATACAGGGTGAAGCTAATATAAAGCGTGTAATAAATAAACAATAATATAAAATAACGTATGTGTGATCTGCAATAAAATTTAAAATTTTTATTTTTCGTAAAAATTTTCAAATCTTGAAAGGAAAGGAAAATCAGAAAGCAAAATAGCCATCCAAAATTTTGATGGATTTTCTTCAGATTTCTACAATACATGTTTTTGTTTCAACAATACGAATATTATAGAAAACATATATATACTTTACCTGACCAACATCAAGTAGCGTTCTAGGAAGCATCTCATCAATACCACCAATATCCTTCGATACTCTGTTCAAAATTCTTCCGCTGGGATTTGTGTCGAAAAACCTCATGGTAGCATTTATGATCCCCTCGAATATAAATTTATGCAATCTTCTGGAACACACCATTGCCAGAGTATAGAAAGAAAATGACCTGAACATTTGAGCCAGCAGTAAACAAGTAAGTAGTGCTCCATAAATATATAAACAAGTGTTAGTGGATAATTCCGCAAATAACGGCCTTTGTGGTGAATTGTTCGTGATTTCAACGGAAGCATTTAGTTGTGTTGCCGTTCGGTACTCTTCGATATTCGTCCAGGTGCTGATGAACCAATCGGTTCCACTTCCAAAGATTTGCGCGAAGAAATAAAGGAAAATTACAATAGAAACGTTACAACAATTGGCTCCTGATGATAGATATTTCAGTAATAAGGAACCAGACACTTTACCCTTGGATGATTCTTCTTGCATATCTTTCACTTTGATCTCTTCTTCTTCGTCATCACTTTCTATTTCTTCTTGTAGGTCATCATGAACACTCTCCATCAGGCTCTTAGCACTCAAACAACTGACTACCGAAACTGTTCGTTTCTGAAAAAAGAATTGAATGTAATTATATTTTTTTTCAGAGATAGAGTTTCAATATCCTGAATACTTGATTATAGTGATGCGCTGAATAGAGTTTGTGATAAATTGTAAAAAAAAACTTTGGCTTTCTACTTTTTCAGCTTTTCACAAAAAAGGAAGGGAAAAATCAGTTTCATGTCTCATGATTTTTATACAGGCTGATTCACGGTGGATGGCACATTAGACGTTTCTGGTGAAACAGACAACGGATCACTTTGAAAATTTAATGGAGGGCATATTCGGACATTCTCTAGCCAACTAAAAAATTTTCGACAATGCGGTGTTGCCGCTTCTATTAGAAAGCAGTAGCAACTTTGATTCTTCTTCAGCACTTCTTATCGATGACTCGGGAAATGCGTGAAAATATGCTAAGACATTAATCTGGTTGTCTTCGAAAGTTACGGGTCGAGGCAAGTTTCTTGGTGCTTTTAAAGTTGATCCAAATGCATTGAAATTGTTCTGAATTCGTATAAATTTCTTGAGGTTCATTGGCGGTAGATTCGGACACATTTCATTGAACTTTCTACATGTTCTGCTGATAATTTTGTCACACTGTCCAAAAATAATAAACAAATTCATAAGAACTTCGTTTGAATAGTTTTATTCCATCGTTTTGAAGGTATTTGCAACTTCTGAAGTGACGAAAATGTCGATATTATTAGGAGAATGTCACAACGCTACTGTCAAATAGTAATCATGGCCTGCTTACCAAATACCGAATGGAAAATACCATTCTGAAGGGACATTTTCACAAATAAATGTTCATAAGTCCGAAACTTGACTAGTTAGGTATAGGTATGATATACATAGAAAGAAAGCAAATTTCAGCAGCTTTCCGAATTTTCAATAATATACAGGGTGTTCCATTTAAAATAATCAAATTTCAGCAACTTTTTCAAGCAAACGAAAAAACTGTATTTTTTTACCACCCTGTATTGAAGTAACGGAGATTAGGCTGACGCGTGGGAAGTGTCCAAGTATCACCTAACTCCAAACCAAATTTCGATATCATAGTACTTCTTAACTAAAAGATATCGGCATTTTTAGAAGTCATGATTTTCGAAGAAAAAAATTGAAATTAATTTTTATTTCGAAAACGGTAACAGATAGGTATAGGGAAATCAAGAAAAGTTGTCGGGCAATTGTTGGAGATTCCAAAAATAATATTATATACAGAGTGTTCCATTTGAAAATCAAAGTTGCTACTGCTTTCTAATAGAAGCGGCAACACCGCATCGTCGAAAATATTTTAGTTGGCTAGAGAATGTCCGAATATGCCCTCCATTAAATTTTCAAAGTGATCCGTTGTCTGGTTCACCAGAAACGTCTAATGTGCCATCACCGTGAATCAGCCTGTATACCATCATCATACTTGGCATGGATCTCTTTATTATTAATAATAATAATCATCGTCTTTATTATCGTCTTTATTTTATTTTCCAAAAAAATTGAAAAAAAAAACAAGATTGAGGAAATACATCAACAGAAAATTTTTGAAAATAAAAGGCGAAGTTCAGTTCAGTTCTTGAATAAATTCAACAACTGAACTGTTCTTCCACTTAACCTAAAAATACCTCTCTATTGATTTTTTTAAATGATACAAAAACAAAGAAAAATACATGGTGGGCCATCGAAAACTTGACATGGAGGTTTTGGGTACTAATCTTGCAAATCCTAAAAAACGCTCAGACATGTCGATTTTTATTGGGAGGGGGACAGTTTTTCCCCATTTACAGCGTCATCACTTCAACCCCGGAGTAGAGGGGTGAACAACCCTTGGAATTTTAATACGGAATAGGGGGCGTGCCGCACATCGTTTGAAAGATGTTGGAATTATCTAAACAACAGTGTACTTTTTTTTTTATTTGGACGAAATATATTAAATTTAGAGTCGAAGTTACTTACTCTATTCTCATGTTAGCATATGCTCAAAATGGTCACCTCCAGCTTCCATGCAATAATAGAGATTCTGCTGGAAACTTTCTCGAACATCGTGGAGCATTTCTGTAGTGATTTGGCGACATTCATTAGTGATTCGTTGCCGTAAATCTTCGAGTGATGCAGGAAGAGTACAGTAAATTCTGCTTTTCAAATGACCACACAGAAATAAATCTAACGGCGAAAGGTCTGGTGATCGTGGTGGCCATTTGATATGCCCCGCCTCCCAATCCGGTGATCCGGAAAAGTCTGATCTAAATACTGCCGAACAGACAGAGCATAGTGCGGAGGAGCCACATCTTGTTGGAATATCAACAGATCCTCCCGATAATTGTGGTCATTTTCAATAATATCAGTGAGAAGGTGATCGATAGTAA
Source organism: Leptinotarsa decemlineata (assembly GCF_025532065.1). Classification (NCBI taxonomy): domain Eukaryota; kingdom Metazoa; phylum Arthropoda; class Insecta; order Coleoptera; family Chrysomelidae; genus Leptinotarsa; species Leptinotarsa decemlineata. Next base: position 13,857,283 of record NW_027412528.1, on the reverse strand, counting down.
CTTCCAGAAGCTCCAGATACATTTGTCTGGTTGAATTGCCTTCTAAAATTCCAGCCCATACATTTAATTTTTGTCGACGTTGAGTATGCACTCCATGAAAAATGTGAGGATTTGAATCAGCCCCATAGCGACAATTAAGACGATTAACTGTGCCATTCAGACAAAAGAACATTCATCACTGAGGCAAATGTTGGAAACAAAATGTAGATTTTCCACCGTTCGTTCACTAACCAACTCCCAAAATTGCAAGCGTCGATCGAAATCATCTTCATTCAGTTCTCGCGTTAATTTAATCTTGCAAGGATGCATTTAGTGGGTTTTTAAAATACGCCGAATGCTAGTTCGTGACACCCCGGAAACAAAAGCTAACTTTCTTGTGCTCAAAGTATGGTCAAGCTCAACATGGCCCAGAATTGCCACTTGTGTCGCCGATCTAGTTGCGTGAAATTCAGCAATTAAATCGAAAATATTTTGCCGCGACAGCGGCAACAGCACAACGTCTATTTCCATAGAAGTAGTAGTGGTAGTAGTAGGGGAGTCACTTGGGACATACATCCAGGTGAAGCTAGTAAAAGCGTGTTGAAAATAGAAAAGTAATTTCGCGAGCTTGGTCATGTGGGGCAGATAATAAAGCAGCTGCCAATACCATGAGTGATGCTTGAGATTGAGGCAAACCCACATACATCGAGTAGACAGGCATCCACTACATTCAATGTTTACCATACATCGATAGTAAACATATTAAAAGAAAATGAAATGCTTCCTACTCAGGAGCTCATGGAAGACGATTTTGATAGAAGAACTTATTTTTGTGGGCAAATGATGGACATGTTGGATACCAATATCATCCAATTAGAGTGTACTTTGTCTCTTAACGGTCATGCTGATCGGTAAAATTGCCGCTACTGATGAATGGAAAATCCTTACTGGATAAGAGAAGAACACACGCAATACCCTCAAAAGGTAAGTGTTTGGGCAGGGATTGTAGGAAACCATATCATCGGTCCTTTTTTCAGTGAGGGCAGCTTGAATGGCGATAATTATTTGGCACTTCTTCAAAATCTTAATAATGTCATTCCAAATTCAGCACATTTACATTTTAGTCCAGGAAATCATCAAGTTCCAGTGAATACGATATGGTTTCAGCAGGATGGAGCACCACCATATTACTGTGTTAATGTCCGGCAATACATTTCTCAATCGGTGGATAGGGAAGCGACAATCGATTGAATGGCCAGCGCGATCACCTGATCTTTCATCATTAGATTTCTTTTTGTGGAGATATGTACGGAGTACAAAACTAAAGCTTCAGATTTGAATGACTTTAAAGAACGAATAACGCTTGCTTTCAGGTCGATCATGCCTGACATGATAAATAATGGTAGAAGACAGTTTTATTTGAGATAAGTATATTTCCAAGACGTTCGCGGTGAACATTTTGTACATCTTCTTCGTTAACATTCATCGTTCTTTTCGTATTCTACATTTCATTACGTTTTGCCTAACATTTCAGTTTTTGAGTGGTTTTTATCGAATTTCGGTAACCACAAGATTTTAATTGACTTTATCGTGATTGTTGCAATAAACTTGAAAGCAATAACATTTTTAAATAGGGAATGAAGATACCTTTCAAACGATACATCACAAACCTATACTCCCCATTTAAAAAATTGGGGGTTGTACCTGTCATTGGAAGGGAGTTGCAAGTAGGGGTTGAATTTTTACGTTGAAGAATGTAAAATTATAATTTAATTTGACGTATTTCAGGATTTTTTTAAATATATACAGCGTGACACACGGTCGATGGTAGGTTAGACGTTTCTATAAAACGCAAAGCATGATTTTTCTGAAAATTACACCTCTCACATTTCCTTACCTGTTCTATCGATCTAAAATATTTTCAGCATTGCGACGTTGCCACTTCTATCAAAAAATCCTAGCAATTATATTTTTTAAATGGAACACACCCGTATATTAATACATTTTTGGAATTGCTCTAGTATTTTAATACTTTTTTGATGATAATGTCCTATACCTATCTCTATCTGTTTTCGAGATAAAAAATAAATTGTGCTGAATATGGTCCAAAACATAGCCTTGATTGAAATTAGGTACATCAGTACTCTCAATTCATGAAAAGTTGATATTTTGGCCAAACTCGAAATATTCAAATAACACCAAGAAATCGACTCCATATCATACAGGGCGTGCTAAAATTACTATTATTTCCATTGTGCATAAAAGTAGTCAAAAGTTCATTTTTTCAAATGAAACCCCCTGTATATTACTCGATAAATTGAAAGATGGTGAAAAATGCTTCAAGACGATATACATGTCCCTATACCTAAATCGTCAAGTTTTCTTAATAAAGCCGTTTTTGTGGAAAAATAGTTATTCACGTTTTACCTACAAGTGTTGAAAGTGGCGTTTTATTTTGTGAGTGGGGATAAAACGAGCGTCAGCAAGTGGATCAAACTCACGAGCAAAATAAAATCACTTTTAACAAATGTATCATACAAATTTTTTTGTATAACGTTACTGCTGGTGATAAATAAAAAATATAGGGTCCATGAGATTTGAAACACACGATCTTTGGATTACAAGACATATGTTACAATTACATACGCCAACTCACGTTATTTTAAGGAGGATTATTGGTTAGTCATGAAGGACTTTCTACAGTTGGACTGAATACTACTTCGTCATCGTCAGTAACTTCACAGGGATTTAATATTACCAATAGCACGAACTGCATGTGTGAACTTTTCTAAATGATTTTTTGGTAGGTGTTCTGATTGAAGTGTTTCTATCAAAGAGATTTTCAATAACAGTTGTACAAAAAATAATTTTTAAAGAATTTGATTTCTAGGTAGCCGTGGAAATATCAAGCTCATGACAGTTTGGTGACTTTTATAAGTAATTGATGAATGGTTATTGCGGTGTTTCAAAAAATCGCCAAAAATGAATGCAAATATTGATTATTCAATCGAAGTTCTTATGAAATTATTCATTATACACGGACAGTGTGATCAAATCATTGCCAGAACTTGTAAAAAATTCAACCAAATGTATCCTGAATTAACACCAATGAACGAGAGGAAGTTTGTAAGATTACAAAATGATTTCCTTAACTATGGCTCCATGTTAAAAGTGCCTTCAACATTACTAAAATCTGTTACTTCAAATGAGGACAATACTGTTAACGTTTTGGCATATTTTTATGCATATCCATTCGCAGTGCAGAAAATGGTTTAGGTGTATCAAATGCTTCAGTGCAACGAATTTTGAAAAATCACGGAATGCATCCGCATAAATTTACCAAAGTTCAAGCTCTAAAAGCAGAAGACTTCGAACGTAGAATGCATTTTTGTGAATCCCTTTTGATTCATACACAGGAAGACCGGGAATTTTTGCCAAAAATAATTTGGAGCGACGAATCAAAATTTACGAGGGATGGTATTTTCAATCAGAAGGAATAAACATTTTTGGGCTGATCATAATCCTCATTTTACAAAAGAAATGGGTTTTCAAAAAAATTTGACCTGAATGTTCTCTGTATTCTGAAGAAGAATAAAATTAGCTTTTTTATTCATGAAGACACACTGAATGCAGAGAGATATCTCCAAATATTAAGGACGACTGTAACCGATTCTCTTGAAAATTTGCCTTTAGAGGAATATAGGAATTCGTGGTTTCAACTGGACGGACCGCCAGCTCATTCCACCCAGTAAGTTTCCAGGAAACTTGACGAACTCTTCGACGATCGTTGGTTTAGGCGTTTAGGGCCGTGGGATTGGCCATCGAGATCACCCGATCTCAAGCCACTTGACTTTTTTGTATGGGGTGTTTTAAAAGAAAGGGTAGTCCAGTGCCTATCAAAGAAGAATTGCGACGGCGAATAGTGCGGAGTATTGAAGATCTGGATCCCCAGGAAATTGAAAAAGCAACCACAAGTCGCGTACAAAAAAACATTTTAAAGTGTTTAGAATGTAATGGACAACATTTTCAGTATTTATTGTAAAAATGTGATATTTTGTTTACAATTTTGTTATTTTGAATCATCCTATTCTGTTATTGTCTGTACTTTCACATGTTTTAGCCCACAAAATCTTACCTTTTACCTAGAAATGACTGATTTTTTGTACAGTTGTTCCCTGGAAACTTTGAGTCATAGTTAAGGAAATTATTTTGTAACCTCACAAACTTCCTCTCGTTCATTGGTGTTAATTCAGGATACATTTGGATGAATTTTTCACACGTTCTGACGATGACTTGATCGCTTTGTTAATGTGTATAATAACTAATTTCATAAGAACTTCGTTTGAATAATCGATATTTGCATTCATTTTGGAAGATGATTCGAAACACTGTCGATAACTCTTCGTAAATTACTTATAAAAGTAACCGAACTGCTATAAGCTTGATAAATCCACTGATACCTAAATCCAAATTCTAAAAAAAAATGTTTTTAGAAGAACCGACTTTATTGAGAAAACTTGATGATATATCATCTTGAAGCATTTTTCACCATCTTTCAATTTATCGAGTAATATACAGGGGGTTTTATTTGAAAAAATGAACTTTCGACTACTTTTATGCTCAATGGAAATAATAGTAATTTTAGCACGCCCTGTATGATATGGAGTCGATTTCTTGGTGTTATTTGAATATTTCGAGTTTGTCCAAACTATCATCAAAATATCAACTTTTCATGAACTGAGAGTACTGATGTACTTAATTTCAATTAAGGCTATGTTTTGGACCATATTTAGCACAATTCATTTTTCATCTCGAAAACAGATAGAGATAGGTATAGGACATTTCAACAAAAAAGTATTAAAATACTAGAGCGATTCCAAAAATGTATTAATATACGGGGTGTTCCATTTAAAAAAATAAAGTTGCTAGGACTTTTTGATGGAAGTGGCAACGCCGCAATGCTGAAAATATTTTAGATCTATAGAACAGGAAAGGAAATGTGAGAGGTGAAATTTTCAGAAAAATCATGCTTTGCGTTTTCCACAAACGTCTAACCTACCATCGACCGTGAGCCACGCTGTACAGTAACCGAAATAATTAATTTATCCCATTTGGCTTCTACACACTGTATAATAGCTCCATTGGTGATTCAATGACAAGCTATTGTAGTGAAAGAAAATTTTACCTTTTTTCTGAGAAAAAAATGTTCATATTGATGATAACAATAACCCAAATAGTTTGTATTCATGATCATATAATTTTGAACGACTCTAAAAAACTCAATTTTTTTTCTCCATTTCGTACATTTGTTGCAGTCACATATAAATGAACCAAAGAAATTTTTCATTTGCGAATTACTCACTCGGAAAGATTTCCTAGGAGCCCATTCATCCACATCATCTTGTTTTTCTTCTTCGAGTTTTTTGTCAGGTTCGGCGGTGAAAAGCTTGGCGTAAGAATTATCAGTATCCATCAAGTCGTTGAATGTTCCCTCGTTTTCAATTCGACCCTTGTAACAGAGACATATTTTCATAAGTTTCATTTTAGATTGATATTCGTATGGTATTGTAAATATTGGAAAGTTAATAAAGTGTGTTGTGAAGTGTTTTCACAAAAAGTTTTTTCAAATAAAAAATTGTTTATTGCAAAACGTCTCTCATAGTTCGTAATCAAAGATACAGCAAATGAGTGCAATGTGGCGGACGTTTCACTTCAAAAAGAGACTTTCATTATTTCCTATTAACAGTGTGAGAGCAAAATTGAGGCTGAATTATAAAAGTATTCTTTCCATGAAGATAAGATTGCTTGCACATAAGTTTCCCAGAATCGCGAGATTCTGCTTCAGCATGGTCAGTAGTTCACATGGGAACGGGTGATATAATAATAATAATAATCTCGCTTCACCATAACATCTGGTCAAGCAAGAGTCCAAACAGGGTGGGTCACTTTCAGAAGGGGTGTATTTCAGGGTGATTCCCTCAGTCCCCTTCTCTTCTGCATCTCACTATTGCCATTATCCGTTGCGCTCAGAAATACTCGAGGGTATAATTGTGGCACCCCCGAAAACCGGAGGCACAAGGTCGCCCATTTCTTTTATATGGATGATCTTAAACTTTATGCCTCTGGAGAGAAGGATCTTCATCAGTCCTTGAGGGTGGCTATCGGTATGAAATTCGGGATAGACAAATGTGCAATGGTCCATCTTAAAAGAGGACGATGCGTGGACTACGGAGAGGATGTGCAGCTCGTAGATGAGAGCATCCTACATCATCTGGATGCCGGAGAAACGTATACTTACCTCGGGGTGGAACAACGCCACTCACAAGAGGTAACTGCAGTGAAAAACTCTCTCCGCGGCAAGTATCAGCACAAACTTCGACAGATTTGGTCATCGGAACTGTCGGGGAAGAACAAAGTAGCTGCAACAAATATGCTTGCCGTTCCAATCTTACTCTACTCGTTTGGAGTAGTGAAGTGGACTCGGGAGGAGCTGTATCAACTCGACGTAAGAACCCGAAAAATGATGCATCTCTATAGGAGTTTGCATCCCAAATCGTCCGTTCCACGGTTGTACTTCCCCCGACAACAGGGAGGTCGTGGACTTTTGAGTTTGGAGTGTCTACATGACAGAATGGTACTGGATACAGCCTGTAAAGTCGTGAGGAGTTCGGATCCCCTTCTCTGTATGGCCCGTGACCATGAGAGAGCAGGAATTGGAGCATTTCTTCTAAGGGAGCCGCTCGAGCAGCTGATGAACTCGGTATACTATTCGACTCTGAACGAGGTGACTACAACTCTGTCACCGAGTTGGAACCCGTTCAGCAAAAAGCTCAGATAAAAGCCGCAGAGATCACCTTACTTCTGCGGAGACACAGGGATAAGCCGATGCATGGGGTCTTCTTCAATAACATTGAAGACCTTGGCTTATCAAAGCGCCTGACGTTCTATTTTCTCAGGTCGAGTGGGCTGAAGTCGGAAACTGAGGGGTTCATCATGGCTTGCCAGGATGGTGTCTTCAACACCTTAGTCTACCGCAGTCGCGTGATGGGTGTAGAGATTCCTGACACAAGGTGCAGGGCCTGCCGCAAGACGCCCGAGACCCTAATGCACTTGCTATCAGCATGTCCAGCATATGAGGTCTCGGCCTATATACATCGACATAACGCAGCCCTAAGAGTACTATATTACCATCTACGGCACTCTTACGGTATTGACGAGACACCGGTGTTGCCCTACGCTCCGGGGGATATTGAATCCGTTGTGGGAACGAGAAGTGCCGAATTTATTGGAACTATTCGTTCCCCACCCTCAGGCTCATACAAGCTAATGAGCCTGATGTAGTCCTTCTCGACCACCAGACCAAAACGATATTTGTCGTGGAGTTTTCAGCTCCTGGCGAGACGAATATCGTCAGAAAAGAGGAGGAAAAACGGATAAAATATCGAGATTTTCTCTTCGAACTCCGCAGACTCTATCCAGATCACTCTGTCAAGATGGTCGTTCTGATTATTGGAGTCCTTGATGGAATGATGTCTTCTCTACTCTCGAATCTCAAAATCATACCGGCTTGCCGCACTAAGGCAGAAATCTTAGTCGCACAGATGCAGAAGGCTGTCATTCTTGGCTCACTGCGTTTGCTCAGGGCACATGATTCTCGGACGCAATGATCACTTACCCCACGGTGTGGAGAGTGGTCATTGGTTGATTATGCTGGCGCACCCTCCCGATTGTATCGGGGCTTCGGGGGATAGGGCCTGACCAGCGCACACTACGGTGAAAAATAATAATAATAATAATAATAATAATAATAATAATCTCTTCATTCACTCAGATTGATTTGTATAACCACAGGAGCAGAAGTACAAATGAAAGAGAGGAAAACGTCAATGTACAATATTGAAAAGAAATAAAACTATACGAAATGGATAATGTCACAAAATTATAAATTGAAAAATGTGTAAAAAAATGAAATAAATAAAATAAAATAGATATATATCGAGTGGTCCAACGAAAAGTATGCACCTTGCTTTTCTCCTTTTTTTGTAACTTAACGCCAAAATGCTCGAACAGGTCAATTTTGCTTTTGAGGGGGAGACATTTTAGATGTATTTTTCTACCTGTGCCTTCAACCCCCTAGAGAGGGCGAGTAACAACCCTAAAATTTCAAATGGAAAGTGGGGTCGAGTGATATATCATTTGAAAGGGTACAAAATTCTCTTTCCAATGATACCTAATTTGTTGCATTTACTTGAATAGTTATAAACAAATCAAGAACATTTACTCGATATTTTTGCGGAAAAAACGGCATTTTTATCACTACTACATTCCTCAATTTCTCTCGTGAAATATAACTTTCGGATGTCAAAGTCCTTTTTTAAAAATTAATTTTATTAACAAAAATTGATGTTAACAGTATGAGAGCAAAATTATAACTGAATTACAAAAGTATTCTTCCCATGAAGATAAGAATGCTTGCACATCAGTTTCCCAGAATCGCGAGATTCTGCTTCAGCATGGTCAGCGGTTCACATGGGAACGGGCGATATAATTCCTCCCCCGAAGATTCAACGTAGGAGGGTCAGCGAGGAAGTTGAACCCTAGACATCTCGATATCTTGACTTGGTTCGGATGGTCCATTGGTTTTGCACCCTCTGAAGCCAATCTTCTTGTGCAGTAGGTACAAACAGATTGATACTAGGACCAAGTAGATAAACATCGTCCAAAAACTTGGGATATGTGCTACGTCTTTGAAAGATATAATCGGTTCGTTTTCCATTATTGCGGTTTTTATTGAATGAAGTTCGTCCAGGTTCAGGTCATCAAGTTGGATCCCTATTGATTTGGGTGGCTCTGGCTTCCCTTCTTCCAAGTCTGGTAAGATGATTGGTTCACTATTGGTAACTTGGTGATCGTTGGTTATGATTTGGTTGCCACAGGATAACTGGCATCCAATTGGAATGTCGAATAGATAACTTCCAGGTAGTAGGTTCTCGATTTCGTTCTGGTTCTGGCACTTGAGTTTGGTAGTTTGTTGAGCCGGTAGGAGGACAACCCATTTGTTTGAGTTATCTAGTTATCTAATGGCTGGTCTCGATAAATGTATGACAGTCTGCTTACAAGTGGAGGTGTTCTGGACATTGAGTAGCTGGATTTCGCATGGATTGTCTTCTGTCAGCTCTCTGATGTTGGTGGATGGGCAGATATAGGTTCGATGGGAGATCTCCAAACAAGGATCGCTCAAGAATGCATACAATTTTTCGTTTTTTGACAAATATTTGTTTTGAGGTATAACAGCCTTGAACTGACCCTTAGTTAATATCGGAATAGAAAATAGGTTATAGTAATCGAAATTTGATGGATGGGTAATTGGAATATGCAAGATATAGGTTATTCTGAAATTTGATATATAGCTTTTGAGGCTAATAATTTTTTCATAAAGCAAAGTATTCTCGAAACTTATTTCAATTGGTAGTTGGTCTTTCTCAACGTTTTTATTCAATTTTTGCAGTTCTTTGAACAAATCTTTTGTTTTTATAATACTAGGATGAAGAATGTTCAGTCTAGAAAATTGTATTGAGTTTTCAACATCTTGCAAAATTGAATTTATGATTTCAAATGTATTGATTATCTGATTCAAAATGTCTTTAATAAACATAGAGTTTTCTTTATACGTTTGATTTTCAACAATTTTTGCTATTTGATTAATTTTTGATTCCAAAAGCCTTTCGTTATGTTTCACTTGCTGAACTGTACTATTGAACTGATCAATTAATGAGATTGAGAGTGAGTTTTGCTTCTTGATATTCGTTACTAGATTATTTTGATTATCTTGTAATTCTTTGATCAGGCGGTCATATTTTTCACCATCGTTGGAATCTAAATTTCCTGTGATCGACTTGAAAATGGATCCAATTCCGTTTATAAGACCGCGCTTTGTTCTGAGTGGATGTGGTAAAATATTGTTGAGTCTATCAGTCACCTCCTTTTCCGAAAATTCTAATAATTTTAAATAGTTAGATGTGTCCCATGAGTAGTCTTTGTGACCGCCTACAAGTGTCCTTACATTTTTTGAATGGAATTTCAGTTTATTTACCTCCACGATTATTGGATTTAAATCATAATAATGAATAAGTGAATATGCGTGCGTTTCGACTTTGGCTGTTCCAAGTTTGAGAGGAATAAGTCCTGTATTGTTCTTTAGGTTTTGTTTAGATATATTTTCCTGGAGTCCGAGAGTTCCAGATAATCTGAAAAATTAATCAATTTTTAATGGGAGATGGGTATTTTTTGAGGGGACGTTTTAAATTGTCCATGTGAATTTTTTGTTGGTTTTCTGTAGAAACTGTTTTCATTGTATGATCGACCGTTTTGATTTGAGTTGGTTTTTGAAATTTATTTGCATCCTTCTGCCTAATATGTTTTTTCACGTAAACTTTTTGTTTGGTTTTGAATACAATGGGATCATCGCGTTTTTTATTTTCTCGTTCTACTATCTTTTCCTTTTGCTTTATTAGATCCGAGTTTATTTTGGAATAGAGGAGTTTCGATCGTTCCTTGTGATCATTGGTGTAATCATTTAGTAATTTCCGATCAATATCAATATTGAAAGGATCATTGGTTGAAATGTGACCACTTATGATGTCAATTGGCTTGAGTTTTGTGACCGAATGTATAGAGTGGTTGTATGCCAAAATTGCGTACAACATTTTCATTTTTGGAGGGGTTTTCAAAAATCCTCTAGTGTTGAGTAGACGAATGTGTTCTAGAATGGTGGAATGGAACCGTTCTATCATTCCATTGGATTGAGGATGGTGTGGTGATGTGAAATGAACTTCGACTTTGTGTAAAGCCAGGAGTTCCGAAATGAGAAAGTTATTGAATTCGGTACCGTTGTCAACGATAATTCGTTTGGGGATACCATGATGAGAAAAAAATTGAATGAGGTTGTCGGCTATTTCCGTACCTGTCAAGGAGTTGACTAGGTATGCCTGTGCGTACTTTGAAAAACTGTCTATGATTGTGAGGAATTTTCTACTTTCGATAGTGAATGTATCCATATGTACGATTTCGAAAGGTTTGGTTGCTGTAGGGGTGATGTTGAGCTTCATTTTGATGGGGTTTCGCTCATATTTGCTTTGTTGGCAAATAAGGCATTGATTAATATATGTTTGAATGGTTTCTTTTATGTTCGGCCAGTAATGTTTTTCCTTAATTCTTGCGAAAGTTTCGTCAACACCGCGGTGGTTTGACTTACCTTCATGGTGGTTTTTGATAATTTCTTGAACGTCTTCTTTTTTTGTAACGTCCAGAAGCTTTTTGGTACACCTTTTGAATTTTATAGAGGGCCACTTGAAATATTTTTGAATTGTTGCCGAAAATGGTTCATAAAGTTCGGGGTTTTCAAAATAGACATGGTACTGCACCCCTGGGGCGACATATTCTTTGATAAAATTCAAAATATCGTTTTCTGTATTATTTTGCGATATTTGTACATGAATTCTCATCTTTTTCTCGAACAGAATGGTAGTTTTAGGTTTGGCCGGAGAATGGAGAACTGAGCTTATAATCAACTGATTGAGCCCTAGGTTCACGGCACACTGCGCTATTGGAATTGTTACAACAGGGTTCTGTTCAGCATTTGAGTGAATGGTGTCATCTTCAAGGTTTTCGCGTTCTGGTAGGGGTTCATCTTCTATTTGTTCGATATTAGGTTGCAATGGTGAAGAAATGTAATTTCTTCCATTACCTGTGGAAGGTAATTCATTGTCTTCGTGTATTCTGGGTTCTGGTAGGGGTTCATCTCCTGTACGTTCGGTATCAGGTTGAACTTGTAAAGAAAGATTGTCATTTTCTGTGTGACTTTTCGGAGGTAACTCGTTGTCCGTATTATTTACATGCATTTCGTTAGGAGGAATCATGATGGGGTAATATTCAGTGTCCAGATTGGGTTCTCCAATCATCAAAATATCGGAAGAGGGTTGATAATCCGGGGTTTCAAGGCAACGACTTACTGGGTTTCCTTGACCACTGAAAGTGACACTTTGATTTGTTAGACGTTGTGATTCGTCTAGTATGTCATCCAATTCTTCCCAAAAGGTTTTGGTGTCCTTAGTGTGGATTTCGACACGGGATAAAGCATCGGCGTTGGTGTTCAACTTGCCTTTTTTGTAGATTATGGTATAATCGTATTCCTCTAGTTTGATCCGCCATCTCAGCAATTTTGAGTTGGGGTCCTTCAGAGAGAATAACCACTGAAGGGGTTTGTGGTCAGTGACTATATTGAACTTTCGTCCAAAGAGATATGGGCGGAAGTATTTGGTAGCCCATACGATCGCGAGAAGCTCTTTCTCAATGACTGAGTAATTTTGCTCAGAGTCATTCAGGGTCCGAGATGCGTATGCAACTGGAAGGTCTTGGCCTATAGGGCCTTGAGAAAGGACAGCTCCTAGGGCGAATTTACTTGCGTCCGTGGTGAGATTAAAAGGTTTAGAAAAGTCGGGGTACTGCAAAATCGGATCATTGATTAACAGGTTTTTGCAGGTATTGAAACATTCCAAAAACTCTGCATTATGTTCAATTTTTGCGCCTTTCTTCAGGCATTTGGTTAATGGTTTCGTTAGTCTAGCGAAATTATTGATAAAGCGTCGATAGTAACCTAACAAACCCAAGAATCCTTTGATCTGTTTGGTGGTTTTTGGGACGGGGAAATTTTTGATGGCTGTGATTTTATCTGGATTCGGCTTGACACCTTCGGGAGTCACGACGTGTCCCAGATAGGCTACTTCCTTTCGTAGGAATTCCGATTTATCCAGCTGAATTTTGAAGTTTGAGCTTCTCAGCCTGTTGAAGACAGATTTAAGGCTCTCAAGGTGTTCTTGGAGGGAAGTCGAGAAGATGATAATATCGTCGAGGTATACCAAGCACTTTTCGTTCTGGATACCACGAAGGATATTATCCATTACGCGCTGAAAGGTAGCTGGCGCGTTTTTCAAACCAAATGGCATTCTCAGGTACTCATAATGGCCATGTTCCGTATTGAAAGCTGTTTTTTCAATATCGTTCTCTTCCATTTCAATTTGATGGAAGCCACTGGCCAGGTCGAGTGTTGTGAAATACTGGCATTTTCCCAGTTTGTCCAGAAGATCTGTGATGTTAGGTAAAGGGTATTTGTCATCTATCGTTTTCTCATTGAGCTTGCGATAGTCAACAACAACCCTCCATTTTTGCTTCCCAGAAGCATCGACCTTTTTGGGTACCACCCAAATAGGCGATGACCAAGGAGAATTGCTTGGCCGAATAATTTTCTGGTCGAGCATTTTTTTGATCTGATTTTCGACTTCTTGCTTGTGTATGAATGGGTACCGGTATGATTTTGTATACACCGGTATTTCATCAGATGTTCTAATTTGGTGCTTTACACGGCTCGTAAAAGTCAGCGGGGTATTTTCATAATAAAATATGTCAGAGAATTCTTTGCACAGCGAAAGTATCTTAGATCTTTCCTCGTCATTCAAATGGTCACATCGAATTTTTGAAAAATCTAAATTTTGCTTAGGGGAATCATCAAAATTATGAAAATCGATTTTTTGAATTTCGTTCTTATCAAATTTTTCAACAGCGATTGGTTCTGAAAAATTCAGGGTTACTGGTTTGGTGGTGTTGTTCAAAATTGTAGTGAGAGCTCTACCTTTATTTGCAACAGTAAGACACTCTGGCAATTCACAATTATGAAAGCGTTGGTGAGGTATTATTATTTCACCATTCTGAATTGATGTTTTGACCTGTATCACTTGCTCAGATCTTGGAGCAATCGTAATTAAATTGAGATCGCTTTTTGTTTTTTGAAACTTCAGTTTTATTTTCGCATAAGGAGTGATAAGATAGCCATTACCAAAATCTAGGTTAGCTTGTAAAAGTTTTAAATTGTCAAGACCAATCAATCCTTTGAAAATGTCATGAAATTTGAAAAGGAAAAATTTTAAATGTTTTTGTTGTGGCAAATTGAATAATTTTGAAGCAGGCATAGATGCGCTATATTTATGAGCTGATTTTTGGAAAACTGTGGAAACAATAAACGGGTCGTATTTAATTAGATTTGGAAACAGTTTTTGAGCAATTTCTGGATCTATAAAAGATTTCGTGGAGCCTGAATCAATGAGAAATTTTGCGTCATATTCCGGAAATGTTATATATGATAATTCGCTAGAACTAGAATTATTGAAAGAAATGATTTGCGGAACTAGGTTTGATTGTTCGTGGTTGGCATTTCCTGAAAATTTACCTCGGAATTGTCAAAGTTATTTTCCTGATTTTCATTTTCGCAGTATAGAAATTCGTCATAATGTTCGTTATAATCTTCTTCAGCGTAATATTCGTGTTCGCTATAATTTGGTTCATTTTGAGTGTCACTAACTACCGTATTAAATAATTCCTCTGATATAAAATTCCTTTGGGGTTGGTTTTGAAATGAGTTTGAGGGACCTGATCGATAATTAGGGGCGTTTCTTGTCGAAACACTCATTGGAACTGGTTTATTTGTTTGATATGTATTTCTGGTGGATACACTCATGGGTGTAGGTTTTGTGAAGTTCTGATTCTGATTGGGCCTGAAGACATTTCTGTTTTGAAATGGTTGTCTAAAAACTTGCGCGTTGGTAAAGAATTTTTGGGGTTGGCTTGGTGCTCGTGGCTGAATTGGTATTGGTTGTGAAGGAAATTGATTTTGCTGTCTGAAAAAGTTATTTGGTGTACTATAATTATTGACAGGAGAAGAATTTGGCTGTCTGATCTGAATTGGTGTTCTAGAAGGTTGAAAGTTTGGTCTAAATGTATTCTTATTTGAGAAATTTTGGAAGTAATGTACATTGTCTTCCTGTAAAACAAACTGCAATGCTTCACTGAGAGATTTGGGTTGCATACAACGTATTGTAGTACCCAAGGGTTCCTTGAGCCCAGAAAGAAAGGTTTTCAATGCCAAATTGCTATATAAATCTCTTTTACACCTTTTAGATTCTTGTGTGATTTCGTGAACGTCGATATAATTGCACAATAGGTTCAATATATTTTAACACCTATCATAGAACTGTTGAGGCTTTTCATTAGGGGATTGCCTAAGCATAACCATGTCTCTGTTTAGGCAAGTTTCATCCCTTTGATCGGCAAAGTTTCTGGTTAATGTATCTTTGAGTTCTCTCCAATTTGAAACATTCTGTATATTGGCTACTACTTTAGCATTGCCTGATAATTTTGAAATGAGACAGTTCAGCAAATAAACATTTTGAAAGCTTGTCGGCTCAGCCACATTATAAAAAGTATTAATTATTGAATCACAAACTGCTAGATATCTATTTAAATCATTAGGGTTGCCGTCGAATTCGGGCACACACCTAAGGTATTCTGAGTTGAATTGATTAGCCATTATTATATTTGAACTACTAGAAGAATTAGGCAAAGAAACTGGAGAGTCAGCTGAAGGGTTTTCGTTATTCAAATTTAACTTTCCAAGAATTTGAGATAAGTTATCAATAGACATTTAAAAATACGACTCACATTAAAATTGTAAGAACTTTGAGCATCCTTTATAAGGTAGACGACTGGTTCCTCGATTTTTGATTTCCAGAAAGACTTCCTTGCGAGACTGGACGATTCTGTTCCACTCCCCGATGATCTGCCTGTTGAGGGTAGCTAAAGGTCCACGATGGATTGGGTTTCTTGAGGTTTGAAGAGCCACTCCTTCACAAACACCTCCACAAGACAAAACAACAAGTTCGATACCCGATAAATCGTTGAAACGAAAACTGCACGTTCGATACGTTCAATTTCGAGTATCCTACCGACTGCGCCAAATATAACTTTCGGATGTCAAAGTCCTTTTTTAAAAATTAATTTTATTAACAAAAATTGATGTTAACAGTATGAGAGCAAAATTATAACTGAATTACAAAAGTATTCTTCCCATGAAGATAAGAATGCTTGCACATCAGTTTCCCAGAATCGCGAGATTCTGCTTCAGCATGGTCAGCGGTTCACATGGGAACGGGCGATATAATTCGTGCGTTTTTTGGTCCAAATAACAACAGCAGATAAGTGTACAAAAAGAATTTAGGCAAACGTTCATTGATTCAGTTCGGTTGCTTTTGAAATTATTTCAACTTTACTGTAAAAATGGTTTATTTCATTCCTGCACAAGTTGAAATTGTTAAACTTTATTATCAACATAGTAGTTGTGCTAGACTTACTGCTCGCCTCTTTAATAACAGTCATCCCGGGAAAAATGTGAATGATTCGTACGTTGCCAAGTTAGTCCAAAAGTTTGTCGATACCGGATATGGCAGGAGAGGCCCCATCGAATGGCCTACCAGGTCACCTGATTTATCGCCTTTAAACTTTTTTCTTTGGGGACACTTGAAAAATAAATGTTTTGCTACGCAGCCCGAGTCCATAGAAGATCTTCGCCAACGAATTACAGCAGAGTGCAGAAGTATAACACCTGATATGCTACAGAATGTTAGGAATAGATTTGAACAAAATCTGTATTATTGTGTGGAAGTAAATGTCACATTTTCAGCACTTGCTGAAGTAGGATTCTACTAAGTCAATTACACATTTCAAAGTACTGGATTGTAGTTGTTTTTCTTCATAATACCTACATGTTTGAGTGAAATACAACAAATTAGATATCATTGGAAAGATAATTTTGTGCCCTTTCAAATGATATATCACTCGATTCCACTTTCTATTTAAAATTTTAGGGTTGTTACTAACCCTCGCTAGGGGGTTGAAGGCACAGGTACAAAAATACATCTAAAATGTGTCCCCCTCAAAGCAAAATTGACCTGTCCGAGCATTTTTGCGTTAAGTTACAAAAAAAAGGAGAAAAGCAAGGTGCATGCTTTTCGTTGGACCACTCTGTATACATATATATACATACACACACACACACACACACACATATATATATATATATATATATATATATTATATTATATATATATATATATATATATATATTATTATATATATATGATCCAATGCAGGTTTTCATGGATGGTAGAAGATGAGGTGTTGTTTTTCCGGGTGTTCATCCGTTGTGTACTATTCGATAGTCGACGTTTCGCCATCATCTCAGATGACATTATCAAGACGAGATACTGCTTCGCTTTGAGAGGTGTAACTGATGTTAGGTTCTTCTTGTGGTGTTTTTATATGGTTTCGCTTGCGTAAGTTGTATGGATTTGTTACCTGTTTTTCCACCTGAGGTTTGTTGATGGCTTTTGGCAGTTCTCCTACCTGTTTTTCTACCTGAGGGTTGTTAATGTCTTCTGGCGGTTCTCCTACCTGCGATGGTTTATTATCAATTTGTGGTTGTCTTTGTGCGTTGTTTTTAATTATTGTTTTTCAAATCCTTGGGATGTTTAGTGAGTCATCCCTTTTGTTGATGAGGCCTTGCTTTTCGATTTCGATAGCTTCCCTGATTTGTCGAATTCTTGGGTTTTGCACCTGTGCTATCTGTTTTGTGGACTCAAAATTAATCTTGTGACCTGTTTGTAGATGGTGTTGAAAGAGGGTAGAGAAGGTTTGTTTTGTTCTTATCGAGTTTTTGTGCTCCTGGGTTCTGGCAGATTTACGTCTGTTGGTCTGACCGATATATTGTTGACCACAGTCCTCACATGTGATGCTATATACTCTTTGATTTTCTAGGGAAATTCTCTCTTTAGGTCTGGGCAGCCAACTGGATATCGTTTTGTGCGGTTTGTAGGTTGTCCGGATGTTTTTACGTCTTAGTATTCTCCCGATTTTGTCGGTCACACCTTTGACATAAGGTAGTGTCACAGATTGTCTGTCGTGTGGAGAGTCTCCTGTCGATCTAGTGGATGTTTTTTTGGTTCTTCTTTGTCTGTCGATGGCCTTTTGAATGATCTTTGGTCCGTAGCCATTTTTGTCGCAGAGCCTTTGTTGTCTCCCTCAATTCTGTTGCCCTATTTGTTGATTCTGTTAGGCGGAAACTGCGGGATATTAACGTGTTGGCTACGGATTGTAGCTGGGTAGGGTGGTGGTGTGATGCTGCTTGTAGGTTGCGGTTGGTGTGTGTGGGTTTTCGGTAAACTATATAACCCAAGTTGCCAGTTGGTTTTCGTGTTATAAGTAGGTCTAGGAAAGGTAGCTGCCTGTTCTCCTCTCTTTCGGTAGTGAACTGGATGCGGGGATGGATGCTTGTTCAGGTAGGTCACAAACCGGTCTAGTTCTTCTTTTCCGTGGGGCCAGATGATGAATATGTCGTCTACATATCTTTCCCACAGGGTTGGTTTGAGGCGAGCGTTGTTAAGTGTTTCTTTCTCGAAGTGCATCATGAACAGGTTTGCGATCACGGGCGATAGGGAGGAACCCATCGGAGCTCCCTCTACCTGTTTATAGATCTGGTTGTCAAATATGAAATAGGTGTTTTTAAGGCAGTGCTCTGCTAGATCCGTGACATGTTGCGGAAAGCTATGATCAGTTCTAATGGTGGGTATACTCGGGTAGAGGGATTTTATGTCTAGGCCGGCAAGGATGTCGGTGTCGTTAAGTTTGATGTTTTTAATGATGTCCACTAAGTGCTCTGAGTTTCTCACATGATATTCTGCCAGTTCCGTCTTTGGAGGAGAACAGGCAGCTACCTTTCCTAGACCTACTTATAACACGAAAACCAACTGGCAACTTGGGTTATACAGTTTACCGAAAACCACACACACCAACCGCTACCTACAAGCAACATCACACCACCACCCTACCCAGCTACAATCCGTAGCCAACACGTTAATATCCCGCAGTTTCCGCCTAACATAATCAACAAACAGGGCAACAGAATTGAGGGAGACAACAAAGGTTCTGCGACAAAAATGGCTACGGACCAAAGATCATTCAAAAGGCCATCGACAGACAAAGAAGAACCAAAAAAACATCCACTAGATCGACAGAAGACTCTCCACACGACAGACAATCTGTGACACTACCTTATGCCAAAGGTGTGACCGACAAAATCGGGAGAATACTAAGACGTAAAAACATCCGGACAACCTACAAACCGCACAAAACGGTATCCAGTTGGCTGCCCAGACCTAAAGAGAGAATTTCCCTAGAAAACCAAGGAGTATATAGCATCACATGCGAGGACTGTGGTCAACAATATATCGGTCAGACCCCAGGAGCACAAAAACTCGATAAGAACAAAACAAACCTCCTCTGCCCTCTTTCAACACCATCTACAAACAGGTCACAAGATTAATTTTGAGTCCACAAAACAGATAGCACAGGTGCAAAACCCAAGAATTCGACAAATCAGGGAAGCTATCGAAATCGAAAAGCAAGGCCTCATCAACAAAAGGGATGACTCACTAAACATCACAAGGATTTGGAAAACAATTAAAAACAACCCCCAAAGACAACCACAAATTGATAATGAACCATCGCAGGTAGGAGAACCGCCAGAAGCCATTAACAACCCTCAGGTAGAAAAACAGGTAGGAGAACCGCCAAAAGCCATCAACAACCCTCAGGTGGATAACAGGTAACAAATCCATACAACTTACGCAAGCGAAACCATATAAAAACACCACAAGAAGAACCTAACATCAGTTACACCTCTCGAAGCGAAGCAGTAACTCGTCTTGATAATGCCATCTGAGATGATGGCGAAACGTCGACTATCGAATAGTACACAACGGATGAACACCCGGAAAAACAACACATCATATATATATATATATATATATATATATATATATATATATATATATAATATATATATTATATATATATATATATATATATATATATATATATTTATTTTATCGACTATATACTTATTGTTTATATTATATATTTTCATATTCCTTGTATGTACTACGTTATGTTATGTTATCATTATTATTTTAGATACCCGTTTTAATATACTTTATATGTGTATGTGTGTGTATGTGTATGTATGTGCATATATGTATGTGTATATTTATGTGTATATGTCTGTATATACATAACATGGTGACGCATATTCGTATTTCTATATGTTTTCTTCTTATATTTCTTCAAATAATTAATGTTATATTATTATATATATTACTTTTATCAACTATAGACTTAGGTATTGTTTATTTGAATATTTTGTATTCTTTATATGTACCATGTTATATTATCATTATCAACTTCAGATTCAGTTGAACTTTCCCGTCTAATCCCCTACGCACAGACTTGATCTTGTGTAGGTTTACCCATTCATTTCCCTTCCCGCTTATCTTCTGCACTGTGTCATATGTATGTACAAAAATGTTAAATAAGAGGAGAATACATTATTATTATTATTGACAAACTTCGTCAAACATTGGTTTCTTTCTTTAAAAAATTAGATATTCTTTAAAAAAATTCAATGGGCTTACCAATAAAATCAAGGTGCTTAGTATTTCATAAAAACACAAACATATCTATACTCACGTTATTCAAAATAATGATATGATCGGCATTTTTCAGATAATGAACTTGGTGAGTTATGAGAATTCTGGTTTTATCAGCTAAGAAACCATTAATGCAATCCTCATATAACGTTTTGGAAACATGAATATCCACAGCGGAGAGTGGATCATCCAGAAGATATATATCCAGGTCTCTGTATACCGCTCTTGCCAAATTTATTCTAGCTTTCTGTCCTCCGCTTAGAGAAGCTCCCTTGTCACCAACTATTGTCAAATCTTTATTCGGGAATTGATTCAAATCGCTTTCCAGAGCGCAGACCCGTATGACTTCTTTATACCTTTTTTTTGTCGTATTCAGCACCGAAAACTATGTTTTGCCGAATGGTTGACGCAAACACCCAGGGTTCTTGAGACGCGTATGAAAATCTTCCATCAATATTCAGCAATCCACTAGTTACATCAAGCTCTCCTGTAAATAAAAACCAGGTGAGATCGGACCAATTTTAGGATTCATATTTAGAATTAGAAATTTTATTCGATTAAAATATCTCAAATGTATATATTTTTGTTTGGTATATTCAAATCTACAATATTTTATTTCAATTTGGGGAACAGCTAATTTATCAGTAATAAATCCTCTCAAGAGACTGCAAAATGAAATAATAAAATGTATATTCAAATTACCATATCTTGAACCTACGTTAAATTTATAAATACAACGTCATTTTTTTAGATATTCAGTCTATTTTCCAATTGAAAATTGTTATTTCATTCGTTCTGTTAGGAAAAATCACAAACATTCGAATTTGGAATTCAATCAAATAACACAAGACCATAACACAAGACAAGCAAAAAAACTACTAGTTAAATCATTTCAATTGAAATTTGAGGAGAAATCAATATTTCATTTAGGAGTTAAAATATATAATAATCTTCCAGAGAAACTGAAAATGAATTAAAAACAAAATTCAAATTGGAATTGAAAAAGTTTCTGCTTTCTTCCTCTAATCAAAATTCAGATCTCCATATTACATTTTTTTGTTCTTCATTACCATTATAATTTAAAAATGTATATATTTATATATGTATGTGTGTGTATATGTAAATATGTATGTATATATGTATATATATGGCAAAATGGATTAACGGGGTCTCTCAGTCAAAAAATCAAAAATCAAATCTCTGTTCTACTTAGCCAAGCTTTCGTTTCTCATGGGAAGCTTCTTCAGGGCCTATAATTTATTGAGTTGTTGGTTTTTTTGCCATCGAAAAACATTACAATTTATACTTACAGTAAAAATGAGTTAAAGACAATAAATTGAACATATAAACTGACGGAGAAGGTTGAATATGTATAAGATTATTTAGGGTTTGACAAATGATCACGAATCTGAAGGAAATTTGAGCCTATTTTGCCCCCTAATATGTTTTACCGTAAAAATGGGGTGTTCCATCGCGAATGGCGGACAGTGTATATTACTTTGATCAACCCCATTCAGGTGGTAGGTGCATTTTGAGCATTTCCATCAGTCCTGAGAGTTTCATCGTTCTATCTCCAATATTACGGAAGATACGGAGGTGTTTCCATGAGAAGTGAGACACACTGTATATATATGAAAAAAGTGGATTATATCCGAACGCCGTCGTGAAATGAGATGACAAGTTACATGAATAGAAAAAAAATGTATCAAGATTCATGAACTAGTGAAGAATCAGTAGATAATCAGGTGAACGAGAACAATTTGAAATGAGATCACAAGTTACATGAATAGAAAAAAATTGTATCAAGATTCATGAACTAGTGAAGGATCAGTAGATAATCAGGTGAACGAGAACAATTTGAAATGAGATCACAAGTTACATGAATAGAAAAAAATTGTATCATGATTCATGAACTAGTGAAGGATCAGTAGATAATCAGGTGAACGAGAACAATTTGAAATGAGATCACAAGTTACATGAATAGAAAAAAATTGTATCAAGATTCATGAACTAGTGAAGAATCAGTAGATAATCAGGTGAACGAGAACAATTTGAAATGAGATCACAAGTTACATGAATAGAAAAAAATTGTATCGAGATTCATGAACTAGTGAAGAATCAGTAGATAATCAGGTGAACGAGAACAATTTGAAATGAGATCACAAGTTACATGAATAGAAAAAAATTGTATCAAGATTCATGAACTAGTGAAGGATCAGTAGATAATCAGGTGAACGAGAACAATTTGAAATGAGATCACAAGTTACATGAATAGAAAAAAATTGTATCAAGATTCATGAACTAGTGAAGGATCAGTAGATAATCAGGTGAACGAGAACAATTTGAAATGAGATCACAAGTTACATGAATAGAAAAAAATTGTATCAAGATTCATGAACTAGTGAAGAATCAGTAGATAATCAGGTGAACGAGAACAATTTGAAATGAGATCACAAGTTACATGAATAGAAAAAAATTGTATCGAGATTCATGAACTAGTGAAGAATCAGTAGATAATCAGGTGAACGAGAACAATTTGAAATGAGATCACAAGTTACATGAATAGAAAAAAATTGTATCAAGATTCATGAACTAGTGAAGGATCAGTAGATAATCAGGTGAACGAGAACAATTTGAAATGAGATCACAAGTTACATGAATAGAAAAAAATTGTATCAAGATTCATGAACTAGTGAAGGATCAGTAGATAATCAGGTGAACGAGAACAATTTGAAATGAGATCACAAGTTACATGAATAGAAAAAAATTGTATCGAGATTCATGAACTAGTGAAGAATCAGTAGATAATCAGGTGAACGAGAACAATTTGAAATGAGATCACAAGTTACATGAATAGAAAAAAATTGTATCGAGATTCATGAACTAGTGAAGAATCAGTAGATAATCAGGTGAACGAGAACAATTTGAAATGAGATCACAAGTTACATGAATAGAAAAAAATTGTATCGAGATTCATGAACTAGTGAAGAATCAGTAGATAATCAGGTGAACGAGAACAATTTGAAATGAGATCACAAGTTACATGAATAGAAAAAAATTGTATCAAGATTCATGAACTAGTGAAGGATCAGTAGATAATCAGGTGAACGAGAACAATTCGAAATGAGATCACAAGTTACATGAATAGAAAAAAATTGTATCGAGATTCATGAACTAGTGAAGAATCAGTAGATAATCAGGTGAACGAGAACAATTTGAAATGAGATCACAAGTTACATGATTAGAAAAAAAATGTATCGAGATTCATGAACTAGTTAAGAATCAGTAGATAATCAGGTGAACGAGAACAATTTGAAATGAGATCACAAGTTACATGATTCATGAACTAGTGAAGAATCAGTAGATAATCAGGTGAACGAGAACAATTTGAAAAGAGAAAAAAACTTCCTAGGTGTCTGATATTCTTCGGATAATTAGGGCCGGGATGATTCATTTCAACACATAAAGCTCAAGTAAAGTATAATTAATCTCAAGTATGATGAGATTCTTGTTATCTCAGATGTGTTCAATACTTTTGCTCAAGTTTTTCGGTAGTCAGTCACGTTTCACTTCAGGTTTTTCAAGTCGCTCTATATATTGAGTGCATATTTGTAACTGTATACTTACCCAAAAGTGTTTGAAGAAGTGAACTTTTTCCGGATCCTACTGGACCTACGACAGCAATCAATTTTCCTTTCTGAACCTTCATTGTTATATCATTAAGAACGGTATCACTCTTTGACGTATTCCATCTAGAATATACGTTTTTCAGTAGAATCACTTCTTTGTTCTCTATCGAATGAGAATTCCCAAAGTTTTGAAGTTTCTCGTAATCATATTCTTCATTGTCAAGGAAATTCTGTAAACGCCTAACGGAAATAACGAGTTCGGACACTTCAGTTATCCCTCTGACAAATATACCTGTCAAGGTTTGGGACAAGATGTTGAAATAGGACATCAGTTGGAATACCTAAAAAACAATAATCACAAATTAGATTGGTTGTGATGAGTTATTCATTGTAAATTTCATCAGTTCGGTAAATTGATGGATGTAGCCGTTACTACGTGGTAGGAAATCATAATGAAGAGAAGAAAATTGAAACTTTTATGTTTTTTAACACTTTTAGGGTAAACTGACCAGTTACTGGATAGTTGGATTATAATAATCGAAAACAAGATTCCTACTTTACCTTTCAGTTAATCTTTTACTCTAGAGATGACACCATATATTGTTGTCATTGCTGTTGACCAGCAGTTCGTGATACATTATTGTGTTACTTAGTTCCGTTGAAGGAGATTTGTGGAATCTAAGATTCAATGTGAATTTTATTGTGAGAAAAGGTAAGTTTCACAACTTCTACACCTCGGTAAGTGGAGTTGAGTTATGTTTTATGGGTGTCCAATAGGTGAAAGAAAATACCCACTAATTTCGATTCCTGTCCAATCACTGATCTTGGTAGGTTTCTTTAAGTTTGTTCAACAGTTTTACCGCCTTCTCAGGTTGATTCATTCAATGTGAGACTTCCTCAAATATTTTTATTCCAACCAGTTATCGGACACTTGTCCAATAAATGGTTGATAATGTGTCCAATAACTGAAATTTTCATTTCAGCGGTTTTATTCACTAGTAAATAATGCCAAGGAGAAGCCCTCATGATGCCAACTCTATGGAGTCTGCTAAAAATGAAGTTAAGAACAATGAGATATTATTAGGAGCAGCTGCAAGGAAATATGGCGTGCCAAAATCAACATTGGAGTTCAAATTGAAGAATCCTGGACATGAGGACATAATAGAGAATCCACGTTCTCGCCCATTCAAAAATCATAGGCCCGGTGATTCTTGGTTCCAAGGTAAAATGAACTGATTCCTTCACCTTTTTGTTATTTTGATTTTTAAATTCTACCTAGACCTTCCGTAGAAGACATCCCACAATGATCAGAGAACTAGTGAGCCAGTAAGTTCAGCAAGTGCTTGTGTTTCTGAAGTAGATATTAGGAAGTGGTTCTTTGAGATACTTGACGTCTAAAAATATAGATTTGCAGGATCCGTCTCGAATATTCAATGGAGATGAGACGGGCTTCCAAATCTGTCAAATCACTGGTAAAGTTTTTGCTGGAAAAGGCGTAAAAACGTTTACACTGTTGAGTCAACTTCATTGGAGAAGATACTTCAACGAAATTCAAGACCTATGATGCGATTTTGATCAAAGAAGGATTCAAAAGTGAGTTCTTAACACTTCATCAAATGTGGAAATATTTCGGAAAACCCGATATCGAACCTAAAACTGGATCGCAAGTTTCTGGATTGAAAGAGTCCGAAAATTAATTGTCTGTTGATATTTGAGTGATGAACTTCGAAACTGAATCGAGAGAGCCTGATATCGCATTGAAAGAGCTCGATAATGAATTGGACATGCCATTGGAAAAAGCAAGTATGGAACTGGAAAAGCCAGAAGCATTAACCAATGAAAAAAATCATGAAAGAAATATAGATTACCAGAAAAAATCGGATCTAACAGCTGATGCAACAAATTAAAAAAATCATCTCATTAGGAATATCATTATACATGAAAAAGATACTGGAACAGATAGTGGAACTTCGAATGATGATACGAGTTCACGTATTGATGCTCCTAGTTTGAATTTGATCCAAACTCCATATCCACCTTCAAGAAGTGCAAGTTTTGACACATCTGCATCTGCAGTATTATCATCGGCGAATAAAATATGTATTGAAGCGTACTTCAAAGTACCAGACAAACCCCAACGGAAAAACAAGCGCGATATGGAACGCGTTTCATATGCAGTAACTTCAAGATGTTATCAGGAATGTTTTGAGGCCAAAAGAAAACTCAAATTAGAGGAAGAGATGAAGAAGTTGGAGAGGAAACGAATAAGAGAGGAAAGAGTTGCGGCTAAAGCTGATTCTCAAAATGAAAGATTGCAAGTCAAACCAGGTTATAAAAATGGCAATTGTTTTGTGTTTGGAAAACGTATCACTAAAAGTATTCTATATTTTAATTGCGTTGTAATTTTTCGTAATTAGTAAATCAAAGTTTAACTGTTTGAAAAGTGCAGTAAAGAATAAATTATTGACTTTTCATTGATATTGTTTTTTAATTATGCTTATGTATCAAGCTATTTCGCAAAAAGTAGAAATGAAGTGAAATGTTTATCTGTTTTCAAAAACTGTATCAACTTTGCATCCTTTTTGGCATAATTTTTTCTGGTGTTTTAAATTTTTGCGAAATAAGTTGTATTTAGAATTGCAATTGGTAATAAAAATGCGTTGGAAAAATAAGTTAGGCATAAAGCACTAACTTTGTTGAGGTTTGGCTAAATTTGAGAAATCGGCAAATGTCAAATTTTCGAAAAAAACTAAATTTGTACTAGAGAGCTAAAAATTGGTATATGGGCAAAAAAATGAAAAAACAATCATCTTTTCCCTTTACCGATTTTCGAAATTTCGAGCAATAACTGCTTTTCTGAACATTTTTTGGAAAACATGTCAAATTTGTTAGGGAAGAAAAATCACTTGATCGGTCATATGCATGTCATTTGGCATCATTTTCAAAGCACAACCTAATGGAGATATCAAAAGTTGCTTGAAGAGCTGAACAAAAAAAAATCTCATTTGATGCGGACTTTATGTGTGACACTGTATGTTCATATGTCAATTTTATAAGTGTTGATAATATTTTCGAACGAATGTGTACACAACCATGTTGATACAAAATATAGTCATATTTTATATTTCTATGCTTACATTTGTATATTTTTTTCACAAGCTTTGTCCATAAGATTTGTCCATAAGATTTGTCCATAAGATTTATTCTCAATGAAAATAAAGTATATCATTATTATTATTATAAAACATCATTTGACATTCCATTCAGAAATTGAATCAAAATAATTCATGAATTATAGTGAACGATTTAAGAACCAAAAAATGAATTATAAATTTTCCAATTTTCGCTTCCATTTCATATGATACTCAATGCAAAACGAATTTTCAAAAATTACCTACCGTTGAAGCTGTGAGTTCTTTCCCAGACAAAGAAATGATTAACAGAGTTGCAAAAAGTGCCAGCCTAGTTGTGAACATTCCAAGTGCCATAAAAAAAGCTCGAGTATAAGATCCCTTCTTTATTATATTCGTTTCAGCTTTCCTAATGAGCCCAATCAATTTTTTGAACGGCTTTTCCCATGCATAC
This sequence comes from Leptinotarsa decemlineata, assembly GCF_025532065.1. Lineage (NCBI taxonomy): Eukaryota > Metazoa > Arthropoda > Insecta > Coleoptera > Chrysomelidae > Leptinotarsa > Leptinotarsa decemlineata. The sequence continues at coordinate 13,829,664 of NW_027412528.1, read as the reverse complement.
ATCTTTATGATTTGTATACCACAAATTATCTCATCCATCAGTCTCAGTCGCTCGTCCGTTTTCAAGGCTGTTTGTTTCCTGAATTTTGCCGACAGTTTTCCAGCGTATCCTGAAAGTCGATACAGAATTGAATTATTCAAATAGTGAGTGCATCATTATGAAATATGAAACTAAGCTCATATAAAGTGAGTTGCAAAGCTGTAGGAGAGCCAAATTATATTTTTAGATACATTTTCTTTCTAGAGAATTGAGTTTTTTCTCGAGATCAAGATTTTGTTCTCAGAATTTCATTTTATTATCTAGATCTCAACTCATTTCACTAGATCTTCATTCTTTTCCAAAATTTCTACTTGCCTATGAAGATCTCGAATAATTCTTTAAAATAAATTCTAAAATTTCGACAGAAAAAGAGTCGAGATCTCATCTAAAATGTCAATATCTACCGCAAAAATTGAGGTCTTTAGAAGAAAGACAACAGAAAAAGTTGGTCAGTAACTTCATTCGATTGTTGAATGAAAGTTTGATATTTGTAGCAAGGAACTGACACTGAATTATACAGGGCGTTACCCAGGGCGGTCCAACGAAAACTTGACCCCCCCTGTAAGTCAGAAATGGACGTGCAATCGGAAATTTCAAAGAACACGTCAATTTTCATTTCTAGGTGGACTAATTCTAATATAATCTTTATTTTCCTTATTTTTGACAAAGTTAAAAAATTTGCATAGGAATCGTCAAATAGAAAAATAAAACAAAAAAGATCGGAGACTAGAAGTTCCTGAAAAAAAAAAGATAATGACAACTACCTACTAATACACATAAATTCTTCAAAGCGATAATAACAGTTATCAACAAGAAAATCCTTGAGTTTTCTTCTGAAGATATACATCAGGCTTATTAGCTTGTATGAGCCTGAGGATGGAGAACGAATAGTTCCAATGATTTCGGCACTTCTTGTTCCCTACAACGGATTCAATATCCCCCGGAGCAAAGGGCAACTCCGGTGTCTCGTCAATACCGTAAGAGTGCCGTAAATGGTAATATAGCACTCTTAGGGCCGCGTTATGTCGATGGATATAGGCCGAGACCGCATATGCTGGACATGCCGATAGCAAGTGCATTAGGGTCTCGGGCGCCTCGCGGTAGGCCCTGCACCTTGTGTCAGGAACCTCTATACCCATCACGCGACTGCGGTAGATTAAGGTGTTGAAGACACCATCCTGGAAAGCCATGATGAACCCCTCAGTTTCCGACTTCAGCCCACTCGACCTGAGAAATGCAAACGTCCGGCGCTTTGATAAGCCAATGTCTCCAATGTTATTGAAGAAGACCCCATGCATTGGCGTTTCCGCAGAAGTATGGTGATCTCTACGGCTTTTATCTGAGCTTTTTGCTGAACGGTTTCCAACTCGGTGACAGAGTTGTGGTCACCTCGTTCAGAGTCGAAAACTATACCGAGTTCATCAGCTGCTCGGGCAGCTGCCCTGAAGAAAAATGCTCCAATTCCTGCTCTCTCATGGTCACGGACCATGCAGAGAAAAGGATCCGAACTCCTGACGACTTTACAGGCTGTATCCAGCACCATTCTGTCATGCAGACACTCCAAAGTCAAAAGTCCACGGCCTCCCTGTTGTCGGGGGAAGTACAACCGTGGAACGGACGATTTGGGATGCAAACTCCTATAGAGATGCATTATTTTTCGGGTCTTTACGTCGAGTTGATAAGCTCCTCCCGAGTCCACTTCACTACTCCAAACGAGTAGAGTAAGATTGGAACGGCAAGTATATTTGTTGCAGCAACTTTGTTCTTCCCCGACAGTTCCGATGACCAGATCTGTCAGAGTTTGTGCTGATACTTGCCGCGGAGAGGGTTTTTCACTGCTGTTACCTTTCGTGAGTGACGTTGTTCCACCCCGAGGTAAGTATACGTCTCTCCGGCATCCAGATGGTGTAGGATGCTTCCATCTACGAGCTGCACATCCTCTCCGTAGTCCCCGCATCGTCCTCTTTCGAGATAAACCATTGCACATTTGTCTATCCCGAATTTCATATCGATAGCATGCGTGTACTCTTCCACCACCCTCAAGACTGATGGAGATCCTTCTCTCCGTAGGCTCAAAGTTTAAGATCATCCATATAAAACAGATGGGTGACCTTGTGCCTCCGGTTTCCGGGGGTGCCACTGTTATACCCTCGAGTATTTCTGAGCGCAACGGATAATGGCAATAGTGAGATGCAGAAGAGAAGGGAACTGAGGGAATCACCCTGAAATATGAGCTCATGCGAAATTGTATCAATTGCCTTACGGTATTCGATTCAGGCCATAGAGAGGTTACGCTTACATTGTATCGAGTCCTGCGTATATATTATTATTATTATTATTATATATAGGGTGTAACATAAGTACGTTAAAATATTCAAGTGACGTATTCCTGAGACAATTTTAAGAAAAAAAGTCTATATGAACTTGTGTCCGAAAATAGTTCGTTTCGGAGATACGGGGTGTTGAAATTGAAGTTTTTTGTTCGCTTTTTGAAAATGACTCTTGCAAAAAATAAGTTATTTGCACGAAATTCGGAACCCAGAGTTTTTTTACGTGGGAAATCATAATTTCGTATTGATTTTCATATAACATTTACAGGGCGCTGCGTACGCTGTCATTATTTTGAAATTGCCCTAACAAAATAGATACATCTCCTCAACAACGCTGGAGGTGATCGTTTTCGAGATATTTACAATTTTCTATATCGATACATATCACTTTATAGCTAAATTTGATTTCAATAATTTTTGTCACTCTCCGCTTGCAAATTAAGTTAATTAAATCGAGTAGGCTATGAAAGTTTGTTTATAAAAATAGAAGTTCGCTGTCACATTTTTAACTATTGACAAATTCACAGTTAGGAGTTTATAAAGTGATTTTTTGGTACCATGCCCGACTTTACGAATGCTGAAATGGCTGATATGGTTTTTGCATACGGCTTGGCTGACGGAAATTCAAGCGAGGCCAGACGCATCTATCAGGAAAGGTATCCTCAACGCGTGACTCCTTGTGCAGCGACATTTGCGAATCTTTCCGGCGACTTTCCGAATCTGGAAGCTTTGAAATAAATTCTGCAGTAGGACGGCCACGGACTACAAGAACTATAGAATTGGAGGAGGCGGTTCTCGAAGAAATTAGTGAACATCCAGAGACAAGTACAAGAAAAATAAGTCAAACTTTAAATGTGAGTCACATGACACTTTACAGAATTTTAAAGGAACAGCAATTATATCCTTATCATATTCAGCGTATCCAGGTACTTACGCTACGTAATTTCCAACCACTTATCGAATTTGCCCAATGGCTTCAAAGAAAATTGAACAACATCCGCAAATTTTATCGAATATTCTCTTCATAGATCAGGCAAATTTTTCAAGAAATGGTATCATGAACCTCCACAACAACCACATCTGGGCGGAAGATAACCCACATTCGATAACGCAAACTCATTTCCAAGGCAGATTCAATTTTAAGGTCTGGGTAGGCATAATTGGGGACTATTTAATTGGACCCTATTTTCTCCCCTTACGTTCGAATGGAGATGCTTACCTACCATTTTTTGGAACACGAGCTTCCCCAACTCATAGAAGATGTCCCCATTGGTCTCCGAAATCACTCTTGGTTCATGCACGATGGATCTCCTGCTCATTTTAGTGTGATAACAAGAAATTTTTTAGACGTAGCATATCCCCAACGATGGATAGGAAGAGGAGGTACTGAGCATTGGCCCCCGAGGTCACTGGACCTCAATCCAGTCGATTTTTTTCTCTTGGGGACACACAAAATCACTAGTTTATGCTATCCTCATTGAAAACGAGGAAATGTTGAGACACTCCGGAACTCCGGACATTTTTGAACAGGTGCGAAATTCTTTGATGAGGAGAGCAGAAGCTTGTATTACTGTTGGAGGTCGTCACTTTGAACAGTTGTTGTAATAGTTGTTTTGTTAAATTTTTATATGTTTATTTTCCTAATAAATAACAAAGTACTTCTCCGAATTGTTTTTTTTTTCTCCGAAATGTAGCACTTTCTAATTGAATAATACGAAATTATGATTAACCACGTCAAAAAAACTCCGGGTACCAAATTGCGTGCAAATAACTTATTTTTTGCAAGAGTTATTTTCAAAAAGCGAACAAAAAAATACAAATTCAACACCCCGTATTTCCGAAACGAAGCATTTTCGGACACAAGTTCCTTTAGACTTTTTTTCTTAAAATTGCCTCAAGAATACGTCACTTGAATACTTTAACGTACTTATGTTTCACCCTGTATAAAGATGTATTGAATGAAAATTAAAAAAATAAAGTTGACTCTTTTGCAGTTTCATAGGGAGTTCATAAAGAAAAATTTGGATTGACATAAATTATTCGAAGGTACCTTGTAGGGGACTCATTATCACTATCGTCAATATTCCTGCAACACCGGGTAAACCTGCCTCTTGATATAAATATGTCATAACAATGATTGCAGATATCGGTCCAGTCCATAATTGATGGCACATGACAGAAGCAAAGTCAAATCGGGCAACATCATTAGATAATAAATTCACTACTTTACCAGCAGGTGTCTCTCCAAGGGCTGTTCTACTGAGTTTTACAGCCTGAAAATAATAATAGCAAACATAAAGGATGTGTATATGAGAACAATCTACGATTTCTAAACAGTAGTATTCTGAGGTCGATTCTCTCACCTCCCTAACTTTATAATTCAAAGTGTGATAATCATCACAGTTGATGGTGCAATAAAACCTTATCCTATAGCAAAAACATGATTCCAAAATTATCGTCATGAATCCTGTCCGTCTACCACTTGTAAAGACCTCAAAATTAATCATTCCAATAAAAACATTTCTTGATCCCCACAAACTTTATTTGAAAAATATATCACAACATGTTTCGCTAGCACAGTAGCTTTTTCAAGTGATTTGAATACTTTAAGTTTTTCCTTACTAATATTTATATACTACAGGTAACCATATTGCCTAAACCTCTACCTAAGGTTCAATTATGATCACGTGAAGCATATTACCTCACATCTATATCAATAATAATTCTTTCTTGGTGATCTATTCAAATCTAGTTTGTCATTCATCAGAATGTTTGAGTTTTTAAGTTTATTCATTTCCATTGCTTCCAAATGATTCAGTTTCAAACCTTCATTTTCTATGTGCGAAACTTCGAACTCTTCGTTGAAGATATGACTTTCTTCTAGAAGATGATTGAATATGTTGAATTTGTTTTCTTATTTACATAGCTCGTATGATGGTCCTGGATTCGTTACCTGAATGTTCTGCTAGTTTGACCAATATATACTTTAGGACACGTTCCACACTTTAATTTATATACTTCTGATTTCTCGAATTTGGATGTTTGGTCTTTATTATTTTTAACAAACTTTACCAACGTATTACTGGTTCTATATGCAGTTTTAATATGTTGTTTCCTCAAAAGTGAAGCTACTTTTTCCGTTGGTTGTCCAAAATACGTTAAAGCTCTATAATTTTGATTATCTACCTTATTATTAGGAAAAACATCTCGAATCGCTTTTGCGTAGACTTTCTTGGCAAGTAGTTTGTTAATTAATTCGGCTTTATACCCATTGTTAACCGCAATTTGCTTGATGATATTAAATTATTTTTATAAATTATCTATTGAAAGAGGAACATCAACTAATCTGTGAATCATGTTATTATAAGCTGCTACTTCGTGTTGATAAAGATGGGTAGAATCGTAATGTATAGTAATATCCGTTTAGGACGATTTGTGATGAATTGAAAAATCATGTTTGTTGTTCCTTCTACTAATTGTTAAGTCCAACAAATTGATTGAGTTGTCTGCTTCTATTTCAATAGTGAATTTAATGTTTCATGATTTTGTTGATATCCCTATGAGAAGTATCTAATTGCCTCTTAGTACCTGTAAAACATACCAAAACGTCATTTACATGTGTATGCCAATACAAGAAATTCTTAATCAAAGGATGTTTAAAAATGGACTTCTCTAGATTATCCATGAAAATTTCTGCAAGTAAGGGGCTTAATGGATTTCCCATAATCAAACCTTTTGAAGAAGAATAAATATTGTTGTTGAATTGAAAATAATTTTGTTAGAGACACAACGACAGAAGGTCAATTATTTCTCATCTAATAATTATATTACTAAAGTAATACTATCATCAAAAGGTATGCTAGGAAATAGATTCTGCACATCAGAGGATAGTAATTTTGCGTGGTCTGGTAGAGGTATGTTTTCTATTTTATTGATTAAGTCATTTGAATTCCGTAGACTGAATTTTGGTTGAAAGTTACAATGGTTCAAGATGATATTGATTAGCCTTTTTGATAATTTCACTGATGGTGTAGTGACGAAGGAAACCACTGGTCTAATTGGATAACTCTGTTTGTGCAATTGTATGAGTAAATATAATTCAGGCACCATCAGAAAGGTCAAGAATTTCTTGTATTGGCATAGATATGTGGATGACGTTTTGGTACGTTTTACAGGTACTAAGGGGCATTTAGATACTTTTCATAGGGATATTAAGAAAATTCATGAAAACATTAAATTCACTACGGAATAGAAGCGGACAACTCAATCAATTTGTTGGACTCAACAATTAGTAGAAGGAACAACAAACATAATTTTTTAATTTATCAGAAATCGTCCTATACCGATATTACCCGAGATAGCAGAAATACGTTTTATGGACGTTTTTAAAACGTCCCGCTTGGACATTCAGGACATCCTCAAAACGTTCACTTTATGGACGTGGACATCTTATGGGAGTCTTCGTAACGTCCATTGTTAAGAATCAGGATGTCTTTAAGACGTCCATAATAGGACATTACAGGTCTTCGAATGGACATTTACAGGATGTCTTTAGGACATCCATTTGAGAACATTTCATGGACATAATCAGAAGCTCAAAAAGATATTCACAGGATGTTCTATTTGTTTCTGTCATGCGTTTCTGTTGGCTAAACATGATTTATTTTTTATTTATTAGGTCAGATTTCCTCGAGAAAATTAAGAAAATATTGAACATTTCAAAATCTTTTATTTGAAACATCCATTGAAAATAATAATATAAATTAAATGATTATATTAAAACTTTTTCGTAGATTTCACGTTCTTCCTTTCCTTCGCCCTTTTTAGTCATGCCTGAATCGACAGTTGTTGTGATATGGCTATATTTGCCTTCTCAGCTGAACCTGAAAATAATTCAAATTGCTTATTCAGAATGAATGGCAGATGATCAATATGAAAACCCAATCTGTATCAAATTATTATAGATTTCTAATGTAGGCGGTGTCTAAATAATATACGAGTATACTCACTTATGATATGAGCTGCATTTTCCTTCACTTCTTCTTACTGAAAACTAGTGGCTTCAACATATTTGGCTGTTTGTTCTCATGATGAAGCTGTGGACGGTGGGATGACTGTATAGGGAGCAGATTGCGAATGCCGTTTAGCACGCATATAATGTTTGTTTAAGTTTGACCTAGACATTATGAATTCACTAACCTTTTAGCTTTTTAGTATTCAGTAAGATAAAGTGTAAACGTTAATAAGTCGACCACAATCACGAGTAACAAGAATGACATTGACATTCACGCGTCACACAACAACACAGAACCACAGGTACGGAACCAACTATTCACAACTATTAGATCATGTAGGCTACGCTACGCTATATTATTATTCTTCGCAAACATTCGCTATATATGATCTAAAACTGAACTACTAGTTTTACTTCAGTTCGTTTTAGTCATTGATTAATGGACAGTTTAGTGATCTGAACTGCATTATTCACCTTTTTTTGTTATTACTTTCCCAAAATGTCGACATTGAATGAATTAAAATATCAAAAAAGCGATGCAACTAAAGGTGAAGAATGTAATAATTAAAATCGACCAGACTTCCGTACAACCGACAGTAAAATGCAACAAGGCGCGTTCTGTGGTTGGTGACTCTGATGGAGGGAAGTTTAAAATTATCATTTCAAACGGTCGCATGCAAATTGAGTTAGAAATGCTTTAATTATTTGCCAACCCTAATTGCTAGTTCCTTAGCAACTGAACCAATACAGTTCAGTAGTTCGTAAAATTGCATTATACAACCTGCCCCAAAAGTTATTAACTAAAGTCCAAAACTCCACAATTTGAAATCAGTCTTGCGCGTGCGCACATGTTACGCATGACTTCGTGTTTTATGTATCAATTTGGAAATTGAAAATCACATAATATAATTCCTAAAACTCCATTCTCGAGATATCATTGTTTGAAATTGTTCTTTGATATGACCTATATGACCTTGATACCTATATGTTGGATAACTTCACACACAGTTTTGGCATCACCTTCAAATGTTCTACTGCTTATTTATGATTTAATAATGTTATAACAACGTTTTGCTGAATGAGACTTTTTTGTATAAAAAACATTTATATACGCCGTCTTTTATAATCATTTAATTATAATATATCCTGATTTTTTAATGTTTCTCATGAACTAATACAATGCGAACGTGAATCCAATGGAAATATAATAAAGTACCTATAATGGACGTTCTACGGACATATATTTCTGAGCGTCCCGAGGCTTTACTAAACTGGACATACTTAAAACGTCCAGACTTGGTCCTGGACATTCAGATGCTAAATGGACATGTAATGAACGTCTTTAAAACGTCCTGTGCTATCTGGGACTATACATTACGATTCTACCCATCCTTATCAACACAAAGTAGCAGCTTATTATAGCATGATTCACAGATTAGTCAACGTTCCTCTCTCAATAGATAATTTCAATAAAGAACTCAATATCATCAAGCAAATTGCGGTTACAATTGGTTTAAAGCCGAATTAATAAACAAAATGCTTGCCAAGAAAGTCTACACAAAAGCGATTCGAGACGCTTTTCCTATTGGTAAGGTAGATGATTGAAATTATAGAGCTTTAACGTATTTTGGACAACCAACGGAAAAAGTGACTTCATTTTTGAGGAAACGAGATATTAAAATTGCATATAGAACAAGTAATACGTTGGCAAAGTTAGTTAAAATAAAGACAAAACATCCAACTTCGAGAAATCAGAAGAATATAAATTGAAGTGTGGAACGTGTCCTGAGGTATATATTGGTCAAACTGGCAGAAAATTTGAGAATCGAATCCAGGAACATCACAACGAACTACGTAAATAAGAAAACAAATTCAACATATTCAAATCATCTTCTAGAAGAAAATTATATCTTTAACGAAGAGTTCGAAATTTTGCACATAGAAAATAAAGGTTTGGAACTGAATCATCTAGAAGCAATGGAAATCAATAAACTTAAAAATTCAGACATTCTAATTAATGACGAACTGGATTTGAATAGATCACCATTATTGCACTTGTTTTCTTAAAAACAGAGAAAGAATTATTATTGATGTAGATGTGAGGTAATATGATTCAGGTGATCATAATTGAACAGGTACGTTATATAGAGGTTTAGGTAATTTTTTGGAGGGAGTCTCAATTATGGTTACCTGTAGTATATAAATATTAATGTAAGAATAACTTGAAGTTTTCAAATCACTAGATAAAGCTACTGTGCTAGCGAAACATGTGATATATTTTTCAAATAAAGTTTGTGGAGATTAAATCGTGAGGTGTAGTTTTTGAAATAACCATATACGATACTTTATACTCTCAATATTCAATCTAGATGCAAATTTTTGTCATTCCTTATCAACAATACTAATCTCACTGTCAATATTAGGTGTTAACAACATTTTTTTGATTACTTTGTCTGCAGTTCCTTTCTATTGAAGAATGAACTGACACCCTCAGCTTGCTGAATTAGTATATCTTTTAAAGTACTGAAATACAATTCTTATGAATGTTACTTTTGAATATCTTCCTATACGAATTTCAGCTCACAACTCAAAGCCCCGTTGCGGTGAGCTCCAGGAAATCGTAAATTTTGCAAATCGTAATTTTTTCTTGCGTCACGTCATAACCTAATTGAGTTGATTGAGAATACTTGTGAGTCAGTTGAATATGATATGAGAAAGCTGGTGACTTTTTTTCATATTAACCAGTTACAGGTTTTTAGAAAAGTACTCTTGAGTATACAAATCGTAAATTTTGCAAATCGTAATTTTTTCTTGCGTCACGTCATAACCTAATTGACTTGATTGAGAATACTTGTGAGTCAGTTGAATATGATATGAGAAAGCTGGTGACTTTTTTTCATATTAACCAGTTACAGGTTTTTAGAAAAGTACTCTTGAGTATACAGGGTGTCCCTGGACTTCCTCTTTTCCTCTCGGGAATGTATAGATGGGATCAAAATATCACCAGTACTTCATATAACTTTTTTTCCTAAAATCCTTCGTTACCAAGTAACGGGCCCTCAAAGTTACAAAATGAAAAATGTTTTTCTTTGATAACTTTTCAAGTGAATATTCAAAATCATCCAAATTTTGGTAATTGACTAAACAAATGAATTCCTTCGATGAGCTTTCATGCAGGAGTCAGTTGTTTTGCTACAAAGTCAGGAACGGACTACCCCCGATGGTCCACACCCCAAAACTTTGAAATGACAGATATTTTTCAATATTTTTCAACAAATTAAGGTTACTTGGACAATTTTATGAATAAAAGTACTCGTGTGGAAAGTCGATCGGAGCAACGAGTCTTGATAAAAATGTAGTTCTACTCGACGACATCAAACCCGCTCGTCCACCATTATTTGAAATGAATAATTATCAAAGCAGAAATAATAATGATAACGTTAATTCAACAACATTTATAACAGGAATAATGCAAAATATGATAAATGAAGTCGTAAACAAAAAGTACAGTACCTATATGGAAGTTTAAGTCACAATTGTGATAGCAGATATTTTTTCAAAAGAAATATCAAGTTCTGTAGATTCGTGGTGTTTTTAAACTAACAAGCTACTCTACTATGAAATATCGAATTTATTCCATATTTTGTATGTACATAATACGTGTGGAATAATCACGTTTCGTGTTGATCAGTTATCTGAATCTCATGAAACTCAACATTCGAATGTTTCAAATACTTCTTCACAGCTAAACTGTTGAGGAGTTTCCCTGATAATTATAATTTTATGGAAGAAATTCTTTAACACGAATCTAAATTTAGCTGAAAAAACGCACATCGGAAAAAATATTTACTATACTAATAAAAAGCAAACGAATGAACTACAAAAACGGCTGCACATGATCAGGTGAAAAATATCCAGGGAATGATTATGTTCCATTTCTTTCACAGATGTTGACAAAAAAAACCTTTTAGAAAGTTTTGATAAAAAATGAGAAACTGGAATGCGATTTTGTTTTGTTGAGTGGTGCGTTGTCATATGACTATCATTGTATTGTCAATATTCTATAGGATATTTTGAATTTTTTTGATATGGCCGAACAGTTTACATTCAATGAATATGCAGATATGCATGTATTTTATGGACAAGCATTTTGTAATGCTGCAGAAGCTCGTCGTCTGTATTCCGAGCATTTTCCCAATCGAACGGTACTGTCAAGAGAAACATTCGAGCGTGTCGATAGCAGCTTGAGGGAGACAGGTATGTAATAATTGATAATTAATTTGAGCACGTTGTTTTATTTTGATATTATTGTAGGTACAGTTTTGCCAAAACGAGGTGGTGAGGGCGCTCCTAGGACTGTACGTACCGTTGTATCGGAGGAAAATATTTTGGAAGCCGTCGCTGATGATCCTTCAATGAGCATCAGAAATCTATCAGAACAGTTCCATACATCCAAGTCCACTATTCATAGAATAATTAGGGAACAACTGCTCCACCCATTTCACATCCAGAAGGTACATGCCATGACACTTCAAGATTTTCCAGCACGACTGGAATATGCCAATTGGTTCATGGATAGGCAAAGAGAGGATATGACTTTTATTAATCGAGTTTTATTCACTGATGAAGCAGGTTTCAGTAGAGATGGAGTTATCAACTCTCATAATCTCCATATATGGGCCGAAGAAAATCCCCATGGGATATTGCAAAGCAAACACCAACGGAAATTCAACGTGAATATCATGGTATCATAGGAAACCATCTTATAGGACCATTCGTTCTACAGGACCGATTGAATGGAGAACGTTATTTGGAGTTCATTCAGAACGATTTGAATGGACTTTTGGAACATGTTCCATTGCAAACCCGAAGAGATATGTGGTTTATGCATGATGGCGCTCCTCCTCATTTTAGTTTGATTGTGCGTGACCATCTGAACCATATTTTCCACAATAGATGGATTGGTAGAGGTGGGCCATATTCATGGCCATCGCGGTCTCCGGATTTAAATCCATTGGATTTCTTTCTGTGGGGGCATCTAAAAAGCCTTGTTTACGCTACACCTATTCACACAAGAGATGCATTGTTGAATAGAATAACATTACATTGTGAAGCCATACGAAACGACCCTGGAATGCTATTTCAAGTACAGAGAGGGTGTCTTCGCAGACTAAGAAAATGTATAGAGAGAGAAGGTGGTCATATCGAGCAGTTTCTGTAGCGGATTTTTCATTTCTGTTTGCTCTTGAGGCTCTTAAGTTTCTTTAGTTAAACGTGTTTGCATTATAAAAATTCGTTATGAACATTTTACCTATCATTTCCATTTTCCTTAAAAACTAATATTTTCGAATAATGGTAGACATCTCAGGATAAATGTTGTTGAATTAACGTTATCATTATTATTTCTGCTTTGATAATTATTCATTTCAAATAATGGTGGACGAGCGGGTTTGATGTCGTCGAGTGAAACTACATTTTTATCAAGACTCTTTGCTCCGATCGACTTTCCACACGAGTACTTTTATTCATAAAATTGTCCAAGTAACCTTAATTTATTGAAAAATATTGAAAAATATCTGTCATTTCAAAGTTTTGGGGTGTGGACCATCGGGGGTAGTCCGTTCCTGACTTTGTAGCAAAACAACTGACTCCTGCATGAAAGCTCATCGAAGGAATTCATTTGTTTAGTCAATTACCAAAATTTGGATGATTTTGAATATTCACTTGAAAAGTTATCAAAGAAAAACATTTTTCATTTTGTAACTTCGAGGGCCCGTTACTTGGTAACGAAGGGTTTTAGGAAAAAAAGTTATATGAAGTACTGGTGATATTTTGACCCCATCTGTACATTCCCGAGAGGAAAAGAGGAAGTCCAGGGACACCCTGTATAACGATGAAATTTATAAAAATAATATTGAATAGTGAATTTTACTACTTTGTGAGATATCTATCTCGAATCTCGAAAGTTTTCTACTTACTTTTCGATAAATCAACACAATAACAGCAGCTCTCACTCTCATTCCGGTATGAATTGCATTCATCATGTATTGGGTAAAAATCACTGTTGAGGAAATATTCAAAAATACTATACCACCAGCATAAAATAAAGCTTCTTCCTTAGTTGTTTTCGTATTTGGACTATAAAATTCTAACATTTTTCCCAGCATCAACGGACTGGTTGGTTTCAGTATGAGATCTGCTATCCCCAGGAGAATTCCTAACATAGCTATTTCAAACCAGAACGTTTTGAGAATAGCTCTGAAAAGACTGGGTTTTTCTTCGGGTTAATTTTTGCATTTTCTACCTGTTTCTTCCAATTCCTGAAATATTAACGCAATTTCACCATGAGAAGAATGACTCACTTGAAGAAGAATACAGAAGTTGAACATATTTAACAGTAGTTCAAGTACAAAGTACAAGTTTTCAGTGTCATTGCTTTTCGTATTTTTGGAATTTCTTCCTGACGTTTCGCTGGCGCGAGTGGCTAGCTTCTTCAGAGGTTTAACCATCATGGAACAAGACTAAAAGAGCATAAAAGGAACTGCAGACTAGGCCAAACAGACAAGTCAGCTGTGGCAGAACATGCACTGAGTGAAGGAGACCACAGAATTTTGTTTGAGAACAGAGAACCAATTGCCCCCAACCAGGGATACCATAGCCGACTGGTACGGGAGGCAATAGAGATCCACAAACACACGGAGAATTTCAACAGAAAAAAAGAAGCGGTGAACCTCAATCAAATATGGAACCCCATTTTAAGGAATTCGAGAACAACGAACAGAATGACAACGAGCAGCAAGATTGTTAATGTTCCAGGTTCAAGTACAGGTACAAGTGCAGGGACAAGTACAGGTACAAATAAAACTGATTACCTGACAAGGCATAAATACGCTTTACGAAGCCTAAAAGGTAGTCATCGGACAGCAAGCCATGCATGCCTCTGAAGAAGCTAGCCACTTGCGCCAGCGAAACGTCAGGAAGAAATTCCAAAAATCCACGGTTTGCAAACTCGAAAAACAATGGCACTGAGTGGTTCAAGTAATTCTGTGTGAACCAAATACCTAGAGAAATGTCGAAATTGAGGGTTAAAGAGAGTTGAAGGAAGCGGTTATCATTTTCTCAAGGAATTTTTCATCTTTCTTGGCCTAACTACTATTTCAACTACAAGCAAGTCCATGAAACATACAGTTCCGCTTAGTTAGAGCGATATTGAACCACCCAGTTAGAATGGCACAGTGGATACCAAAACTCTAAAATTGAACATGATACGGACCTACAGCGCAGTGAATCGATTGTTTTCAAATATGACTCTCTGACTCCCGGGACTAGGTAGTGACATCTACTTATTTTGATCTTGTATATATACAGTGTATTACATTTAAAACGAGCCACTATGAATAACTTCTGATACAAGGGGACACATTTTAACATCCTCACATTTGATATGACTTTCCCTATCACACCCTTAGAGCATGCATTCTCGCGCAGGCTCATTACTTCGTAGCAATACTATCTCTTAGCTCATGCGTCCACTCAAAGCGTTCGTTGTAATTGCTAGGGTTGTCACCGGTAGGCAAATCATCGTTATGGGCTCCTTCACCTTGTCTCTGGCCCCTCCGAGCGGGTCGATTGTGGGGGCCCCTTCCTCGATTACTAGGAACCAAGTTATGGGTCTACCGGGTGGTTAGCCCTGCTTTATTATTATCATTTACCGTTGTATGTGCTGGTCAGGCCCTATTCCCTGCTTCTCTGATACATTCAGGAGGGCGCGCCAGCATTATCAATCAACGACCACTTCCCACAACCGTGGGGTAAGTGATAATTGGGTCCGAGAATCATGTGCCTTGAGCAAGCGCAGGGAGCCAAGAATGACAGCCTTCTGCATCTGTGCGGCTGAGATTTCTGCCTTAGTGCGGCAAGCCGGTATGATTTTGAAATTCAAGAGTACCATTTCCCCAAGGACTCCAATAATCAGAACATCCATCTTGATAGAGTGGCCTGGATAGAGTCTGCAGAGTTCGAAGAGAGAATTTCAATATTTCATCCGTTTTCCCCTCCTCTTTTCGGACAATATTCGTCTCGCCAGGAGGTGAAAACTCCATGATAAATATCGTCTTGCTCTGGTAGTCGAGAAGGACTACATCAGGCTTATTAGCTCGTATGAGCCTGAGGGTGGAGAACGAATAGTTCCAATGAATTTGGCACTTCTCGTTCCCCACAACGGATTCAATATCCTCCGGAGCGTAGGGCAACACCGGTGTCTCATCAATACCGTAAGATTGCCGTAGATGGTAATATAGCACTCTGCACCTTGTGTCAGGACCTTTATACCCATCACGCGACTGTGGTAGACTAAGGTGTTGAAGACACCATCCTGGCAAGCTATGATGAACCCCTCAGTTTCCGATTTCAGTCCACTCAACCTGAGGAAAGCAAAAGTCAGGCGCTTTGATAAGCCAAGGTCTTCAATGTTATTGAAGAAGACTCCATGCATTGGCTTAACCTTTTGTTTACACAGAAGTGAGGTTATCTCTGCGGCTTTTATATGAGCTTTTTGCTGAACGGGTTCCAACTCGGTGACAGAGTTGTGGTCACCTCGTTCAGTGTCGAAAAAAAAACCGAGTTCATCAGCTGCTCGGGCAGCTGCCCTGAAGAGAAATGCTCCAATTCCTGCTCTCTCATGGTCACGGACCATGTAGAGAAGGGAATCCGAACTCCTGACGTTTTTACAGGCTATATCCAGTACCATTCTGTCATGTAGACACTATAAACTCAAAAGTCCAAGGACTCCCTGTTGTCGGGGAACTGACGATTTGGGATGCAAACTCCTATAGAGATTCATCATTTTTCTGGTCTTTACGTCGAGTTGATACAGCTCCTCCCGAGTCCACTTCACTACTCATAACGAGTAGAGTGAGATTGGAACGACAAGCACATTTGCTGCAGCAACTTTGTTCTTCTCCGACAGTTCCGATGACCAGATCTGTCGAAGTTTGTGCTGATACTTGCCGCGGAGAGAGTTTTTCACTGCTGTTACCTCTTGTGAGTGGCGTTGTTCCACCCGAGGTAAGTATACGTCTCTCCAGCATCCAGATAGTGTAGGATGCTTCCATCTACGAGCTGCACATCCTCTCCGTAGTCCCCGCATAGTCCTCTTTTGAGATGGACCATTGCACATTTGTCTATCCCGAATTTCATACCGATAGCATGCGTGTACTCTTCCACCACCCTCAAGGACTGATGGAGATCCTTCTCTCCAGAAGCATACAATTTAAGATCATCCATATAAAACAAATGGGCGACCTTATGCCTCCGGTTTCCGGGGGTGCCACAGTTATACCCTCGAGTATTTCTGAGCGCAACGGATAATGGCAATAGTGAGATGCAGAAGAGAAGGGGACTGAGGGAGTCACCCTGAAATACACCCCTTCTGAAAGTGACCCACCCTGTTTGGACTCTTGCTTGACCAGATGTTATGATGGTGAAGCGAGTTCGCCAAAGTGGTATCAGTTGTTCAATTCATCTCACTATTTTGTTGCGTACCGCAAGGCATCTGAGCAAATGCAAGATGAGCTCATACGATATTGTATCAAATGCCTTACAGTAATCAATCCATGCCATAGGGAGGTTATGCTTATATTGTATCGAGTCCTGCGTTACACATCTATCGATGAGCAGGTCATTTTTACATCCAGCGACTCCTCTCTTCGATCTCCTCTTCTCATATATTCGTTCGAACACTCGGTTAACTGCAGTGAGTATTCGTGTGTATAAGATGCTTGTAAACAACTTATAACACGAATTCACGCATGTTATCGGTCTGTAATTCTTAGGAATCGACAAATCTTCGCTTTTGGGGATGAGAAAGGTCCGCCCCCAGCCATGAGTTGAAAACTCTGGCCCAATGGCGGCGGGTGCTTGGTAGTTTTTGCCACCAATAATTGTTCAGCCCATCTGGGTCGGGAACAGCAAAGTTCTAGGAACCCACAAGGGCTCTTCGAATGTCATCCGGGATTATTGGGTTGCGCAGTTCATTTAGCACAGGCTGTCGAAGCTCTCTGTTGAAATCTCCGAATTGCGCTAGGGCTGGACTGTCTAAGTTGAGTGGCTGCGGGTGTTCATCGATATCTTTTCAGAAGGATTCCACCTGATCAGCAGTCGGCGGAATATCTACAACACGCGGAGGCTCCTGGAATAAACGAGAAGGTTTCTCGCGGAACCTAAGGTTTTCCGCGATACCTCTCGCTCGCCTCACTAGTGACTTCTTAGCAGCCACTAGCATTCGTATCCTATCAAGGCAGTGCTATTTTTAGGTGGTCAGCAGCATGCCTTGACTTATGGTTATGGATATGCGGCTATTCACGCTATTCGCCGCACTGCAGTCGTGAGAGGCTTGTTGGCCGCTCTGTAATCTATCACACATTGGAAACGAGACGCGTGTTGTCTCGTCGACGTGATCTTAGCCTCCATCTTGTGTACATGCCGTTCAATCTTCACAATCGCAAGGCCGGATTCGTCCTTCCGATTCGGAAAGCCATTGAACGACGCTATTCACGGCGGTGTTGATTTGCCAGATGTCAGCCTCTTCTATCAGAACACTATTAACCTCCGGATCCAAACAAGCTAGTTCTTGTGACTTCAGGGGCTTAATTCTGTGGAGCGCCCTGCTTGTTCTGATTGACTCCATTGGTGGCATGATGCGAGTCCCCTCTCCAGCCGTTACAACGGGTGGTAGAATTGTTATTTTCACCACTTCGTTAGCAGGCTGGGGAGGAGCTATATAGTACTGCCGCCGGAGATAGGATAGGTAATCCCTATGGTTTTTCGGCATGCTCCGGATGTGTTTCACACCACAGAGCATGAAATCTCGCCATGTACCCTCTTCGTGCGGGCTTACTACTCTCGAAGCAATGCATAAGGCTATCTCTCAGCTCATGCGTCCACTCAAAGCGTTCGTTGTCGTTGCCAGGGTTGTCGTCGGTAGGCAAATCTACCACCTTGCCCTACCACCTTGCCTCTGACCCCTCAGAATGGGTCGATTGTGAGGAGACCCTCCCTTTATTACTAGGTCCACCGGGTGGACAGCCTTGTGGATCCACGGGCGGCACCGGAGGGAGAATAAAGTTCTCCTTCCCGGGTGCGCCTGGGCTGCCGGTCCGGTTTTGCACCAGTTGCTCGGGTAAGTGGTGTCGCAACTCACCAAAGGCCAAAGGTGTTAGTGGCCATCCCTGCTTCTTGGTGTGTCCGCTTGAGGTAACATCATCTTCTCAGAATATACTTGAATTTGTAAAATTATATGAGTACTCATCATTTCAAAAGTATTCTGAAAACCACTTACACCTCCAGTCGATTTCCTAACAGCGTACTCCTATCATTATCAAGAGGATTATACAGGTCTTCCACATCCAATGTTTTCTTGCGGCCTTTTCTGAATATAGGAATGGTATAACTGAAATCAAACATGTTTTGAGAATATATGTAATGGAATCGGGGCTGATACTCAAAAAAAAAGTTATAACGGATTCAAGAAACACTTAACAGTTTCAAAAAATTGCAACACGTGTTTAGACACGCTTGAAGAAGCTATTGTGTAGCGAAATGAATATAGCGTGATGAATTCTTGTGAAAGTGTTTAGTGAAAATTCCACAATGAAGTGTTTCTTGAATATATTTTAAGGAGAATTGTCAGAATTCAGAATATATGAGATTAAATTCATGATCATACATGAGGAATCATCATATGCATAGAATAAGATATACTGTGTTCATACAAAAATTACAGAGATAGCATTTTAATTCCGCTTCGGAAGGGTATATTCGAAGTAACTGATATAGTAGCCAAGCGGTTCGGCGTGGGTGATTTGTTCACTCACTCGAATTGATTGCCGTGTTGGTCGGTGGTTCAAGCCCTAGTCTGAACGATCGATCTTCACGTGCTATCGTCCATCCCGTGTTAGGAATCACACGTTAAAAGGTAAGACCTCGGTAATCCTTAGCTCGCACAAGTTTCGACTTCCGAAGGTTGTCGTTCGTAGGGGTGCGACAGCTGGTTAACGGAAAAACAGATTTTAAACAGTAATTCTTAAATCTATTGGCGAACTTAAAGGCCAAAAAAACCAACACAAAGAACTGATGCCGCTAGGAATTATTCCACGTGGACTGAAGAATTGGCGGTTTGTATTGGATAATTTTTACTAACCGAGTTTTATGACTGACTGAAGAGTCATAATTTTTTTTTTTACATTTGAACAAAATTTATATTATACAACTAGAAATACAAATCAATTCAAAGAACTAAGATTATAAAAAAAAAGGAAAGAAGAAAAAAAATCACATCAAAGGTGCTGCTTCGTTCCCTCCTGTTCATAAAAGAGGACATATGCCTCATTGCTCACAAGTGATTTTGGCGAAATTGGAAACACGTGTGAATCGTTGTATTCATGCCACGTGCCACTATATAGGTGTCTGCAATATGCTGTGTAATGTCCGTTGTAAGTAGTCCCATTGTGATTTGAAAGTGCATATAGATTATAACGACAAGGAGCCACATTGTCTGCTGCATCATTGTCATAAAATTAAATTTGAAGTCATATTACGTTGACCAATAGAATGTAGCGATGAGTACCGCCGTTGTGTCTTCAACGCTCAACGTTCAGGAACTGATCGCGATTTGCGTGTTGAAATTCGACATTGATAGTTATAATTACTTGAAATTTTTGTTATTTGTTTGAAGTGTGGCGTCTTTGGACAAGTACTAATAGAAATAACGAGTGTGATAACAACGCAGACTTTTTCCTGTGTAGTGATTCCGATAGCGATGGTGAACAATGCGAAAAAGAGATACCAGTGATTAAGATTGGGATGCATTTGAATATTGAAACACAAAGAGTATGTTTCAATGTATTTAAGGATCTACATCTCAAGTTTGGTTTCGAGGGAAAAAAATATTACAAGCAACATCAGATTTAACCGAAATTTCTTTCCCAACTGTACGTAAAATGATCGAAAAAAAACTCATGAACGCAAGACGCGATGTGATACAGGATTACCAAAATCTTTAGATATTCAACCAATAACATCATTGAAAAAACAATATACGACTGTTACAAAAGCAATGAGATTCCTACAATTGAAATCATAAGGGAGAAATTGAATAATTCGGGCCATAACGTGAGCTGCTGTGACAAAACTCTTCAGAATTGGATAAAGAAACTAGGATTTAAATTTAAAATAATAAACGTCAAGCAGTTATGGAAAGCAGAGGAAAAGTTGAATTGCGTATCAGATACTTAGAACAAATAACTATATATAGACAAGAACAACGGCAAATTTTCTATTTGGACGAAACTTGGTATGACACTCACGACACAGTTACGACTGGGTAGATTGATGGTTCGAGAATGTGTCATAAAATAAAAGGAATATTGAAATATACATAAAAACATTTCAAATCAGTTTCAAATTATTATTCACGCATATGCTCATTTCATCTTCATTAAATATAAGGTATATTGCCTTCAGTTCATTACTTAATGATGGTAAGAAAAGAAATTGGTTCAGAAATGAAAAACAAAAATAGAAAAAAATCACTTACCCAAAAAAATAAAATGGAAAATATATTCGCATTCTGTCTTGGGTTGGGGTTATATGTTTCTTTGGTAACATCCATGATAACGCTTCAGCAACTCTGAAAATGTTTTGTTTAAATAAAATCACAATTTTGAAAAATAAAAACAAGGACAGCTCTCAGAATAGGGTTATCATGGTACAAAAATAGTTATATTTGTTCATATTATACAGGAACGTATAAGTGAATGAATGTCATTACGACGTCATCGATGACATAAGTAGATCAAACTCATTCCGTGACATTAAAAAATCGTAATTCATGAATGAATTGTGTGTATTTTATATAATGTTATCCAATTTGGTACTGAAGATCCTTGGGGCAAGTGTTTTGAGGCGAAACATCGATGTATACCAGTGAGGATGACAGTGTTCCATGTAAGTGCAATTTGTTACCTTCATTCAAAGTAGAACTCATGTGAATGATATCAGATTTTATTTCATAACGAATGTTTGGAATACAAACTGAGTAGAGAAAAGTAACTTCTCTATAATTCAGTGTTCATATAAAAGTATTTGTTTCGAAAGAATTTTTTCTTTTGTGTAATTCAACGTTTATATGGACTTTCTTTCAGTTTGTATCTAAAAGTTACTTCTTTACATGATCCACATATCCATGTATAGAGTTACTTATTTCAAAATTGATTACTTCCTTCCTTTCTTTGGAAGATTCCCTCATTTTTTTGTATCGAGATGGAGTAGTAGAAAGCCAAAAACTTTCTTTCCCAAAAATTAATCACTCCTAAAAATATAACCCCTTCAATTCGGAAAATCAATGTTTGAAGTTGTTGCCTATGTTTTTGTATCCTACTTTGATCGAATTAGTCAAATGACTTATTCCAGTTAGTTTATTCGCGGCATCGGCATTAATCGTTTGCTCTAAAGTTAAGTCGATGGCCTGTCTTGAAAAAAATTATCTGTTCTTTTCACACCAAATGAACCTTGTTGTAATTGTAGCTGTAATCCTGGATGAGTCTCTTCAACTTTCAATAATTTTTCTTGGTACAATACTGAATAACGTGAGTAATTTTGTTGATTGAAAGTGAAGAAAATACTTGTAATTCTAGGTAGCATATACTGGAGTAGATCGAATCTTTCTAATCTGATGCTCCGATTCAACATGAAATAATATTCATCAACTGAACTCACATAAATCATATAAAATGATTCAGTGTGAACACAGATACCAATAAAATTCGGCAGGTTATTTTTCAATACAAAATTTCGTTCATCTTTTTTTAGAGCATGATTCATATACGTTTTCAACGTTTAATAAATAGCGTCCAGTGAAAACCAACTTTTATATACCGATTCTATAATGATCGTTTTTACTGTGACGAATAGCATTATATCTTCTTTGGTTATAGATGGATATTTTTCCAATTTGGTACATTTATGCTCGTTTTAAGACATTCTAACTCAAATACATGAATGTCAACACGAATTGTCGGTTTGGGCAAATATGATAAATATATAATTAAACCTATATGTCAGCACAGAAATATTTACATTCAGGTTCATTGAAATGATAATATAATAGCGTACGGCCTTCAAAAATATTATCTTCACATAGATTACAACTATTGTTCATGATTTTTTTACTTTGCATCAGATGTTTATATCAAACTCTTGAGTTTGAATTGATACCCAAATAAAAATGTTTGCGATTTGGTCTTCGTTACCGAATATTTTTGTATTGAGATACGTACACTTCTACATTTCGGATTCTCAATGATAAAATATAAAACCTACCTGAAATATTGCAGAAATATTGTATGTGAAGTTATGCCTCAGGTCCTATGCTGAAAGATAACGTGGGAATATCACTTAGTCCCGATAAAATCAATGATCACAACACAACAAAGTTTTTGTTTCGGGGTTGAAATTAGATGATTTTAATGTATTTCCACGTGTTAAAAACCGAAAGTGACCATAAAAATTATATATTAGCTCTTGTTTTCAAGATATAGTATCATTATATTATATATATATGTATATTGAGTTTTCAACAAATGAAATATTTCATCACCAACAGTTGGTACACATGTTTGTTTACATAACACCCCTCTCATCAGCTGTTCTTAAGTAGTAAACATAACCTATGTGAGTTTGTCAATTGTACGCACGTGGTTGCTATTGAAATTATCGTGTGAAGTTGATTTTTAAATTAATTTAAGTGCTGATCTGAAATGTCTCGAAAGTGTGTGAATTCTGTCGATAGCTTTTGCTATATATGTGGTGAAATAACATTTAAGGCTCAGAAACGTAAAATGACACCTATCGTTAAGACAGCCTATGAACATTATTTTGGTGTGAAAGTTGGGGACCAAGATAAATCATGGGCTCCCCATATATGTTGTAATTCTTGTTCCGTCATATTGCGAGAGTGGCTGAAAAATAAAAACCGGGCAATGGCTTTTGCAGTACCTATGGTTTGGCGTGAGCCTACCAATCATACAGACGACTGTTATTTCTGCTTAACTCCTCCCATTAAGCAAGGTTTATCTATGAAGAGAAGAGGAACGGTTAAATACCCTAATCTCCCATCTGCTCTTCGGCCTGTACCACACTCAGACAATTTGCCAGTCCCTTCTCCACCCCAAAACTATGAAATTTTAGAGGAAGGTGAAGAAGACTGTTTAGAAGGAGCAACCCATCCTTCTACATCCTATGACCCTGATTTTGAGGTAAGCGATAGGTCTAGTGATCCGCACAGAATTAGTCAAGCAGATCTTCGCTTGTCTAAGGAAAAGGCTAAGCTGTTAGGGTCAAGACTACAACAGTGGAATCTTTTAAAACATGTACAGTACAGACAGCGTCAAAAAGATTTGCTTCCTTTTTGAGAAAAAAGAAAACTTCGTAGTTTGTTCTGATGTTAATGGTTTGATGGACTGCTTGAATTTGGATCACACTCCATCTGAATGGAGACTGTTTATAGACTCTTCAAAACTAAGCTTAAAAGCTGTACTTCTGCATAATGGAAATCAGCTACCCTCTATTCCTATAGGTCATGCAGTTCACATGAAGGAAACGTATATAAATATGAAAACACTTCTCCAATCAATCAAATATGAACAACACAAGTGGCACATCTGTGGTGATCTGAAAGTCATTGCTATACTCCTAGGAATGCAATTAGGGTTCACCAAGTACTGTTGTTTTTTGTGTCTGTGGGACAGTCCGGATAGAAAATCTCACTATAAAAAAATGAACTGGCCTACACGAGAACTAAACCCTAATGAGAAAAATGTAGTTTACGAGCCTCTTGTAGATCCTAAGAATGTTCTCCTTCCCCCATTACATATTAAGTTGGGACTAATGAAAAACTTTGTGAAGGCCATGGACCAGGAAGGACAAGCTTTTAAGTACGTGAGAGCAAAGTTTCCCAGGTTGAGTGATGCTAAAGTCAAGGAAGGCATCTTTATTGGGCCTCAAATCCGTGAAATCGTAAACGATCCTGCTTTTGACATGATTTTAACAGGAAATGAAAAAAGAGCCTGGGAAGCCTTTAAGGGGGTTGTACATGGGTTTTTAGGTAACAAAAGAGATGATAACTTCACAGCACTGGTTAAAGAGCTTCTTCAAGCTTACCACCAACTTGGATGCAACATGTCCTTAAAAATTCATTTTCTTCACTCTCATCTTAATTTCTTCCCACAAAACTGTGGAGCTATGAGTGACGAACATGGAGAAAGATTCCATCAAGACATTGCCTTAATGGAACAGAGATATCAGGGCCGTTGGAATGAAGCAATGCTTGCAGACTACTGCTGGTCTGTGTGTAGGGATGCTCCAGAAGTGTTTTATAAAAGACAAGCTAAACGACAGCGATCTTACAATGAATCGGATGGACTTAATTGAAATTTGGTGGTACAAACTTCTTTTATTTGTCAAAACACTAAGAATAATGTTTTTTTTATTAATTTTGTACTTAAAATATTCTAAAAGAAACATAACAATATTGTTTTATGTACTTTCACTTTTCACGTATAGTATAACTACTCTACTATAGATTAAGTACTGTGTATCTCGAAAACCAGAGCTAATAAAAATTTTTCATTGTTATTTTCGTTTTTATCACCCCAAAATTAGTAGTAATTGACTAATTTAGTGTAGGAAACATTCAAAAAATATTTTTTTGTTGTGTGTTGTGATTGTTCAATTGCCCCCCCGAGGAGTCTTTCCTTGTCGTGAATGGTACCGCAACCTCATCGAGTATCACTAACGGAGCCGTTGGGATACCAGGCGACCTCACAAAATATCCAGCCTTACATCCATACAGGGGGCACTATGGATGTGGACAATCCTTTTCCCTATACTCGTGGGACTTGAATGGAAAAAAGAACTACTAGAACATCAAAGGGGGACTTTTCTAGCGACTTCTCGCAAAATAAGACTATCCTGGAGGTGCAGAATGACCAGGAAAGTCATAGTCGAACGGCGGGAAACACCAGTCCCGCCGAAAACATAACTGCAGGATTGACGAAAGTCGAACTGCAAAAGAAACGGCTATCAGGGGCGCAAAGACGCAAACTGATCAAAGCGAAGAAAATAGCTGCGGGAACCTGGATTGTAAATCCATGTGATACAAAGAACCGCAGAAAAATAGAAAAAACTAAAGCAACTTCTGTGGAAAGGGCCCAAAAGAGACCTACAGAGGATGTAAAAACTCCCCCACAGAAGGTACTGAAAAAAACTCAGGGCTTCCAAAGAAACTGCGACTTATAGTGAGGCTGCTAGAGGCCTGAGGGTGGCGGTCACTAACATGTGACAGCCTGAGGTCACCCTAAGTCAGGGTCAAGCAGACCTGATCCAGGAGGGACTTGTCCGCGAATTGGACAATACTCCCTCTGGTAGCCTGGAAAACCTACAAATTAAAAAGACCTCGTTTGGCGCAGGGGTCCTATGGATAACCTGTGCAAATGAAGGGACAAAATAATGGCTCAGAGGAAGCATTGGAAACTTAGGCAGTCTTGACTTGATTGTGATCGAGGCCAACGAACTCCCGAAGAGACCAAGAGTCCTAGTCCTGGAAAGAGTAACAGGCTGGAACTATGCTGTATCTATGCCATGTTAGTAAACAGAACTGCAACTACGACTCCTCAAGGCGAGGCTATTAGGTTCAGGGTCACCAGGGGCTGCCCTCAAGGTGGGGTACTATCTCCCCTTCTGTGGTCGCTCCTGGTGGATGACCTTGTCATCCTGACAAGATCCACGTCGAAAGGGTAGCTTGTAATATCCTCCAAAGCGCGTTGGACGTTGTTCACAGTTGGAGCCAGAGGGAGCAGATGTCTGTCAACCCCAGCAAAACTGTGTTAATCCCCTTCACCAAGAGAAGGAAATTGGACGATTGAACGCCACTTTTCCTCAATGGTGTGGTCATTCCATTTGGAACGGAGGTGAAATATTTCGGCATTGTCCTTGATAAAAGACTCACTTGGAACGCTCACTTGGAAAAAGTTTTACACAAAGCCAGACTGTCTCTATGGACATGTCGAAGGATTTGTGGTGAAACTTGGGGTTTAGGACCCAAACAAATCCATTGGATTTTTGTGATGATTGTCAGACCAATGATCAGGTACGGTGCAATTGCTTGGTGGCCGAAGGCTCTACATAAAATGGCCCAAGCGAAGCTCTGTGGCTTACAGAGACAGGCTTATCTGGCTATCAGTGGTGCCATCAGTACCACACCGTCAGCGGCCATGGAGATCCTTCTAGATCTACCTCCTCTCCACATTTTTCTGGAAAGACTGGACTGCATACAGACTTGTGCACATTGCCAATTGCACAAATCAATTCAATGCCGAGTGCAACAGAGTGTTGGTTGACATTGGAAATCACAGCATTCTGGAAATGACCTATGACTTTATGCCTCCACCTGTCAACTACGAACTGCCTTATAAAGTACTATTCCCGAGTAGAAAGGACTGGATCCTGCGGGAGAAGGAAATATTAAGAGCAGATAGTTGTTGGTTCACAGATGGATCAAAAACACCTTCCGGTTCTGGTGCAGGTATTTTCAGTCGCAGATCCAGGACAGAGTTATCTACCTTCCTAGGAACTTATGTGACTGTATTTCAAGCGGAAACTTACACTATTGAATTGTGTGCGGAGGGTGCTGCAAGCGGTTTCATTGGCTTTAACGAGGATCAATTGGAGGGCAAGTCTGGTGCCAGAAGCCGCGGTAATTCCAGCTCCAATAGCGTATATTGAAGTTGTTGCGGTTAAAAAGCTCGTAGTCGAATCTTTGTCCCGCGCCTTCGGTTCATCGTCCGCGGTGTTAACTGGTATGCCGCGGGACGTCCTGCCGGTGGGCTTAGCTCGCAAGGGCAACCCAACTCAAATCCCGCCGCGGTGCTCTTTATTGAGTGTCGAGGTGGACCAGCACGTTCACTTTGAACAAATTAGAGTGCTTAAAGCAGGCTACAACTTCGCTTGAATACTGTGTGCATGGAATAATGGAATAGGACCTCAGATCTATTTTGTTGGTTTTCGGAACCCCGAGGTAATGATTAATAGGAACGGATGGGGGCATTCGTATTGCGACGTTAAAGGTGAAATTCTTGGATCGTCGCAAGACGGACAGAAGCGAAAGCATTTGCCAAAAACGCTTCAATTGATCAAGAACGAAAGTTAGAGGTTCGAAGACGATTAGATACCGCCCTAGTTCTAACCATAAACGATGCCAGCTGGCGATCCGCAGACGTTCCTCCGATGACTCGGCGGCAGCTTCCGGGAAACTAAAGCTTTTGGGCTCCGGGGAAAGTATGGTTGCAAAGCTGAAACTCAAAGGAATTGACGGAAGGGCACCACCAGGAGTGGAGCCTGCAGCTTAATGTGACTCAACATGGGAAACCTCACCAGGTCCGGACACCGAAAGGATGGACAGATTGAGAGCTCTTTCTTGATTCGGTGGGTGGTGGTGCATGGCCGTTCTTAGTTGGTGGAGCGATTTGTCTGGTTAATTCCGATAAGGAACGAGACTCTGGCTTACTAACTAGGCGTTTTCAGACATCCTAAAGGCCCGCCGATGGGGTTTCGGGCTTTATCGTGCGCGGTTTTTACATCGATGACATAAGTGCGGAGTTTAGCCGCTAGACGCCGCATTTATGTCATCAATGACATCGTAATGACATTCATTCACCTATTTGATTCAATCTGAGCCAAGAGGAATCTTACTTGAATTGAAGGGGTTATATTTTTAGGAGTGATTAATTTCCATCTTGAAAACATATGCAAATCTTCCAAGGAAAGGAAGAAAGTAATCAATTTCAAAATAAGTAACTCTATAAATGGATGTGTAGATCATGCAAAGAAGTAACTTTCAGACACAAACTGAAAGAAAGTCCTCCTGACACAGCTAATTTTATATAAACATTGAATTACACGAAAGAAAAAAATTATTTCGAAACAAATACTTTTAAATATTGTTTTTATCAGTATATTTGACTGATCCACTCTACTGAATTTGTGTCATTCTCAGTTACCTCATCTTCTTCATGGATCAAATTCAAATGTTCCTTCTCAACGGACATTTTCTGTGCCATCTCAACTTCAATGTTTTGGTCTGGTGAATTATAGGCATAAACTTACCGAGAACAGGAATCAGTTTTAGAAAAACCTTGTGATTCGAGTATAAGATCAGTATTTATCTTCAGAAAGAAAACCACTCATTTTCAACTTCCTACCAGCACTACTTCGGATAGTTTTATCGATACACTTCAATTCTTGGATACTTTTTGAATTTTTGATACTGGTGGAATAGTAGAAAGCCAAAAACTTTCTTTCCCAAAAATTCAGTAGTAGTTTTCAACAAATACTCCATTGTGGGATTTTCACCAAACCGTTTGAAAATGCAACACGTGTTTCGTCATACAATGACTTCTTCATAAGTGTCTATAGTGAATCAGTAAAGTAGTACTAAAGCAGTAGAGACACCCCCGAAGAAGCCATTGTTTGGCGAAACACTTGTTGCGTTTTTATGAAATTGTTTAGTGAAAATCTCACAATGAAGTGTTTTTTGAATATGTTATGGATTTTCATCAAGTATCGGGCGCCAAACGGTCATCTCCCACTAAAACCAGCGAAGCGGAAAAAGGAAAGCAGAGATAAGTGAAAGTAATGAAATGACCTATAAATAGTCAGCTCACGGAGGAATCGGTCCAGTCATCACCAAAAGGCGATTGTGGATACTAACAATAGAAACGTCGTGAATAAACCTGCCTTGAAATCTCTTATTTTTTTCATTTATTTATTGTTCAAATTGTTCCATTTTTACTTATATTTTATTTCACTATTATTTCTTATTTATCCGTTATTTCAGGGACTTCAAATCATCTTATATAATATCAGACAATTGAAGTCCGAACTAATGAAATCAGGCACTTTCAATAATAAAGGTACTTGACTTGATTGAGAACCTGTATCTGTTTAAAATGTGGCGTCCTTGGACAAGTATTAATGGTAATAACGAGTGTGATAACAAAGCATTCAATAAAATCATTAAAAAAACAATATACGACTGTTACAAAAGCAATGAGATGCCTACAACTGAAATCATAAGGAAGAAATTGAATACTTCCGCCCATAACGTGAGCTACTGTGACAAAACCCTTCAGAATTGGATAAAGAAACTAGGATTTAGATTCAAAATAATAAACGAACGTCTAGCAGTTATGGAAAGCAGAAGAATAGTGGAATTTCGTAACAAATTCTCAGAACAAATAACTGAATATAAACAAGAATAACGGCAAATTTTCTATTTGGACGAAACTTGGTATGACACTCACGACACACGAAAGGGTGGACTGATGGTTCGAGAATATGTACGCCTAACAGGCCTGCAAACAGAGGATCGCGACTAATAATTGTGCATTGCGGAGGAAGTAAAGGCTGGGTTCCGAATTCTTTGACATTATGTGGAAAAAAACTGAGGAAGGTTACTATATCAAAACCAACATCTTGAAGTTTTACACACAAAAACATTTTAAAAAATTCATGCCTTTGAGAGTATTGCTGAAAAGTATGAACACACCATACTGAGACTTCCCCCCGATTTTTCTGTTTTCAATCCCATCGAGTTGATTTGGGGAAAATTGAAACGAAGCATCAGGCGTAAAACTAATTTTACAAAATTTGATAAGAAGGTAATAGAGCTAATTAAAGAAGAAGTATCTATTATTACCGAAAATACTGACAGAAAAGGATTGAAAATGTAATTTTAGTTGAAAAAGACTATATATGGAGATTGGATACTTCCATATTGATGGTGGAAATAAATTCATTATTGATTTAAATGACATTATCACCCTGTTATTTGAATCCTTACTTTCCTTCTCACCAGTTTTTTATCGACCTTTTTTGTATTTGTTACCTTCCACAATCTGAAAAATATAAAAATCATAATGGAGAACTTTATACAGGTGTAAAAGGGCAAACTTTTTAGTTTACCCCGATAAGTTACTGCGTAAAAATCAAAGTATTTTTCACGAAGAAAAATCTTCTATTTATCGGTAACTTGTCGTATTTATTTATATAGTTATTGTGGTTCTTATATAATCAGAAATGATTATTGAATAACAAAATTAGTTAGCTCTCTAACTATAATATTAAAGGGAAGCTGTTGAAAGGTAGGTTGCACTATATCGTTTACTTCAACTATACTTGCGAAAACTCTCATATTAGTATTCGTTTCTTCTATTTGTTTTCAAAAATTGTATGTTACACAAAATCACTTGGTTTTAGGGATATTCTCACTTTGACAAAATAAAGAAACTTGCAAATGTTTCAAATAATGTGAAATTCAACCGCAAAATGTCAATAACTCTTAGACATAACACTACTTTTAGGAAATCTCATAGTCGTAACATCCTTCTCAATTTTCTTTGAGCCGAATGACGATAAAATTCGCTGTAAAACACTTTTCAGATACACACTTGTCACAATTATTCGGGATAAGAAACTAATGAACAAACTTACATAATATATTCCACTCACTGAAATCACTCAAACAATTGTAGGTTTTGGTGTTCATTGGTAATTTATAATATTCTATTATTTAATCAGTATCCATTTTCAGAATATCTTATCTGTTACAGGACAGGCTTATGAATGTATGTGCACACGCTTTGTTTCCAGTGGATTTATTTTTTATGATTTGAATTGGAATGATGATGCATGAATGGGATTCATATTCCACCTTATATGAGTATCAGATTTTGAATCATTTCTTGATGAATATTTAAATAGTATCGAAACATTATTGCTGAAATTACTATGATAACCTTTTCAATGATTGTATAAAAAAACACAACGCATTCATATTCTGCTGAAAAATGATACGAATGATTTCAAAAACAACATCTGTTGTATTATTTTTGTTGCATTAAAGATGGAAAATAAAAAATGGAGACTATAAAATGGAAAAGGAAAAATGCACAATGGAAAATAGATCATAGATTTCCGATATTGGATCAATTCAAATCAAATCAGTTTATTTCCACTCTACAGCATTTAAAAAGTAAGTCAATTATACTAACATATAAAAATTTACAATACAAATATATATATATATATATATATGTATATATATATATATATATATATATATATATATATATATATATATATATATAAAAACAGAAGTTAATATCGGACATAGCACTCATGAAAGTGGAAAACCATAGACACGTGTTTCGGGCTTTTGGCCCATCATCAGTATGGTGCAGCCAAGTGTAAGGATGGGCAACACTTGGTTACCAAAAGATAGAAATACAAATGCACGGAGCCACCAACAGGAGCCAACCGCACATTTGTGGTTTCAGTTGATAGATCTCGTGTTCACAAGAAAACTATCAAAATCACCACGGAGGCAGCTATAGCTACCTGCGTGACATCCGGGTCCAGGAAATTATACAAATATGAAAGTTATTGAGTGTCTTGATATATAAACAGAAGTTAATATCGGACATAGCACTCATGAAAGTGGCAAACCATAGACACGTGTTTCGGGCTTTTGGCCCATCATCAGTATGGTGCAGCCAAGTGTAAGGATGGGCAACACTTGGTTACCAAAAGATAGAAATACAAATGCACGGAGCCACCAACAGGAGCCAACCGCACATTTGT
This sequence comes from Leptinotarsa decemlineata, assembly GCF_025532065.1. Taxonomy (NCBI): domain Eukaryota; kingdom Metazoa; phylum Arthropoda; class Insecta; order Coleoptera; family Chrysomelidae; genus Leptinotarsa; species Leptinotarsa decemlineata. The sequence goes on along the minus strand of NW_027412528.1, from coordinate 13,797,528 downwards.
GGTTTCAGTTGATAGATCTCGTGTTCACAAGAAAACTATCAAAATCACCACGGAGGCAGCTATAGCTACCTGCGTGACATCCGGTCCAGGATGTCTTGTGAACACGAGATCTATCAACTGAAACCACAAATGTGCGGTTGGCTCCTGTTGGTGGCTCCGTGCATTTGTATTTCTATCTTTTGGTAACCAAGTGTTGCCCATCCTTACACTTGGCTGCACCATACTGATGATGGGCCAAAAGCCCGAAACACGTGTCTATGGTTTGCCACTTTCATGAGTGCTATGTCCGATATTAACTTCTGTTTATATATCAAGACACTCAATAACTTTCATATTTGTATATATATATATATATATATATATATATATATATTATATATATATATATATATATACACATCGGAAACGTCTAGGGATATTTTAAAAAAATGGCAATATTTTTTTTTAGATCGCTTTAGGGAAAAAAAAAGTTGACGGGTGATTGTCAAACGAATGTAACTTACAACAAAATTTATTAAATGGTCAAAAATACTGAGTGCGCATATAAGCAAAACCAAAATAAAATATGGCTCTTCTTTGGCACCCCCGAAAAAAAATCATAATACAAAAAAAATTGGAATCAGTACAAAGTATGGCCTCCACCTGGTTTATTACGGCCCTACATCTATCGTGCATCGACAAAATGAGATTGTCAATGTCTTGTTGAGGTACATTTGCCCATTCAGCGATTAAAAGCTCTCTCAATTGAAACGTTGTGTGAATGTTCCCCATATGCGGAGTAATATCTTCGTTGAAGCATGTCCCACACATGCTCGATGGGATTCAGGTCCGGTGATGTGCTGGCCATGGCAATACATCAACTCCTTCATTAGTGACCAGTCAGTCACTAGACGCGCGACATGTGGGCGAGCATTATCGTGCATTAGGTGGAAGTTTTCACCAACAGCACCAGCAAACGGACGGACGATAGGTAGAAGAATGGTGTCGAGGTACTGTCGAGCTGTGAGGGAGCGATTTGGAAAAACGAGATCGGTTCTGCCACCGATCATGATTCCGCCCCATAGCATTACTGTACCACCTCTGTATGTGTGGACTTCCTGGACGTGTCTCAAACGTTCATTATTTTCAGGTCGTCTCTACAGTCTTACTCGACGAGAATCTGGATGAAATCCAAATCTGGATTCGTCTGTAAACAAAACTGTGGCCCAATCATTTGCATCCCAGTTTTGATGTTCTTGACACCACTCTAATCTTCTACCGCGATTGCCTCTCGACAAAGGTGGACATCTAAGTGGCCTTCTGTTGTGGAGATCTGCTTCATGCAGTCGATTTCTGACAATATCACGACCAATGGTTACCTGGTGCGTCTGCTGCAACACGTTAACCAACTCAGGTGCTGTGATTGTCGGTTGTCTTCTTGCGGTTAAGACCAAAAATCGGTCTTGAACTGCAGTTGTAGCGCGTCCTCGCCCTGGATGTTGTTCGGCTGGACTGCCAGTTTCACGGAAACGCCGCCACAATCGACTGATAACACTTTGGGAGACCCCAAACGAAGAGCTACATCATTTTGTCGCATGACACCTTGAAGAAGCCCTACAGCTCTATTCATCTCAGCCAATGGTAAGTGATGGCGTTCCATGTTAAAGCACGATATTTCCAGTTTAAATTGCTGAGCAAGAACTGCATAGAATGTACAAACTCGACACTTTCAGATTATTCATTTTAGCCGAAAACCTACAGTTTGTAAAAAACTTGATAAAAAATTAGTTACCGTTTTTGCAGGCTTTGTTCAACCCATAGAAATCTACAGGGTGGTCGAGTGTACCAATTTAATCGAAATTAAACGACCTCATGCATTTATTTTTATGATATTTAGTATGTTATAAAAATATCCCTAGACTTTTCCGATGTGTGTATATATATATTGAAAGGTCAAATTTAGTTGACTGGTTATTATATAAGTATAGATTATTTTTGAGCTGGGTATTTCAGTCAATATCAAAATACTAAAATTTTAACAGTTGAAAATAATTAATTCAAAAGGCTTTTTCTAGAAATGGTTCACATAAGTGAACATAATAATAATTTAAACAAAAAATCAGAAATACAAAATTTAAGTCAAAGTTACAATTATATTTCAACTTTTGAGGACGCACATAAACCAATTAGAAGTGATACAGAGGAGATTCATAAGGCTCTGAAAACCTCAGATATCCTTTTAACAAACTTTATTCTGAATTACAGATCTTAGACCTGAAGCAGTTATACTTCTTCATCACAAGTATTAAATATCATACTTCAAAATACTCCAACCAACTCCCTGTTCATAACTATATCACACGAAATAAAAACTATTACAAATCTCCTTCTATGACTAAAACAACAACACAAAGATCGTTTTCTTACCTTGCACCAAAATACTATAATCACATTCACAATCACATTCAGAGATTAAATCTCTGAAGAGCACTAATATGTTCAAAAAACGACTGAAATGCTTCATAAATAGCAACCCGAGAAATGTGATAACTGAATTGTTAGATAAATAATACTCACAGTCGGTCTGAATTTACCTAAATCATGCCTCCTACTTTTTGTATCAAAATCATCATAATCGACTCCCGGTTAATTGTATATTATATTATATTGTTCATTGTCATATATGTCTGTATATATGTGTATGTGGATGTATGTATATACGTATGTATGTGCATATGTGTATATATGTATATATTTGTGTGTATATTATATATATATGTATATATATTGTCAAGTTAATTATTCATTTTATTCGTTTATTTATCTATATATTGTGGATTTATTTATGTATTGTGGATTTATTTATGTATTGTGTATTTATTCATGTATTGTGTATTTATTCATGTTTTTACGATATTCGTGTATATCTATGTATTGTATATTTATTCATTCATTATTCATGTTATACTAGGCGATATCACGCACAAGAAACATCTTTTTAGAAAATGTTTCTTTTGTGATGCCTTTGTTTGTTCATCCCTATTTTATGATATTTTTGTTGTGATCATTAAGGTGAATAAACTCATTATTATTATTATTATTATTATATATATGGAATTCAGATACAATACATATATTCAGGTACATATATAGAAACCCACAGCTTTGACCGGAAACAAGCAAATGAGAGTGGGAAATTCAAATATTAAAATTCTCACATCAAAATGCATCGAAATACGAAAAACTGATAACCAATATAGGTTAGAAAAAAATGTCAGATAACATTAAATTAACATCTGTGATGAAAAAACGAAAAAGGCATAATAAACTAATTGTTATTATTTAGGAATGATGCAAAATTCAAAATTTGTTGTGAATCACTTCCTTAGAAACTGACATCAAGTGATGCTTTTGGAACATATTTATATTTACATAAAAGTGAGGTTAACTATTTTTGTACGAAACTATAAAATGAAAATGTATCTAAATTTAAGAGCCAATGGTAAATTAGTAGAATAGAAAATTTTCCTGATAAAGAAGTTGAAAATTTGTATATGTAAAAATTGATAGATGGTAACTAGGGGAACGAGATAGATTTTCAATTTTTTCATCAACAAGGGGATTCTTCTGGAGGCAACGAAAGAGACGTCACGCTAAATTTTTCTCTCTTTAAAATTTGAAATATATAGTACATAAATTAAGAAGTTAACAGAATAGTAGTCAATACTGATTTGTAATAATAAATTCAGTGAAAAAATCTACCTGTTCAGCCAAGTGTAGTAAGATATCCATGAGTTCCAGCTTCGCAGAAATATCACACTACACACACACCAGCGTTGGAGGAAAGTAAGGTATTTACCTATACCATTTTAAATAATATATTGATATATATTAATGAAAATACCCAAGAACTCAAAACGACCATATAAATAGAAGTTTGAACCAAATATTTAAGTCTGCTGAATTACAGTGATCTGCAATTATAAACTGACATTTACCAAATTTGTTCGGTGTATTATTCACTTTGAAAAGTTCGTTGTTCGTTGTAGATTTAAGGACATTCTTAGATTTGAAGAATTTTCTCTTTTGGCAATTGATAAATTCATATATTTTTTGAATTCCACATATTTTGACTCTTATAATTGAAACTGTTCTATATTTTCTAAGATCAATTGTGTCTTTTTCCAAATTTCTTCACAGGTGAAATCTACTAGAAAAATCAAAGTTTGGTAAGTAATTATTGTGTTTGTGCCTGAATCCACCTGAGAGGTTGAGAAAAATCTCTATACACTGAGGTATAGGATTTAAACTAGACATAAGAGTCTAGCCGATTGAAATTTTCATAAAAAATAATAATAATGATAAAAATTTAAAAATTTTTAGATTTTTCAAAACCCAAATCAAATTTAAAATAATTTAACAACATCATCATATAATTTTCTGGATTTCGAAGGATTCTAAAATAAATTGCACTTTCACATTGCTGCACACTTTTTTCCTGCTACATAATAGTGTTTTCAGATTTGCTATACGACGTTTCGTCTTCCGGCCACCATTATCAACTTTATTTTTTCTAATGGACGCTACATTGGATTCTTTCTGTTTTGAATAGAACTAGATTTTACCTTCTCAATGATGTATCATAAGTTATCATTCTTTTCGAGAAATTGAAAATATTGAAAAAAAAATGTATTCTTATCATAATAGGCTTTGACTTTGATGTTTCTAAATTTGACTTTCAATTTGTTCCAGTCAATGACATTCTGTTATTGTACAAGTCATTGGATTTTTGGTAAAAAATGGCTTTCACGAATGAAGAAAAAAGAGGTATGATACAAATTTATTACAAATACGATAGAAACTGTGTTAGGTCATCGGAAATGTAATCAAACTTGTATCCCGAAAGACGAAAAGCCGAGGAAAAATACGGAGACAGAATGGACCATGAAACTAAAGAAATTTGATAAATGAGTTATGTATAAGGAAAGTTAGAAAAATAATAATTCGCAGATGAACATGAACCGGGGAAATCTACACGTCAAATTTCCTCTGAAATGAATATTTATCATACCATTGCTTGGAAACATCTCAAAAAAGCGGTTTAAGATGTTACAAAATACACATAACTCAAAAATTGCAACAAGTGATCCCGAAAGGCGATTAGAATTTTGTAATTGGCTAATGAGAAGACCTGTTTGTCCTGTTTTCCTGGAAAATGTAATTTGGACAGATAAAAGCACTTTTACGAATTGTGGGATATTCAAACGAAATAACGAACCCATTTGGATCATAAAAACACCAGGCAGTTCCGAGAAATTCAACGTCAAGTGCGATTTAGTATTAACGTGTGGGCAGGAATTTACAAAAATACAATTTTGGATAGAATTATGAATGAAGAAACCTATCACCAGTTTTTAATGTCGATTTTCGAAGACTATTTGGATGATCTACCTTTGGCTAACTAGAACAATATCTGTTTTCAACATATTGGTGGTCCACCGCACACTACCAGACAAGTATTCAATTACCTTAGCCTTAGAGATTTAGAGAATTCAATGCTACTTGATGTACGACCGTTATATATGGATAAAATAATATTGTATATCTTCAAAAATAAAACATCTCTTCAGCAAATCGGTCATGATCATAATACTCGCACTAAAACAAGAGGTAATGTACAGCTAAACGCAACAAAAAAGTCAATTGGGCAACACTCTTACAAATACCACAGTGCAAAAATTTTTAATTACTTACCTTATCTGTACAAAACATACTAATAGAGACATTGTTCCTGATATACTCATGAATAAATGAATAATTCTCGTTTGTACTTCAAAATAAAATATCTACGTTGTCATTGTTCGTTCATACTCGTTTACTGCTGAATGTATTTTCATTTATATATATAACACACCTTTCTTTTTAAAAAATTAATCATTCATTTGTGTCTTTTAGTCTTAGTTTAATATTAAATTTTTTCATCGCCTTGTTCAAATGTAAAATCAATTCTGCACATCTTATGCATTGCGCAACTGAAGAACTTCGGTTTTAGTGGGTTTCCCCATGTTGTTTGTATTTCTTTGTTTACATGTTACTATCTTGTGCTGTTGTATATTTATAAATAACATTATTATTATTATTATTACCTGACTGAAAGGTTTGGTGATAAATGGATAGGGAGTAATGGGCCGGTGAGGTGGCCAGCAAGGTCTCCAGACATAGGTGTTATGGATACATTTCTATAAGGTACATTGAGTTTATGGTCAGAGGGAATATCAAAATGTTGAGGACCTTCAACACAGCATTCTTAGAGTTCGGAAGATAGAGTGGGAGGGAAATCAATCGTGCAGTGAGTAATATTCGAAGAAGGGCACAGTTTTGTTATCATGAACAAGGCCAGCATTTTGAGCATTTCCTGTGGTTTTCTTTTGTCTTTACATTTCACTCAATTATTGTTATTTGTTCAAAGTTATATTTTCATTGAAAAGGACACAATATCTAATTTACCTCATACACACCTCATTTATCAAAATTTGCTTGTTGATTCTGGCTCCGTATTTTTTCATTGGCTTTTCAAACGAACCAAACTTGGTGAGATTTTGATCCAATAACTTGAACATAGTTCGATGTGGTTGTCGTCTTTGGGATACCAATTCAAATACATTTCCGATGTCCTAACACTGTTTCTATTGTATTTGTAATGAATTTGTATCATATCTCTGTTTTCTTCATTCGTGAAAGCCATGTTTCGCCAAAACTCAATGACTTGTACAATAACAAAATGTCATTGACTGTAACAAATTGAAAGTCAAATTTAGAAACATCAAAGTTAAAGCTTATTATGCTAAAATTAGTTTTTTTCAATATATAATGATAACGTATGATGCATCATTCAAAAGGTAAAATCTGGTTCTATTCAAAACAGAAATAATTCAATGTAGCGCCCATAAGAAAAAATGAAGTTGATGATGGTGGCCGGAAGACGAAACGTCGGATACCAAATCTGAAAACACCATTATGTAGCAGGGAGAAGGTGGTAACGTGGAAGTGAAATTTATTTTCCAATTCTTCGAAAAATGAAGCCAGAAAAAATAAAAACCATTTTCCGAAATTTCTGTTTTTCCGGATATCTCCGGATATACTCGGAATTTCAGAACTTTCTCAACGGCATATTGTTGGCCAAGTAAATGCGCAACTTTGCCTCCATTTGACCATCTTCGAACAGAAAAGAGTAAAGATATGAAAATATCAAACAGAAGTATAAAAAAATATGAACAGTTGAGTTTGAACACTAATACTATTTAATATGGAAGTTGAGAATATAAATACATAATAATATAAAATTGAAAATATGACTATTGAAAAATATACTAGTGATATACTGTTTGGAACCTTTGGTGTAGTAATGAATATTACCGGAGTTTTTTCCCAACACCAAATCGTTATTTTTATACCTCGACACGTGTTTCGATCACCAAGTGATCATCTTCAAGAGGAAGATAAACTAATAAACTAACTCAAAACTAAAGCTACTTATACTAATCAGGTACATCATACAGGTAGGTAATCAGTAATACCACCCATACAAGTGTACACCCTAAATTAAGTTTACAATGGGCCTTTCTATTATTTACAATATGTCCTTATGTATGTTTAAATGTTACAGCTATATATAGAACAATTTTCAGCTATATAAAATTAGTTTCACAATATTGCCTATCTAAATATATTCACAATGTGGCAATATTGTGAAACTAATTTTATATAGCTGAAAATTGTTCTATATATAGCTGTAACATTTAAACATACATAAGGACATATTGTAAATAATAGAAAGGTCAATTGTAAAATTAATTTAGGGTGGTACACTTGTATGGGTGGTATTACTGATTACCTACCTGTATGATGTACCTGATTAGTATAAGTAGCTTTAGTTTTGAGTAGTTATTAGTTTTATCTTCCTCTTGAAGAAGATCACTTGGTGATCGAAACACGTGTCGTGGTGTGAAAATAACGATTTGGTGTTGGGAAAAAACTCCGGTAATATTAATTGAAAATATGACAAATGAAAATAGTACAATTGAAACTGTTGCAATCAAGTGATCAATACTCGTATTTCCAAATCAGCCTGGAAGTATTCTTTAGGGTATAAAATGAAATTATCTAAGAACAATTCGTTCAGGTCAGTCCCAACTCCCTACACAGTAGGTTAATGGACTGACACCTCTCAGGAAACAACTACTCCCCTGGCTAATACCACGAAGGGGGTTGGATTATATCTGACAGGTGTCAGTGCAGGATTCTTCACAGAAGTTATTCCTGCATATGCTGTTGGCGATATAACTGCCGCAATAGATTGATTTATAGCCAGTCTTCAAGTATGCCCACTGACTATATGTGAAAGGTATAAAATGAATTGTTATGTAACAATTCTTTAACATTTTTTTTGAAGAAATGGTAGTATGTTGAATAATTTGATGGGAATAATTAGAGGGCTGTTTGCTGCTTTCGTCAATTTATGGTGGGGAACAATAAAGTTATAGTTTGATCTTAATGTATATCCTGTGGCGAGCCGAAGATTATCTCTTGATTGAAATTTGTCGAGTGAGTTTTGACATAAACAACACCGTTGAATATATATAGTGAAGTAATGGTTGAAATATCCAAATCGGTAAACAGCTCCCTACATGAGTCATCATATTTTTGAAACACTTTGTTCTCACTATCTTTTTGTATAATGAATAATGTATTGTGAATGATGAATAATGCATAATGGATGATTAATAATAATAATAACAATAATAATGTTTATTCATAAAAAAAAATCACATAAAAAAGTATAAATGTGATAAAAAGCGGCAATACGGAAGCAATGAGAATATTTCTTGTATGCGTTATGGCCATCCTAACGCTGATAGTGATAAAAAATCCATATGAAGCAGTATTATTATAAACATTTATTCACAAACATTAACATAAATATATGCTGACATTTTGATAGTTTAATTTCATTTATATAGAATTGAATAGAATAGGTTATTAACTACGTTACATTTCATGTTTGTAGCAAGTCAGGTGTATAGGTATTCTTAAATAACCATATAAAACAAAGAAGTAAATTGTGAAAATGTAAAAATATTAAGCAACGCAGGGGTTGCCTATGTACATATATAAACAAATAAATATTCACCTATGATAATAGAGGTATTTACAAACTACCACAGTATAATCGATACCGATGAGTATGTTTCATCTCGTGTAGATATAGCTGACTTCTTCGATTGACGACTTGTTTATTTTGTGGAAATTCATGTTCACTGAGGATACACTACAAAACACACTTTTGTCTATTTTCCACTATATTTCTTTATTGTTGACCGGTTTCGGCTATTACACCAATTTCAAAACTAACTGATTACATTTAAATCTGAGTAATTTATACCTATGTTGCTTATTCTATCATAAATGATTTGATATACCTGATACCCGGTACCTGCGTTTCACATACCTGTAAAATCCATGAACATAACAAAGCTTTCAATATAATGTAGGTTGTGGGATCTGGATTATAGGTTCAGGAGAGGACTATTATTTAAATCAAGTTGTTCGTTGAGGACAATAGAATTGTGATTTTTCTTTGACCTGTTTATTTCCATACATTCCAACATATTCATCATTTTCCCTTTTTTCGCATGTGTGTAGGATCTCCGGAAATGAAGCATTTTCGGACACAAGTTCAAATAGACTTTTTCTCTTAAAATTGTCTCAGTAACACGTCACTTGAATATTTCAACGTACTTATGTTACACTCTGTATATTAAAGTTGTGTCATCTGCATAGAGAATGGACTTATAGGGAGACATGAAATTACATATTATGTCATTATAATAAATAACAAAAAACAGGGAACGAAATATTGAACCTTGTGGAACACCGTGTTCAACAGGTTCAAAATTTGATGCAACGCTATTATACGCTAACTCCATAATAATTCAATTTTTTAAGAAGTATACCGTGTGATACACAATCAAAAGCCTTAGACAAGTCAAAAAGCGGTATGGCAGTGTGCACACCCTTCTCGAATCATGCAGCAATAGATCCAACAACATTAAAGACAGCTAGAGAAATAGAACGATTTTTGCGAAACCCATATTGACCCTGAGAAAAGAAGCTGTTGCTCTCGAAGTAATCATACAGACGCTTCTTCATTATTATTTCAACAACTTTGGAAAAAAATAGAAATGATAGAAATGGACCTGTATTGTCCAGGGAACATGGGTTCCCTTCTTGAAACTGGAATTTCTTTCGCGTATTTGAAAACGTCTCAAATATGAGGTTGACCAGTCCTGTAAAAGGCGAAATTATAATATGTAGCGTTTCCCTGATGATACGTACGTTCAAATTTTGGGCATCTGAACAGGTTGATGGTTTCAAACAATCAATCGCGCTCATAATATCCTGTTCGGTGACGGGACCGAGAAAAAAGGAGCTACAAGGTACTGGAAATTCTTCGACATTAATTAAATAATCCATGTCCATCTGAGGAGGTAAAGATTTAATGATAGTATCCGCAGTATTAACAGAAAAATGTTGATAATACTTTCTGTGAGGTGTTTCAAAAAAGTTCCTGTGATACGTCTCTGTAATCTCAAATAAGTACATTCACACTAGATATCACAGATGAAAGTGGTAATTCAACCATGAGATTACATTCAATGACTCGACGATTTTTTATGAAATGAGGAGTAATTCCAAATACAAATTTTTGATCACGATTTTGCGAATGGACACGTTCGAAAGATCATATGCAGTGTGACCCATTTTTAATGGAAACACCCCCCTAAAATTTGAGTTGTAAATCGATTTTAATATTTTTTTTTCAAATGTCAAGTACTAAAAGGTCTACTTCGGGACAAAATTTGAAATGTTTATTAAAGTTTCAGGGCATACTACGATATTTTTCCTGAAAAAATCACTAAGCCACTGGATTCAGAGTGCCTCTAAACAGGTGTGACCAAAATTTCATGAAAAAATATTCATTATTAACAAAGTTATGACAACTCGAAAATTCGAAAACTCACACAGCTAACAGTCACAATATGTCATTTTTTTTATGATTTCAACAATAAAGTGCCGCCACATGAAAAAAAAACGAATAGCGTAAATATTTTTAATGAGAATTACGGAATTACATTCACACAATTCAACCAACAATGAAGCAAAAAATTTTAATAAACGTAAATAATAACTAATTATTGAAATGATTCGATTCAGTGCAACAATTAATTCTAACTCATATTCTAGTAGCCTCTACTAATCCACCACGTATTTCGATACAAGTGTCGTAGCGCTTACGAATGTTTCTGATTACGTTCCTTAGTTCTTGAGGGCTAATATCTGCACATACCTGTCGAATTCTTGCACAAAGTTCATTTCTATCTCTTGAGCGGTTTTTGTAAACCTTTTGTGTGAGAAGTACCCAGAGAAAAAAGGCCAAAACTGTGAGGTCTGGAGATCTGGGTGGCCACTCTATAAACGGACTACCACGGCCTATCCATCGGTTTGGAAAATGTTCGTTAAGCCATTGCCTCACAGCTCTGGCATAATGAACTGAACACCCATCTAACTGGACCATTGAATTTGATTGTTATTGATTGGCAGCTCGTGAATAGCATCCCAAAACTCTGTGTTTAAAAATTCTAGAAACCTCTGCGCATTAATGTTTCCTCAAAAAAGAAAGGACCAATAATTCCTTCGTTCAATATTCCACACCAGACGTTGATTTTTTGAGAATACTGGCTTTTACAGTTTATTACCCAGTTAGGATGGCTCAACCCAGAATTCCCAGATAAGTTTGTTTCAATTCCTCAATTCAACTTGGTACGGCTAGATCGCAATAGTAGAGGCGGAGGTTTTGTATTTATCTAAAGTCCTCTCTCAAATATAAAGTGTATCACTCAGGCATCACTGCTAATGGCTTGGAACAGTTGTGGATCATCGTTCACTTAAATGAATATAAAATTGCTTTCGGAACTGTATATCGTCCACCAGGAACAAGGGTTGATTTATGTCTCAATGATTTATGTGAAATTTTAGAACAAATCTACTTAGAAACGACAGTTATAATTTTAGTGGGTGATTATATATTAATCTCCTGAATCCAAATTCTAACGATACTCAATCGTTCATTAATTTGCTTTCTGTTTTGATTTGTGTCAAATTGTAGAGAATCCCACTCGTATTACTAATACATCTGAAAGCCTCATAGATGTCATCTGTATAAATAAGGAATTACTGGTAAGAAGTTTTAATACTATTGATATGAATGGTATTACAGACCACTTAATGGTCAGCTGTGTAACCAGCTTTCAACATGAACAATTACCTACTGATTCAATATACTTCAGAAGTTACAAAAACTTCGATTTCACTAATTTTCATAACGACGCTGCGAACATGCCATGAGGCAATATTGTTGATTTACAAAACATGAACTCTAAAGTAAACTTTTTAAATGATTGTATAATACATTTATTTGATAAACATGCTCCTATCCGCAGGTTGAATTGTAAAAAGAAATTCTGCCTTACGTCACATACAACCTCAAGCTCATGATGCAAACCAGGGATAAAGCTCATAAAACATATTTAACTTTGAGAACACCGGCTTCAAGGAAGTATTATGTAACCCTACGGAATTACGTTAATGACGCTCTGAAACGTGAAAAAAACAGCATATATGCAATATATTTTAAACAAAAATAAAAAAAACTCTAAAGCAATTTGGAAAAATTTGTCATATTGGGGTGTGAATACAAAGAGTTCTTCACAAATCAACAGACTACCGCAAGAACTGCGTAATCCAGAAGAAATCAATAACTTTTTTCTTAATGTCACTGGAAAATCTACAATTAACAGTGATACTTTATTATTCTATAGTAATAACAGATTCAATGTCAATGCAAGTTTCTCGTTTATGGAAATATCCAATAAGGATATCTATGAAGCTATCAATAAAATAAAATCAAATGCTTTCGGTATCGATAATATCAATATTAAAATGATTTCATTCATTATTCCATATTGCATAGATGAAGTAAAACATATTTTTAATGAGTCTCTGAGGCAAGGCATTTTTCCTGATCTTTGGAAAATTGCTAATATTTTACCCACTTCCAAAATACCTACACCCACCTGTTTCAACGAGTTACGTCCAATAAGTATTTTACCAGCATTCTCAAAAATTTTTGAAAAAATAATAACACAACAAATCAAAGTATATTTGGATACAGCTAACATACTTCCAGAAGTGCAATCTGGATTCCGACAGAAACACGGTACCAACACTGCTCTGTTGAAGGTTATCAATGATATCACTACTTCTCGGGACAAATCGATGGTTTCATTTTTAGTTATGCTTGATCAAAGCAAGCATTCGATCTGGTAAACTTCAAACTATTGCTGAGTAAACTAAAATACATTGGGTTTGAATGCAGTTCTTTAGATTGGGTGAGAAGCTATCTCACAGGAAGGGCTCAACGGGTTATACTGGATAATGGTCAATTATGCTCATCTCTTCAGGAAACTTCTTCTGGTGTACCACAAGGTAGCATTCTAGGTCCATTATTGTTCTCTCTTTTCATTTTTGACTTTCCTGCCACGTTATCCCAGTGCGACGTACATTTATATGCTGATGATTTTCAATTATATCTGTCAAGTCAATCAAATAATATTTACCATGCTATCACCAGGATGAACTTGGATTTAGAAAATACATTTCTATTTTCCAAAAATCATGGCCTTCGAATTAATCCAAATAAAACAGTAGCCCTATGTTTGGGATCTGATCTACAAAGAAATGAAGTTGAAACAAATTTTCATCTTTTTCTTGACAATGAACCGATTGACTGGGTGAGTTCAGCAAAAAATTTAGGGGTATATATTGATAACAATCTCTCGTTCAACGAGCACGTTAAACACATTTACAAAACTTGTTTTTTTAAACTGAAATCCTTATACAAGTTTAAGTTCCAGCTTTCTCAAGAAACAAAGCTGAAATTAGTTCAATCATTGATTTATCCTCATATTGAATATTGCAGCTCAGTGTATTACAACTTCTTACCAGACTATAATAAACACAAACTTCAACGTATACAAAATGCTTGTATGAGATTTGTGTGCTGCATAAACTACCGTAATCATGTAACTCCATATTTATTGAAATTAGATCAGCTGACTATTGAGTTTAGAATTCGTTATCTCATATCTGTATTCTTATATAAACTATTGGAAAGCAAAACTCCTAATTACTTGTTCAGATTACTTAGTAAGCGATCTGATAATCATTCTATCAATTTAAGAAAAGATACATTTACCATTCCATATCATGTTACCACCAAATTTGAGGGATGTTTTTCTTACTTTGCACCAAAGTATCTAAATAATTTATTACCGTATATGCATTTGTCTATATATCAATTCAAAAGTACTTTGAAAATTAATTTCTTAGATGTTCAAAAACGATTGTAATCTTTTATGTTATCTTTATAATCTCATAATAGTTTGTTTTATATTATTTTTGTGTCTATTGTAATTGTTATTGTTATAGGTAGTCTTTCTTACTGTATGCTTATTTTTTTTTCCTAATTATGGGACGGGTGGAAGATAGCCTCCGGCTAACCCTTTTCCCTTTGTGTATAAAACCTGTTTTTGCACAATAAACATTATTATTATTATATATTATAGGATTATCCGCTGCCCAATAGCGACAATTCTGTGATGACACTACTCCATTTGTAGTGAAAGTGGCTTCGTCGGTATATAAAATATTTCATAGGAAATTTGTATTGTTTAAATATTCCCCTTGGGCCCATAAACAATATTCCAGGCGTCTTGCTTCGTCGCCTTCTTGAAGTGTGTGTAAAAATTTTGGCTTGAAAGGTTTAATATTTTTCGCCTTGAGACATCTCCGAATAGTTTCTCTTGGAATATTCAAATCTAAAATGGCATTCCTTATACTGGCATCAGGATTATTTCCGAAATAATCTAATATGATTTGATGATTCCTGTCATTCCTGTTTCGTCTTTGTACAGGATTACTTTTCAACATCATTTTTGATACTGCACCAGTTTCATTGAATATTTTATTTATTTTATTTACCGTACCGCAGCTAATACGAGGACGATCTGGGTGTCTCTCATTAAATACTCTACAAACCTCTCTAGCACTTCTAACGTCATCTCCCGAAAGGCGTACAACAGTTTCAGAGGAAGATTAAAACTAGAAACTAGTGCGAGCTAATCCTATTTATGCTACAAAGGTAACCCATACAGGTAAACCATCCAGGCGTACCAACCATACAGGTATACCAATCTAAATTAATTTTACAATTTTGCCTTACCTATTATTTTACAATATATGTTTATATAAAACAATTTTCAGCTATATAAAATTCAATTTCATAATATTGCCTATCCAATAGTTATTTATGTATCAAGGGAATTAGGAGGGCCTTAATTACCGATGGCAAAGTTTGCGTCCCGAGGGCCTCTGGCCCGAGGGACAGCAATTGCCTGAGGTTATTAAGGCTCATTAATTCCCGTGGTACATAGATAATTTTATTTCTGACCGATTTCAATAAAATTTTGTTCATTTTTGAAACGGAAAAAATGTACCAATTCATTACCTTCTCGGTATATTTGAATCAGGTACCGTTGATTATAGTAGAGTTTTCTTGTTGCTAGGTTGCTGCTATGTTACTTGTTTATAAACAGTACATTGTTATCAAGCTGTGTTTGCGGTGAAAACGTGTTTTCTACCCCAAATATAATGGAGGATATTTTGAAAAAAAACTTAACAAGCAAGAGAATCATTAATTCCATCGAAAAGTGAAGCCGTATACCAAAAAGAATACAAGATATATCTGGACTGGCTGACACGGAAAAATGTTATGCCAAAAGATGTCACTGAAACTGTATTTCTGGCATATTTTCAAGAACTGGTAAGGAATTTTCTATGTTTTTCGGTAGATTTGGTAGTAATTGTGTTTATTCGTTTCAGTCAGAAACGTATAGTCCGAATTCTTTATGGACTAAATGGTCAATGCTAAAATCGATGGTGACTATACATGAGAAACGAGATATCACCAAGTTCAATGAACTACAGGCTTTTTTGAAACGGAAGAGTAAGAGTTATAAGCCGAAAAAGTCTGCTGTTTTATCTCCTAAAGATGTTATCAGATTCCTAAAGGACGCTCCTAATGATATTCATTTATTGCATAAGGTAATTTTTTTCTCATTTTCCTTTTTGTGTGTATTTATTTCCTTTTTTTGTTATAGGTTGTTTTGATTATGGGTTATTTTGGAGGATGCAGAAGTCAGGAACTTTTGAATATGAAGATATCGGATATAGAGGACGGGATTCCGTTATGGTAGTGAACGTACCGGAAAGTAAAACTGGTGTATCGAAGAAATTTACAGTTGTGGATGAAAAAGAGTTCTCCGCTTTGCCTTTATTAAGACTTTATATGTCTTTGCGTCCTAAAGGTATTGAACGATTTTTTTTGAGCTTCCGACAAAATAAATATACATCTCAGCCAGTTGGAAAAAACATGTTTGGGAAAATCCCCAGCAAAATCGCAATGTATTTAGGATTGCCAAACTCATCTTCCTATACGGGACATTGCCTTCGTCGCACTTCTGCTACTGCTCTAGCCAATGCAGGAGCAACTATGACTAACTTAAAAAGACACGGAGGTTGGAAAAGTTCCACGGTGGCGGAGGGGTATTTGGAGGATAGCATCGAATTGAGAAATAAAACGGCGCGTATGTTGTCTACTTTGTCATCAGAAGAGGCAGGTACCTCGACTGTAGTGAACAGAAGCTCCAGCCATACAAAAGAAAAAAATGTTTCCAGTGGCGGAAGTAATTTTCAGGGAACATTTCAAAGTTGTACATTTATTATTTGTAATGACGTGAATAAATAAAATATGGTTCAGTTTTCATTTCTATTTATTTTTACTTGTGAAAGGTAGAGGGAATTATAAAATCTATAATGTCCCAAGGGAGTTATGACCCTCTTTATTGATAGCGTAACTATGACGATATAAGCTTATGATATCCCGATCAGAAATAAATTTATTTTTGCAATGTGTCCTTATGTAGTAATCAGTAAACCCAACAATATTATTTCAACAAGCTATATAGTATGCTATTTGGTATTGGTCCGTTATCGTTATTCATAATATTATTATGTTTACTTATTTCTACATTCTCATAGGCATCTAGTTGCCTGTTGTTATTAACTTGTCTAACTAATCTTAATGAACTGAAGTCTATGGAATGGTTTTGTTGCAAAATATGATGAGCGACTGCTGATTTTTCAGGTCTTCCATATTTTAAGTGTGCTATGTGTTCCTTATATCTTACTTTTATAGATCTTTTTGTCTGTCCATAATATTTTGCATCAAAGTCCTTACATTCAATTTCGTAAATTCCAGACTTTTCCGAATTCTCGACTTTGTCTTTTGGACTTCCCAAAAGGCTCTGTACTATATGACTTGTTTTAAAAACCACCTTCATACCTAGTTCTTTGAGAATCTTTCCAAAGTTCTTCGTATATTGGTGGTATGGAACTGAGATGTATTTATCTTGGTTTTTGTCCTTTCTGAAAGTCGAGATTTCGTTCATTCGTAACCTAAACTTCTTTTTCCTAATTATGTCATCTACAATACCCCTCGGGAAACCGTTAGTGGCTGCTATTTTCTGTATTGTACGTTTTTCTTTTGTGAACCTATCATGTGTTAGAGGGTTATATTAATTGTTTATTGTAAGAATTACACAATAAAGTGTCTTCCAATAAAACTACCCTCTAGTGTTGATAGAAATGAAAAACGATAGTTGGAAATGATAGCTGTTTTGATGAAACGCTGACGATGGAATTGAGATGAATGGCGACGGAAAAACGTTCGCGACATGAAATTATAAAATTCGCTTCGCGGTATCTGGTTCATAAAAATAAGATAACTTGAAAGTCATCTTATATTCATTGTAAAAATAATCTCTCAGATAAATGTTGTTGGAAAATGGATATCGTGATTCGATATGGAAGATAAACGATTCAAAACTAAATGTCAAACACTTACGTCATTGACTTTATCAGTTCAGATGGAAATTAATCGTAACAATTGTGCACCTTGAACGTTTCAAAGCATAGAATCAGGAAAATTTGGTAATGTGTTGTATGTTCTGACACGATCAACAAACAATTCCGATTTCATTTATAATGCTAGTCTATAGTCATAATGAAATACAGTCAAATTGTTTGAGAATACTAAAAAACACGCTTTTATAGCATACGAAACTAAAAAATGAAAAATAAATATAGTTTTAAGAACTAATGAACACGCTTTGAAAAACAACAGACTAAAAAGTTAAAAATAATTTTGGGCCCTTTGTGCCATATTTTTATTTATTTGTAATACAATACTCTTCAAGACATAGCCCAATTAAAGAGCAGGTAATAACAGAGTATAATAAATACATCACAAACAAGTGACTTTAAAGTCTACAAACACCACAAACAATACAAACAAGTGACTATAAAGACTACACATTTTATATTTATTATAGGTGACAAAACAATTAGTTTAGGAAGTGGGATTTTATATTTGACAATTTGCAACTAAATATATCTAAATTATCGCTAACAGAATTTGTCACTTTACACATGGTATGGATCGGAGGATTTTCCAGAACATTTGTGCGAGGTGTTTTTATACAGAAATCACTCGGGTGTCTGGAACAGATTCTAGGAATGTGTTTTGGCATGTATATATTTAAGGAAAATCAATTTAAGTTTCGGCAACACCGTTCTCGGATTTGATAGAATAAATCTACTTAGTTGAGTAGTTTAGTTTTGAAATAAGAAATATTCGGAAAGACTGGATCGGAAAAGAAATAAGATACGCGCTGGTGATTCTATTGTATAGTATAGACTAATGTGTGCATTGATCCTTTGTTTAAATAAGTTTTCTTCAACACTGCTTCTCCTAAAACTCCTTGATCCCTCCCTACTTTGCCATAATAGTTTCCCTGAAGCAGTTTGGATTCAACAGCAAAAAACGAGAAAGGGGTAAGTCTCAATCCTGGGTTTATTTGAGCGTCACTGAGTTATTATTTAACGTATTCTGTGTTTTGAGTTTATCATATCCATTACAGAACATAACAGAATGCAAATATTAAACTTTTCTAGTAATGTTGGGCAGTCAACTATGCTTTTGATAATTTTATAGGTTAGTGTAACACTATAATATTCACGCCTTTTTTCGAGACTGCAAAAGTTATGTTTTTGTAGCAGTTCAGAGTGGGTTGTTCCTATTGGAGGATAAATGCCATCGGTCTTTAGACTTAGCACTTTTAAAAATCGTCGTTGAATTGCTTCTATTCTATCAATGTGATATTGATAAAAAGAGGCTCCACACAACTGACGCGTATTCTAACTTTGATCTTATGAAAGCATAGAATGAAGTTTCAAAGGTCGAAGTTTCTTTGAAATCACTACTGTGACGTGCAATTAATCCGTACAAACGACAGGAGGAGGTTACAACATTATCGATATGCCTATTAAATAATAGTGCAGTGTCAAATGTGACGCCAAGATCAGTAAATGTTTCTGGTCTCACCAGGGAAACGTTTTCCATTGAATAATCAAAGATCAAGATATTTGTTTTCAAACTGTAGGACATAACCTTACATTTATCCGGGTTCAGTGGCAAGTTATTTCGATAACACCATTCTACAACTCGTCCTACGTTTGCTGAGAGGTTCACACAATCATCTATGTTCTCAACGAGGCAGTATAGTTTTAGATCATCTGCATATAAAAGGAAATACACATCTATAACATCTGCAATATCATTAATGAATATATTGAAGAGTAACGGTCCCAGATTTGAACCTTGTGGAATACCGGAAGAAGCACTATATTCGGTAGATTTGAAACTAGATTCTGCTTTTAGCCTGCAAATCTCTAATAATGCTTCTATCATACCAAGGAGGATATTTATTTTGGATTCAACTGTATACTTGGGGCAGCAGCGATCAAAAACATTATAAAGTTTTTCATAGAAATATGCGGATGCATCTTCTGAGTCATCAAGAACTTCCAAGAAGGTCCAATCAATATGAGATATTTGATTTTACAGTTGTGAATAGTTGGCTCTTTTGAAATTATAATTATTCTGGAAACAGGAATGCAGTTTATTTTTGTAGTTAGCCTTCGTCTCAAGTACACGAGTAATATCCAAGGCAGGATAATACTGATCTTCGACTACGAAAGGATCCATTGATTTCTCCACATGACACTCTCCATTAAAAAATACCAGGTGAAGAAGTCTATTGAGTTTATTATATACAAAGTTATTTTGAGATAGGTCAAGAATTTGTAAAAAGTTATTAAGAATAGTAAGTTCTTGGGAAAGAAAGTTTTTGGCTTTCTACTACTCCATCTGATACAAAAAATGGATGAGAGAATCTTTCAAGGAAAGGATTAATCAATTTGAAAATAAGTAACTCTTTACATGGATGTGTAGATCATGCAAAGAAGTAACTTACAGACACAAACTGAAAGAAAGTTCTCCTGAAACAGCTACTTTCATATAAACATTGAATTACACGAAAGAAAAAATTCTTTCGAAACAAATAATTTTATATGAACACTGAATTATAAAGAAGATACTTTTCTCTATTCAGTTTGTATATCGAACATTCGTGGAGGAATAAGAATCAGATATCATTCACATGAGTTCTACTTTGAATGAATGGTAATAAATTGTACTCACATGGAACACTGTCACCCTAACTGGTATACACGTGTTTCGCCTTAAGACACTTGCCCTAAGGCTCTTCAGTACCAAATTGGATAACATTATAGAAAATACACACACTTCATTCATGAATTACGATTTTGAATGTCACGGAATAAGCTTGATCTGCTTATGTCATCGATGACATCGTAATGACATTCATTCACCTATTTGATTTAATCCCAGCCATGAGGAATCTTATTTGATTTGAAAGGGTTATATTTTTAGGAGTGATTAATTTTTAGGGAAAGAAAGTTTTTGGCTTTCTACTACTCCATCTGTATCAGATGGAGTAGTAGAAAGCCAAAAACTTTCTTTCCCAAAAAATTAATCACTCCTAAAAATATAACCCTTTCAAATCAATAGTAATTTCCCTATTAATTTCACTAGTTCGGACTTCCATTGTCTACTATATAAAATGATTTGAAATCTCTGAAACAACTAAAAAAGAAAAATTGAAAATGAATAGCTGAAAATAACAATTATATTAACCAAAATAAACCTGAAATGAAATAATAGTGAAATAAAATACAAGTAAAAATAGAACAATTGAATGAATAAAAATAAAGAAATGAAAAAGAAAATAAAAATAAAAAGTGGAGAGATTCCAAGTCACGTTAGTTCACGACGTTTCGATTGTTAGTATCTACAATCGTCTTCGGGTGATGACTGGACTGATTCCTCCGAGAGATGACTATTTATAGGTCGTTCGAGTACTTTCACTTATCCCCGCTTTCCATTTTCCGCTTCACTGGTTCCGTAGGAGATGACCGTTTTGGCGGGAGTTGACCATTTTTCGCTTGATGATGGGTTTCCATATGTTGCGTATTTCTACGCTGACTTGGCTGAATACGTTGTTGGACAACATGTATGCGGCTTCCTTGAATTTTCTCCTGAACCAATGTTCCTCTCTGTGCAAGATCTCAGCTTGGGACCACTCGATGTTGTGTTGATAGGTCCAAACATGGTCTGCTATTCCTGATTTGCTGGTTTCCCCTCGCTGTGTGTGTTTCTTGTGCTCGGCAATGCAAAAATTTAATGGCCTCTTACTTTCACCAATATAGGATTTTCCGCACTCACAGGGAATCCGGTAAATGCAATTCTTGGAATCGCAGTCCGCGTTTGGTGGCCTGGTTTTCGTGAGGCTGCTACGGATAGTGTTACCGGATCTGAAGCAGGTTTGTACTTGAAACCAATTCTTCTCATCCTCTCCGATAATCCTCTGATGTAGGGAAGTGCAAGCACTGGTTGTGACGGCTTCTCTTCCTTGCGAAGCTCCTGCTGTCTTTCAGCCAAGGTCTTTTCTTCCATCGCTTTGGAGTAGCTATTCCGTTGAAGATCATTTTTGATGATGTCTAGTTCCTTCTCGAGACCATCCTTCGTATTACAGAGCCCGAAAGCACGGTCTAATAGAGACTTGATGATTCCTCTTTTAGTTGATTGATGGTGGTTGGATTCGTGGTTCAGATACTGTCCCGTATGAGTGGGTTTTCGGTATACAGATGTTTCCCACTTAGTGTCGGTCCTCTTCACCAGAACGTCTAAGAATGGCAATCCATTGTGGATTTTCTTCTCCATTGTGAAAGTGATGGAAGGTCTCACGCTGTTGATGTGTTTCAGGAAGGCGTCTAGTTCAGTATTCCCATGGTTCCATATTATGAAGGTGTCGTCAACATATCTCAACCAGACTCGCGGTTTCTTGTGGCTTCTTCAATGGCCAGAGTTTCAAACCACTCCATATATATGTTGGCTATGACTGATGAAAGTGGCGATCCCATTGGAAGTCCCTCATCTCGTGTAAAGAATTCGTCCTTCAGTTGAAAATAACAGTTCCGTACACAGAATCCTAGTAATTCCATGATTACTTCCATAGGTAGATTCGTTCTCTCTTTCAGATTCCCGTTTCCGGAAAGCTTTCTCTGTATGATTTGGAGTGCTTCTTCGACCGGAACGTTGGTGTGAAAGCTTTCCACGTCGAAACTAATTAGTTGATATTTCTGTGTGACCTCAATTGACCCTAGTAGTTCGACAAAATGCCTTGAGTAGCCGAGCCCACTCATACGCCTTCCTGAAACACATCAACAGCGTGAGACCTTCCATCAATTTCATAATGGAGAAGGAAATCCACAACGAATTGCCATTCTTAGACGTTTTGATGAAGAGGGCCGACACTAAGTGGGAAACATCTGTATACCGAAAACCCACTCATACGGGACAGTATCTGAACCACGAATCCAACCACCATCAATCGACTAAAAGAGGAATCATCAAGACTCTATTAGACCGTGCTTTTGGGCTCTGTAATACGAAGGAAGGTCTCGAGAAGGAACTAGACATCATCAAAAATGATCTTCAACGGAATGGCTACTCCATAGCGATGGTAGAAAAGACTTCGGCTAGAAGACATCAGGAGCCTCGCGAAGAAGAGAAGCCGTCACAACCAGTGCTTGCACTTCCCTACATCAGAGGATTATCGGAGAGAATAGGAAGAATTGGTTCCAAGTACAACATCAGAACCTGCTTCAGATCCGGTAACACTATCCGTAGCAGCCTCACGAAAACCAGGCCACCAAACGCAGACTACGATTCCAAGAATTGCATTTACCGGATACCCTGTGAGTGCGGAAAATCCTATATTGGTGAAACTAAGAGGCCATTGAATGTTCGCATTGCCGAGCACAAGAAACACACACAGCGAGGGGAAACCAGCAAATCAGGAATAGCAGACCATGTTTGGACCCATCAACACAACATCAAGCGGTCTCAAGCCGCATACATGTTGTCCAACAACGTATTCAGCCAGTCAGTCAGCGTAGAAATACGCAACATATGGAAACCCATCATCAAGCGAAAAATGGCCAACTCCCGCCAAAACGGTCATCTCCCACGGAACCAGTGAAGCGGAATATGGAAAGCGGGGATAAGTGAAAGTACTCGAACGACCTATAAATAGTCATCTCTTGGAGGAGTCAGTCCAGTCATCACCCGAAGACGATTGTAGATACTAACAATCGAAACGTCGTGAATTAATGTGACTTAGAATCTCTCCACTCTCTATTTTTATTTTTTTTTTTCATTCATTAATTTTTATTCATTCAATTGTTCTATTTTTACTTGTATTTTATTTCACTATTATTCCATTTCAGGTTTATTTTGGTTAATATAATTGTTATTTTCAGCTATTCATTTTCAATTCTTCTTCAAGGATTCCAAATCATTTTATATTGTAGACAATGGAAGTCCGAACTAGTGAAATTCATCACGAAACATTGTCAATCACCTTCAAAGAAATTTCCCTATTAGTTGTACCATGATTAAGATGGCTAGCATAATCGCTAATATTAAAATTTCCTACAATGAGAACTGCACTATTTTGTAATATGTGTAGTAATTCCAGAGCTTCAAAGAGTTGTTCAAACTCAGCTAGGGGAGTCTGAGGAGGTATGTAAACGTTCAGCAGAAAAATATGTTTATGTGATAGGTTATTTTAACAACAACTATATCAATCAGTTTGTGCGAGGGGAAGTTAGAATCCGATAGATTGATTTCTGAAGCAATAAAGTCTTCATGTACTCCAATAAGGACACATCCACCTCTTGTTAAGGAAGTATGTTTAAAATTGCGATCCATTATATATATGTTGAAGCTATCTGGAAATAATTTGAAATTAGTGATAGATGAGTTGAGCTAGGTTTCGGTTAGTGCAAAAACTCGATAGTCGCTTTGAAATACATAATTCGGTATCTGACCAGTTTTTGTCTTCCATCCCCAAGTATTTTGGTAAAAATTTGATGAAGTGTTCGTATCATCACTAACACCTGCCTTTGAAGCTACGAGGGAATAGGACAATTACCCTGTAGTTGCTATTGATAATTTAAGAGACTATTCACGAATATTTTCAAAGTTTCTGCGTACGAGACGCATTTATTTTTTTTTCCACAGACTGCATGATCAATATTCACATCTTTGTTAGTTAGTTTCATGCAGTTAGAGCATTTTTTAACGGATGATTGACACTGATTTAATTCATGGACACCCCCACAAACCGGACAGGAAATTGATTTATGACAGTTGCGAGGGGAGTGATTGAAGTCGTTACACTTGTAACAGCGGTACACATCAATGCCGTCATAAACAGCACAGTTATCATAACCAATGAACACATTTCTAGAGTTGAGAGTCCGCTCATAGGCTACCTTATTTACCTGAATAATTGACTGCCAGATATTAGAGTTTTTTTCGTGTGAAATATTTTCAATATTTTTACATTCTGAATCATGTGAAAAAATTTCGGAGTTACCATTTACCAGAAGTTTCTTAAGCTCATGTTCTGGATAATTTTACGCCATACCTACCACTCGTAGTCGACGATGCATGCCAGCGACTTCTTCAACATCATAGGAGTCAGCCATTTTCCCTTCAACCACTTTTCTAATTTTTTCATTATCAGAAGGATTACAGCAACTGATGAGGATTCCTCCATCTTTAATCGTCTTGACCTTAGCCAGTTGAAGATTTTCGGAAGTTGGATCAATATGATGCAAAATGTCGGCCTTTGTTTTTGATACTTCCTGATTAGTTTTAGGGCGAATGATTACAGCTGTGTTTGATTTATTTTTCAGTATCTCTGAGTACCTGCGTGGCTGAGAAGTAGACACGTTTGTATCTATTTCAGATTTCACAGATGTAACATGACTCTTTATTGAAGAAACAGCAGTATCTAGTTTGGCTTCGATAACTTTATGCAAACGCACTTCATTTATTACAATACATGAGTTCATGCAACTCGAGCATTTCCAGGATAGCCCCGGTACAGCAAAATTTTATCAGGTTGTCGGTTTTTGTGATGCAGATAGCGTGAAACAAGTTTTTACAGCCTTCACAAGAAATGCTGAGTCTCGTTCTGCTGATCGCTGAGCGACACTTACTACAATTAAGAAAGTCGTATTAGACAACCCTTTGATCTTCACCAATTGTTTTTGCTTGGACACAGATAATACACAAACTGATCACTTAAATAACTTTTTCAATTTTTGCGCACTTTGTCCAACTGAAAACTACAAAAGCGTTGAAGGGCCGCACAAAAATATTTTTTTCGATTTGTATAATTCTGACTTTCATCTGAGAATTCTGAGTTGCAAGTTAGAATTCTGACTTGCAAGCCAGAATTCTGAGATACAAGTCAGAATTCTGACTCACAAGTCAGAATCCTGAGATGAAAGTCAGAATTATACAAATCGAAAAAAAATTTTTTGTGTGGCTCTTCAACGCTCTCGTACAAAAGCCCTGTTTCTCTTTAAAATTTTACACAGATGCAGATATTCAGTGTCCAATTAAATCATATTTACCAGAAACGAATATGGTCACAAAACGGAAACAGCTGTAACTTATACCCCAGTTATCGTTGTAAATAAAAATACAGCTTATATATCGCACAAACACACGTTGGCGAAATAAAATGAACAAAAATGTAAATGCACAACCAGTAAATAACTCGCACGTTCGTGCAAATCTATGAAATGCTCCAAACGTCACGTTACATTTGTCCAGAGAATTTCTCTCTTCAAAGCATACCACTTGAAGTAATGAAATTATTTATGCTCTTATTGTACTTTCTGAAATGCAATAGAAAAATCTTGGGTCGCCTTTTAAAGATATGATATTTGAGGATTTAATATCCTCACTGAGCTTATTATATAGCTTAACCCCAATGCATATGGGGTGATTCTTTGAAATTGTCAATCTACTATACGGTTGATGTATATATATATTAATTATATATATATATATATATATATATATATATATTATATATATAATATATATATATATATATATATATTATATATGCTATAGCTACCTGCGTGACATCCGGGTCCAGGATATAAATACAGATAGAGATTTTATCGAGTGTGTATGATACAAATCAAGAATGTTTCTATATCCTGGACCCGGATGTCACGCAGGTAGCTATAGCTGCCTACGTGGTCATGTTACATGTAGCCTAGGAATTCTAGGTCTTCTAACTGGAACCACAAATGTGCGGTTGGCTTCTGCTGTTGACTCCGTGCATATGTGTTGTTTTCTGCTTTCGGCAAACAAGTGTTGCCCATCTTTACACTTGGCTGCACCACGCTGATGAGGCCAATAGCCAGAAACAGGTGTCCGTGGTTTGCCCCTATTTTTTGAGTGTTGTGTCCACGAATTATTCCATTCTTGATTTGTATCATACACACTCGATAAAATCTCTATCTGCATTTATATCCTGGACCCGGATGTCACGCAGGTAGCTATAGCTGCCTACGTGGTCATGTTAGATGTAGCCTGGGAATTCTAGGTCTTCTAACTGGAACTATAAATGTGCGGTTGGCTTCTGCTGTTGACTCCGTGCGTACGTGTTGTTTCCTGCTTTCGGCAAACAAGTGTTGCCCATCTTTACACTTGGCTGCACCACGCTGATGAGGCCAATAGCCAGAAACACATGTCCGTAGTTTGCCCCTATTTTTTGAGTGTTGTGTCCACGAATTATTTCATTCTTGATATATATATATATATATATATAATATATATATATATATATATATATATATATATATATATATATATATATATATATATATATATATATAATATATATATATATTATATATATATATATATAAATCGATTTAATTCGTGAGGTTGCAGTAAATAGCTGGGCTGTTACAAAAAAAACTCTTTGTTATATGTGAAGCTTTCGGTATATTTCACACCTTCGTCAGGACAACTACAATAATAAAATTATATATCTTGTAAAAAATATATAAATATGGAGAACTTACTAACGTGAGAATAAAATGGGTCAAAAACAGATAGAAAAACATTAATAAATGACAGTTGATAAAAGTTGACTGACAATGTCAAGTGGGAAAATTCTGAATGATACTCGAATTATTAGATCTTTTATTTTCTTTATCAAACTTCAGTAGGTACGTGTAAATTTTGCTAAGTCTATCAAGTCTATCAGTTCGTTTATTCATTGAATGTTCTTCGTTATTAATATGTATCATTTCCAAAAATATTCTTTTAGTTGTATTGGTTTCTCTATCTAAAATATTTGGATTTTCAGAATTCATTTTATGATCCTCCGAATTAACATGTTCTGTTAATGCACAAGAATTAACATTTCGTCTACAGTCACTCTTATGGGAAGTGATGCGACTACTTAGAGGTCTAGATGTTTGTCCTATATATGTTTTAGAACAATCCATACAAGAAATTCTGTATACTAAATTGGATTTTTGTTTATTTGAAATTGGAGCTTTTGGTTTACTGTATGATTTGGATATAGAAGTCACATTTGTTTCAGATATTTTGAGGTTATTATTTCGGAATACATCAATTAATTTTGTGTGTGGTGTCAGTTGTCCTGACGAAGGTGTGAAATATACTGAAAGCTTGACATATAACAAAGAGTTTTCTTTGTAACAGCCCAGCTATTGACTGCAACCTCACGAATTAAATCGATTTATAGTTAATCCAGTCACTAATTATTCTGTTATATATATTATATATGTTATATGTTATATATATATATATATATATATATATAATATATATATATATATATATATATATATATACAAACAAATAAATATATATATATATATATATATATATATATATATATATATATCAGTATTTATTTGGTAGATATGAAAACTAAGCATTGTAAATAAACTATAACGAATGAATAATCGCCTGCACTTGAAAATACATCAGCCAGAATTCTGATAACCTTCTTCTGAATAACATAGAAGACCATAGAAAATTACTGACTGAATTGAACTGTGGTATAAAATCTTGAGAACATCAAGAGAGACTGTTTGTTTTAACCGAAGAAGTAAATAATATATATGTTTACTGAGCTTCAGTTTGACACTATCAACATGGAACTTCCAGGGAAGTTTGATATCAATATCAACACAGCAGACCATTTATAGAACACCACTCAGAAATTTGATCAGGTACTTCATTAGCTTTGACAATTACTTCGGACATAGTTCTCGCAGATACCAAGATGTTAGTATCGTCCGCAAAAATAACAGTAATCGAAGCTTTTGAACAACATTTCCAAAATAGAAGGGGTTCTAAAACAGAGCCTTGAGGTACCCTTCTTGATATACATTGATATACAATTCAATGCAGAGCCACGTATACCACAAAACTGCACTTTGTGTAAATAATCCTAAAGTCTACTGTTTGTTTTCCAAAATTTCCAGGGAATGTTCAATGAGTTGATCAATTGCATCAACTGTAGATTTATTTCTTCTATAAGCATTCCGACTAGAAGAAAATAATCTGAATGATTCAAAGTAATTATATGATCTTTGATAGAAACACTATTCAATAACCTTAGAAAACTGACTAAGTAGCGATATAGGCCTGTAAGATGCACAGTCAGATCGAGAGCCCTTATTTTTGTATATTGGCAAAACTTTTAACATTTTCAGTATATCAGGAAACCTCCCCTCAATGAAAGTGGAGTTAACTATATGTGTCAAAGGTTCAGAAATCACATTGGCAACCTTTTTAATAACATGACCAGGAATTTCATCAATACCGGATGATTTTTTCTTACAAACTTTTTTGATAACTTGTTCAATTTCCATTTTAGTTGCTGGTTATAAATGAATACTTTGATGAGCAGATGACATATAATTGATATTTGGTTCGTTTTCGAAATACAGATTGTTGAAATTTTTCAAAACATGGTGGGTTTTTGTCATAAATTTTTTACAATTTTAGTTATTTTCATCAAACTTTATACGCAGTTTTACCCGTACAGACTTCTTCTAAACTGAGCATTATCGAACTGCTTATTCAATCCAAATTAAAAAAAATTGTCAGGTTCAATTATTCAATTAGAAAGTGCTACATTTCGGAGTTTGTTAAAAAAACAATTCGGAGAAGTACTATGTCATTAGGAAAATAAACATATGAAAATTGAACAAAACAACTATTACAACAACTGTTCAAAGTGACGACCCCCAACAGTAATACAAGCTTCTGCTCTCCTCATCAGAGAATTTCGCACC
Source organism: Leptinotarsa decemlineata (assembly GCF_025532065.1). Taxonomy (NCBI): domain Eukaryota; kingdom Metazoa; phylum Arthropoda; class Insecta; order Coleoptera; family Chrysomelidae; genus Leptinotarsa; species Leptinotarsa decemlineata. The sequence continues at coordinate 13,767,609 of NW_027412528.1, read as the reverse complement.
CGTTGGAAAATGCCCGGAGTGTTTCTTATCGTTTCGCAGCAAGCTATGATGCGATCCCTCAACATTTCCTCATTTTCAATGGGGATAGCATAAACTAGTGATTTCAGGTGTCCATCGTTGGGGGTATGCTACGTCTAAAAAATGTCTTGTTATTAAACTAAAATGAGGAGGAGCTCCATCGTGCATAAACCAAGAGTGATTTCGGAGACCAATGGGAACACCTTTCATAAGTTGGGGAAGCTCATGTTCCAAAAAATGTAGGTAAGCATCTCCATTCAACCTAAGGGGAGAAAATATTCCAATAATATAATCTCAATTATGCCTACCCATACATCAAAAGAGAATCTGTCGTGGAAATGGGATTTCAAATCATTTTATATAATATCAGACGATGGAAGTCCCAACTAGTGGTTGACACTGTTTCATGATGAATTTCATTAGTTCGGACTTCCATTGTCTGAAATGATATAAAATGATTTGAAATCTGTGAAAGATTCAATAAATGATTGAAAATTAACCAAGTAACAAGAAATTGGAATTGAAAGATATCAAGCTTGAAGTGACTTGACTTCCAATTTTAATTTTCATTTCTTGTTTATTTTCGAGATTTCAATTATTGCTTGTATTTTATTTCATTGTTTTAGCTTTTTTGCTTTCTATACTTGTTATATTTTTGATGATTCTTTCAGGGATTTCAAATCATTTTATATCATATCAAATAATGGAAGTCACAACTAATGAAATGCAAGAAAGAGTATTCTTTCAGGACTGCTGGTTTTAATATTTGTCCCAGTCTTTTGTTACTTCGGCTTTATGTGAATATTTCATCATCACCAAAAACTCTAAAACAGCCCCACTTCTGAATAATTTCAACACAAAGAGCACTAATGAGGTCAATTTGAAGAAGGTCTTGCTTTCGCCTTGGTTTTTTCGGTTACGAGTAATTCATGTTTTCGTTTCGTTATGATGAGGTTGTACGATGGTTGCGAAGCGTTTGAAGTTTTCTGGTGCTACTCTTTTTAATGAGCCAGTTGGAGAATTTCATTGATAATTTATATCCTTTGTTGTTTCATAGAATTAAAGTAGATTGAAGATTGAATAATATAGTAACTGTTCCATATATCCCCGAAGTAATATATGAGAAAATGTATGCATATAATATTTCGTGATAATATTCGAATTTAATATTGTTCATCAATACTTCTGTTATAATAAATAAATAAAAACGAAAAAGACTGGATAGTTCTTAGCTGATGGGTGGTTGATTTGTTTTTCCAATTAATATCGAGTAGTTAATTTGTATTTTGAAGCCAATATATTATTTTCTGGTTTTGCAATATTTACCAGCATCGGTATAGTCGAAGTAACTGGTATTGTGCATACTTAAAGTGTCGGCGCTCTCAAAGGCCACATGAAACAATATAGAGAAATAAAGCCGCTGTTAACTACTCCACGTGAACTGAAGAATTGGCTGTTAATATTCGATAATTTTTACTAACCGATAATTTCACTAGTGGTGCAGTGACAAAGGAAACTACTGGTCTAATTGTATAACTCTGTGCAGTTTTATGAATGAATATAATTTGAGCACTTGGGGGTTCATCAACGTTAATTCCACTTGTCTTTGGAAATAATTAGTTGGATCACGTTTCAGCATTTCAAAATTTTGTAAATGCAAGAAATCAGGGGTTTTGTTGACATAGTCGATTCGGTCAGTTCATTATCATCATCATGGCCACCTCGCTCGCCCGAGATGAATCCCTTAGATTATTTTCTCTGGGGACACCTTGAAGCGTTGGTATACAAAACTGCTATTCAAAGTGAAGAGGATTTACGGAATAAAATCATTAATTCATGTGACATAATAAAAAATTCAATGGCTGGACGGTTGTTTTGAAGCCGAAGGAGGCCATTTCCAACACTTAATTTAGTGCAATTTGTCAATCTAGGTGTTGATGTTATTCAATATTTGTTGTAATTGTTACATGATTAGTAATGAAAAATTGTAAAAATTATAATTTCCAAAAGAAACATTTGATTCCTCATATTATTCATTGTGAGGTCCAGGGATGTAATTAGGTCGACTTTATTTTCTTAAAAACTAAGCAACATACGAAAAAAATTCAGGGGACCAAAAAGTTGTATTTTAATTGCTCAATCCAAAGAAATGATAAAAATTGCACAACAGTAAGTGGCGTTCATTTTTAAGTCAAAAATATTCGTTCAAATCCCGCTCAAGACGCCACTGGACTGAATAAATTGAATGACGTTCGGGTCAAATTAGCTCCTTAATGTTATAACTACCATTGCCAAATTACAACAAAATTAGGTGAAGGATTTTTAAGATATTTACGAATAACTTTTTTTTAAATTTTATTTCAACACCGTGTATCTTGAGAACGAAGGATTTGCGGACCCATGTTTATATGAACATTTCGTCTTATAATTACCTGAAGAATCGTTTGTTGAATTTATGGTACATACTTAATTAACACCCTGTATACAGGGTGTTCCTTAAACACATGCTAATATTTAAGGAGGTAATTCTTAGACCCATTTTGAGGAAAAAACGTCCTATGGGCGTATGTCCTAAACGCCTTAACTTTTGAGATACAGGGTGGCAAAGTTTTCAAAAATAATCAGTTTTTTAATAATAACTGAGATAATTTTGTAGACATCTTTGGCATATTTGGTTCATATGTTCCATGCCTCAAGGCGCATTTTCTGATGTACAATTTTCCTAATTTTCTCTGCCAGTGGCGTACGTACGAGTTTTGAAATGTATATTTTTGGCGAAAAAAATACTACGCCACTGCTTTATCTTGAATTAAAAACTATTTTTGAAATCTCCATACATTTTTGAGCACATTTGATTTGCTGGGTTTTCTTTGTCCGACGCATGGTTTTCGCTCAAAAAATTAAAAGTCGCTTTACTTAAGGATAAATTCCTTAAAAATCTGATGCGGTATCGTGCATCGACTGAAAGCAAACTAAGAGATCAGATTTGTTGCAGAATAATTGAGGATCTAAAAGGTATTTGTTTGTTGTCAGATGCACTGTTCTCAATTAAAATTAAGTCATAACGCAGCACCGCTTAATAATTTTTGAAAACATAAATTTAGTTATCCTGGAATAAATGACGTGTAGCAGGATTTATTTACTGCACCTCTTGGAAATATGGAGTTTGTCGATATGTGATTTCTTTTAAAGATTAAAAGCATAAAAACCAGTGTACCCACCATAGTGATAAAAAACGAATTCTCTGTATGTACAAACGTCAGTAGCTAATATTGATGTTGGTTTAAAGTAAGGTGTTGGTGTTAAAAACTGTCACAGCGCGTTTTGATTGATTTTGAAGTGTTATTGAAGTTATTTTGGTAGTCCGCTGTTTTTCTGAATATCAGTAAATATGATAAATTATACGAATGCGGAAATGGCGCAAATGTATTACGTATATGGCCTTGCCGATGGTAATGCAATAGAAGCCAGGCGCATTTATCAGGAAAGATACCCTAATCGTGCCTTACCAGATAGCCGAACCTTTTCAAATATTCATCGTCGACTGGTAGTTTCAAGAAAGGGACTCCGGAAGGTAGACCTCGTGTAGTAAGAACTCCTGAAATTGAGGAAGCGGTGCTGCAAGAAATTGAGGAACATCCTGAGACGAGTACGAGGAAGATCGCTAGAACTCTGGATATTTGTCATCAAATTGTTTGGCGTATTTTGGTTGATTTTTTGTTATACCCATACCATATTTCAAGAGTGCAGGCATTACTCCCCAGAGATTTTCCACAGCGTGTGAACTTCAGTCAGTGGTATCTACAAAGTATTGCACTAAATCCGCAGTTCGAGACACAAATTTTGTTCACAGACGAAGCAAATTTTTCTCGGAATGCCATTCAAAATTTCCATAACAATCATGTGTGGGCTGAAGAAAATCCCCATGCAATAACCGAAACCCATTTCCAACACCAATTTTCGGTTAATGTATGGGCAGCAATTATAGGTGATCATCTAATAGGCCCATTTTTTCTACCAGGACGCCTTGATGGTCGTTTTTATTTACACTTGCTCGAAGAAGACTTACCTGGTTTATTGGAAGATGTGCCACTTGCGTTAAGGAATCGAATATGGAACATGCACGATGGCGCCCTGCTCATTTCAGTGTAATTGTCCGAAACCATTTAAATACAGTTTATCCTAATCGTTGGATAGGTCGCGGAGGACCTCAGCAATGGCCAGCAAGATCCCCGATCTCAACAGTTTAGATTTTTTTTATGGGGTCACCTTAAAACTCTTGTGTGTAAAACTCCCGTTAATACTTTAGAAGATTTAGGAGAGCGAATAGTTGCCTTGTGTGAAACTATACGAAATACGCCGGGAATATTTGAACGGGTGCGTAATTCCATGCGTAGAAGGGCGGAAGCATGCATACTAAGTGCAGGTGGCCACTTCCAACAATTTTTGTAATCAGTTTTGGTATTATTACTAATTAACAAATTTATGCTATTCGTTTAGACTTACTGTCACAAAATAAAATAAAAACTCGTTTTTGTGAAAAATTTATTTTTCTGCAGATTATGTTTTCAAATATTATTAGGGAATTGGTAATGCGTTATGAAGCAATTTTCAGATTCTCATTCATTTTAGAATTGATCTAATTTCTTAATTTGCTTTTTGTCGATTTTTATTTTTTTTAGCGAAAATCATGCGTCGGACAAAGAAATACCAGGAGATCAAATTTTCTCAAAAATAAATGAGGATTTTAAAAATGATTTTATTTTGAAAAGAAGGCATTGGCGTAGTACTTTTTCTCCAAAAATATTCAATGCGAAACCCGTAGAAATGCCACTATTTGAAAAAATACAAATTTGTGTACATCAGAAAATGCGCCTTGAGGCATGGAACATATGTACCAAATATGCCAAAGATGTCTACAAAATTATGTCAGTTATTATTGAAAAACTGATTATTTTTGAAAACTTTGCCACCCTGTATCTCAAAAGTTAAGGCGTTTAGGAGATACGTCCATAGGAAGTTTTTTTCTTAAAATGGGTCTAAGAATTACCTCCTTAAATATCAGCATGTGTTTAAGGAACACCCTGTATTTGCGTTGTCCCTCTTGCAATTTTTTCATCCATTTCATTTTTCTCGTTTTTATGCCATCTTGCGCTGCCTGGTTTCTATTCGATGTTTTTAGTTGGATATAACTTGAAGTATTCATATCACTTGACAAACCTACTGTGCTAGCGAAACATGTGATATGTTCTTCAAATGAAGTTTATGAAGATCAAATAAAAAAAACAAGGAAGAATATTATTCTGATCATATAATTGTCACGTTGAACTAATGAAAATCATCATTTCAAAATACAGGATTCATAATGCTATTTCTATTTGAAATCCTCTGTACTTCACATTATTCTGAGGATCCCTTGAATAATGAATGATATGAAATGAAATGACGAATCACGAAATGAAATCACGAAACGCGTGATGGTGAATTCTCAGCCGCTCATTCATTTAAATTGAAATAGACAACGAGAACGTGACTGAACACTGATGAACTTTTCATAAAAAAACGTTAATTAAGAGCAGTAGTGTTTATATTCGTAATGAAATTTGGATGTGCCCCAGTTCCCCCACTCTGTATCGAGAAATGTCTGTAAGAGAGATACTCAGAAGGTATCGGTTGGTCTCTTTTTATCGCCCTCCTTTGTTTCTTCACTTTGAGGTACCCCAACACAGAAACCAACACTATGAATACTACAAATCCCATGCAGCATCCAATTATGAGTCCCAATCGTCTAGTTAGGATGGATTGTACTCCAAAAGCGTGATCGGGAAGCATTCCCAGACCTATGTGCATGCTGCCGGGTGCAGCCAAAGTACTAACTTCAGCACACTTGCTGGTGGACGAGTCCACAAGAAGAGGCCGTATAGAATCACTGAAGATTTCGAGATCGTTCCGTGTCGTATCGTTGTCGAGTTCACGAATTCCCAGTCGTGATTCGGCTATTTCTCTTGGAGGAAATGCCCAGTTTCCGAGTGCTAGGACGCATATCACATATCTAGTGTCTGGATAAAGTTTGGAGAGTTTCATCGATCTTGATGAGCGGTCCAACTTCCTACCAAGGACCTGAAACGAAGAGGATAGATTCATCAATCATCGATGAGGTGTGTAAAAGCATTGTCAAAGATAACTTTGAAAAAAAATCTATAAATGTTCGTAGATGAACTAAACGCTTGAAAACTTTCTGATACAGTATGTTATACAATAAAAATTTCGAAAAACATCCCACAACACCAGATATTCATAGAATATGCTTGAATGAAAATGGTAGGGTTATTCCCGGAAGAATGTGCATAGAATGTCTATAAATTGATTATTCTCCCGTGAATTTTCTAAGAATATTGTCGATCGTATATACAGTGTGTCCCATTTTTATTGGAAACCCCCCCCCCAAAATTTGAAGTTGTGAATCGATTTTATTAATTTTTTTTAAATGTCAAGTACTAAGAGGTCTACCTTGGGACAAAATTTGAAATGTTTGTTAAAGTTTCAGGGCATACCACGATATTTTTTCTTAGTCGAAAATCGGATTCAGAGTGCCTCTAAACAGGTGTGATCAAAATTTATTAAAAAAATATTCATTATCAACAAAGTTATGACAACTCAAAAATTCGAAAACTCACACAGCTAACAGTCATAATATATCATTTTTTTCATGATTTCAACAATAAAGTGCTGCCACATGAAAAAAAAACATATAGCGTAAATATTTTTAATGAAAATAACTGAATTACATTCACACAATTCAACTTACAATGAATCAAAAATTTTTAATAAACGTAACTAATAACTAATTATTGAAATGTTTCGATTCAGTGCAACGATTAATTGTAACTCATATTCTAGTAGCCTCTACTAATCCACCACGTATTTCGATACATGTGTCGTAGCGCTTACGGATGTTTCTGATTACGTTCCTTACTTCTTGAGGGCTAATATCTGCACATACCTGTCGAATCCTTGCACAAAAATCATTTCTATCTCTTGAGCGGTTTTTGTTAACCTTTTTTGTGAGAAGTCCCCAGAGAAAAAAGTCCAAAACTGTGAGGTCTGGAGATCTGGGTGGCCACTCTATAAACGGACTACCATGGCCTATCCATCGGTTTGGAAAATGTTCGTTTAGCCATTGCCTCACAGCTCTGGCATAATGAACTGAACACCCATCTAACTGGACAATTAAATTTGATCGTTCATTGATTGGCAGCTCGTGAATAGCATCTCAAAACTCTGTGCTTAAAAATTTTAGAAACCTCTGCGCATTAATGTTTTCCTCAAAAAAGAAAGGACGTTCAATATCCCACACCAGACGTTGATTTTTTGGGAATACTGGCTTTTACAGTTTATTACCCAGTTAGGATTATCCGCTGCCCAATAGCGACAATTCTGTGTTGACACTACTCCATTTGTAGTGAAAGTGGCTTCGTCGGTATACAAAATATTTTTTAGGAAATTTCTATTGTTTAAATATTCCCCTTGGGCCCATAAACGATATTCCAGGCGTCTTGCTTTGTCGCCTTCTTGAAGTGCGTGTAAAAATTTTGGCTTGAAAGGTTTAATATTCTGCGCCTTGAGACATCTCCGAATAGTTTCTCGTGGAATATTCAAATCTAAAGTGGCATTCCTTATACTGGCATTAGGATTATTTCCGAAATAATCTAAAATGATTTGATCATTCCTGTTTCGTCTTTGTACAAGAATACTTTTTAACATCATTTTTGATACTGCAGCAGTGTCATTGAATATTTCATTTATTTTATTTACCGTACCGCAGCTAATACGAGGACGGTCTGGATGTCTCTCAATAAATACTCTACAAACCTCTTTAGCACTTCTAACGTCATCTCCCGAAAGGCGTACAATTTCAATTTTCTCTTTTAGGCTCAATCTTGCAGCCATGACACAAAATAATTCGAAGAACTGTAAGGTAAATATTGTTGACAATAGTACACTTGAATCTTTCACAAGTGTTAAACTGTAATATCATTTCCATTACAACTAAGATTTAAATTGAAATATTAGGTCTTAGTTTTAGTTAATTTGCGTGAAAACTTGAATGTAATTCCGTTATTCTCATTAAAAATATTTACACAATTTGTTTTCTTTTTTATCTGGCGGCACTTTATTGTTGAAATCATGAAAAAATATTCTCATGGCTATATCTGTTGATATAGGGTGTTTTTTTGTGTGACTGTTAGCTGTGTGAGTTTTCGAAGTTTTGAGTTGTCATAACTTTGTTATTAATGAATATTTTGTCATGAAATTTCGGTCACACCTGTTTAGAGGCATTCTGAATCCAGTGGCGTAGTGATTTTTTCAGTAAAAATATCGCTAATAAAAATCCAGATTTTCGACTAAGAGAAAATATCGTAGTATGCCCTGAAACTTCAATAAACATTTCAAATTTTGTCCCAAGGTAGACCTTCCAGACTTGACATTTAAAATGAAAATATATTAAAATCGGTTTACAACTTCAAATTTTAGGGGGGTGTTTCCATTAAAAATGGGTCACACTGTATCTATAATAGACAAGTCTTTGTAATCTCAAAATATGATAACGTGAATAATAAAAAAAATCATCCAAATCCGTAGAAGTGTGGAATGTGACGTCAGCATGACTTTTATTACCCTCAGTAACTGCTTTACTAGAATGGGCACTAGAATCTAGGCATTCTGTACCTTCATCAGCTATAGAAGTATCGACATCCCCCTAGAAGTAATTTTTTATATTTAATGTTGATGTTTGAGATTTTATTTTCACGAAAAGAAAGAAAGTAAATAATAGACAACCCAGCGGCTGCACATTCTATACGTTTCTTACTTTAAGTAAGGACAAACATTTTCTTATTATCTTGATGTTGCAAAATTCAATTGAAAATCATTTTTCAAAAAATAATTAAAAATAGTATGCCCAGGATTTTTTAGCGAACCCATTTTCAACATATTTTCTAATATACTAAATTCATTATAAAATATATTTCATTTTATTATCAGCTCGGTGAAGGTCAATTTAGGTTCGGAACTTAGACTAATTATTCGAACCAGTTGCAGTAGATATACTCGTAGTTTGGCATTATTAACAATACAACTATTGTATTCAACGAAAATAATTTTTTGTGGAGAAAAAATTAGTTTTTTTATCGACCTTTTTTGGGTAATTGTTACCTTCCACAATCTGAAAAAAATATAAAAATTATAATGGAGAACTTTATACAAGTGTAGAAGGGCAAACTTTCTAGTTTATCCTGATAAGTTACTGCGTAAAAATCAAAGTATTTTTCACAAAGAAAAATCTTCTATTTATCAGTAATTTGTCGTATTCAACAAGTTTGCCTATCAAAAAAATTATTAAGAACTAACACTTCTCTTTTACGTTTCGGAGGCCAAAATCTGCCTCCGTCTTCAGAAATGGATAAAAAATTTCGAATATATACGCAGTAATTCCTTTTTTGATAGCTTATTTCTTTACTTCTTCGACAGATGTCAATGAAGTTTTGAAATATGAAATTTTGTCAATGTTGTTGATTGACAACTGTCATTTCGCCACTATCCAAAGTTTTCTTCAAGATGGGTAGCCAAGTACGGTCTATTTCTAAGGAGCTATTAGAGATACAATTCTCTCCAGATAGAGAATATACGCTGATTCTTTTAGCTTACGTCTCTTAGAATGAGGCTCATTGGTAATCTTTCTTGTCCTATTCCATTCCACTGGATGTTCACCGTCTGATTTTAAAATGTGTTCTGATAATTTTGATCCTGTCAACGACACCTTTTACAACTAACGTTATACCTTACATTCCAAAACTATCTGAAAAAATAAGACGAATTGGAAATAGATATGATGTTAGAACTACTTTCAAAACAAAAAATACACTGAGATCTATACTCACACATACAAAACCCAACAACACTGAAGAAAAAACAAAAAATTGTATTTATAAAATACCTTGTTCTTGTAGTAAAAGTTACATTGGTGAAACCTCAAGACCATTGAAAGTGCGTGAGAATGAACATCGAGATTATATAAAAAATAGACAATTGACAGGATAAAAATTATCAGAACACATTTTAAAATCAGACGGTGAACATCGGGTGGAATGGAATAGGACAAGAAAGATTACCAATGAGGCTCATTCTAAGAGACGTAAGCTAAAAGAATCAGCGTATATTCTCATGTCTGGAGAGAACTGTATCTCGAATAGCTCCTTAGAAATAGACCGTACTTGGCTACCCATCTTGAAGAAAACTTTGGATAGTGGCGAAATGGCAACAAACTGATATCGGAGAGTACCTTGTATTACATCGAATGTTTCAGTTGTCAATCAACAACATTGACATAATTTCATATTTCAAAACTTCAATGACATCTGTCGAAGAAGTAAAGAAATAAGCTATCAAAAAGGGATAACTGCGTATATATTCGAATTTTTATTTTTTATCCATTTCTGAAGACGGAGGCAGATTTTGGCCTCCGAAACGTAAAAGTGTTATTTCTTAATAATTTTTTTGATAGGAAAAATTGTTAAATACGACAAGTTACTGATAAATAGAAGATTTTTCTTTGTGGAAAATACTTTGATTTTTTACGCAGTAACTTATCGGGGTAAACTTAAAAGTTTGCCCTTCTACCCTTGTATAAAGTTCTCCATTATAATTTTTATATTTTGTTATAAATTGTGGAAGGTACCAATTACCCAAAAAAGGTCGATAAAACAACTATTGTGTAACGTTTCTGACGCAAAAACTCACCTCCATTTCATCCACTCTGTCCATCGAATAATATGCTACTTGGTATCCATTCAATCCTGAGTGGTTTCTACTCTGCCACGACACAAGCACTGAGAAGGGCTGTATATCTTGAATTCCAAGTTTAATGACCATCGGTTCATCACAAAATTGTTCGGGATCGAGATCGAGAAACACTCTACCCCTAAGTTCGGGAGGGTGTTCGCAACGTAACTCAACAGTGTTGGCCCTTTCAACCAGTTTCTGATGATCACGTAGCCATTCCCATAATTCCTGCGAATCGCAGCTGCAGGATAGTGGGTTTTCTGGAAGGAGAAATGATGACTTTCAGGAAATTATGTCGTTGGATAGTTGGTTTTATTGATTTCAAATAAACAAAGGGTTTTATTCAGCTCGTCCTGTTTATTTGTGTGGGTAAAAATTTAGCAATTGAACTTCCTGATGACATATTGATCTGAAATTTGGTAACTAAATTTAGTTTTGAAGACAATACAATTTAATAAATTCTGAATCATTCTGAATTAAAAATAACCGCAGCTATAAAATGGCGGATTACATATTGTTACACAACCACCTCGATATGCGAATCAAATGACAGGGATTGACTAGGAGGATAATAATAATAATAATGAAAAGAGAAATGAAAATGTCTATGTTTTTTACCACTTATAATTGTAATCAACGTTACTGCAGTTTCGTCATATATGGACATTCTCAAACTAATACAACAAAACTAACAATGATTCATTACATTCGCCAATATATACCATTCAGGTACTTGATTGAGTACCTGAATTTACAGTTCATAATGCGGATGTGCCAATTTAAAAACCGGAGAGTAAATTAAATCGATTTGATTATTTAACAGGTTGCGCCCGCAATTTTCATGCTTGTAAATTTCCAAGGATCCTGAATAATTGGGTTTGCAACCCTTCCTTGCATAGTGCAGAATTTCCGTATCGTTTAGATTCGGAAACTTGTGGTTGCCAACGAATGGTTTGAAAACGTCAAATCATTTTTTCATAGTCTGAAGGACCTTTCATGTTCAGCATACCGTTTTTGGAAATTTAGTCCGCATTGTCTTACATAAATCATGTTGAGTCAAATTGTATTTTAATGAATAATCAGTCAGGATTTCGAAAACAGTTTTTATGCGAGTCCGCGTTACAATTAACTTTATGCCATATAAAAACTCAATTGGATAATGAGAAATATGTAATTACTGTGTTCCTTGATCTGAAGAGAGCATTCGAAACTATTGATCGTAAAATATTGTTGGTTAAACTCAAGCAATATGGGATGAGGGGCAAGGTATAACAATGGCTAAATAACTACCTCCAGCAACGTAGCCAAAGGGTACGTTTCAAGTCTGAAGTTTCGTCTGAGTTAGATAATGATGTTGGCATTCCACAGGGAAGTGTTTTGGGCCCATTATTGTTTCTATTATACATTAATGATATTAACCTCTTTGTGGAATGCGAATTCATTAACCTCTTTGCTGATGATACCTTAATTGCTTGTAGTGACGTCTGCCTAGATACGGCTATTCAAAAAATGGATAATGTTTTACAATCAATTAGCAAGTATTTGAGTTTGAATAAATTGAAATTGAATGTGTCTAAAAGTCAGGCTATGATATTCACAAGTAAATACAGATATGATACCATTAATATTAATAGCCTTAACCTAAACATCAATAATGAACAAATTGAAATTGTATCTAATATCAAGTATTTGGGCTTCCAGTTGGATAACTTTCTGAACTTCAATACCCATTTCAATTATATTCATAAAAACATTTCAGAAAAACTTTATTTTTTCTCTCGTATAGCCCAGGAATTATCAACCGAAACAAAAATCACGGTATATAATTCAATTATTCAGCCGCATTTTGATCATTGCTCATCAGCCCTGTTTTGTTTGATCTTACTAAGCTGAATATGCTACAAAAACTTCAAAATCGTGGCATGAGAATAATTCTGAGAACTAATCGTCTCACCCCCATAAGATCTATGTTAGCAACGCTTAATTGGTTCTCAGTCGAAAAAAGAATGTATTATTTCACAATGATTTTTGTATATAAAATATTGAATAACCTGGCTCCTGTTTACTTTCATACATTTATGATAATTGAATAGAGACATTCACACTTATAACACTCGGGGTGAAAATGACATTCACATTAGCAGCACTGCTTATCGCAGTACTATGAACTCTTTATTTTTCAAAGGTTTCCAAGAATTTAATAAACTACCAGACTTCATTAAAACATCATAATCGTTGAATTTGTTTAAAAAACAATTGAAAGAACTTATTAAGATGAAATAGATATAATACCTAACCTAACCTAACTGTGTTAGGAATCACACGTTAAAAGGTAAGACCTCGTTAGTCCTTAGCTCGCACAAGTTTCTCAACTTCTGAGAGTTGTCGTAAGTATGGGGGTGGCAGCTGATTAACGGAAAAACAGATTTTAAAACAGATTTTTAAAATTGTGATTTTCGTATATTATTGTTGCATTGTATTTCTTTTTTTGTGTTTGTCTAATGTTGTATATATACAACGTTGATTTAATTGGGATATATATATATGTATATTAGGGTTATCTATTTTTAAATAAAGATCTATCTATCTATCTATCTATCTAAACACTATTACATTCCGGACACTTAAGCTTATAAACTCCAGATTTTTCCAACTTGTCGACCTTATCTTTGGCATTGAAAAGAAAATGAGATAACCTGGCATGTGGCCTGAATGCTATTTCCACATTGTTTTTTCTGAAGAAACCTGCGATTATTTCTATTCTTTTTCCAAAATATGTTAGCGTTACCCATTTCTTGATATCTGGTTGTTTGACCTGAGGATATATTGATCTGTGAGTGAATTTCCGGCTTTGTTTCCTGACTAACTTCTGGATAGTATCTGCGTTGAAACCATCATTATGACCTATCTGTGTAATTGTATCAATTTCCCCAGCTAGATTGTCTGCAGACAAAGGCAGTGAGAATGCTCTGTGCAATATTGAATTGTAGGCTGCTAATTTATGACTGTCTGGATGGAAAGAATCGTTTGGGATGGTGATGTCTGTATAGCTAGGTTTTCTGAAAACATTAAACTCGAATTTATTCTGATTGTGTGTAATGACCAGGTCTAAGAAATGTATCTGTTTCTCTATCTCTGTTTCGAGTGTGAACTGAATGTTGCTATTGATATTGATCATGATTGTCATGAATTGGTTCAGCTATCGTGTAGTACCTCTGAAACAGGCAAGAATATCGTCTACATATCTGTACCAAAAATAAATATGTTTTTCACCCAGGTCGGAGTTTACTATAGTGGTCTCCAAGTTGTTTATAAATATGTCTGCTAAAAGTGGACTGAGGGGTGAGCCCATTGGTAAACCTGAATCCTGTTTATGGAATTTGTTGTTGAACTGTAGGTAGCTCTGATTCAGGCACACATTGAAAGCTGTTGAAACTTCAAAGGAAGTGATATAGTCCACTTTGGCTTGATCTAATATTTCTAAAATGAGGGACTCACACTCGTTGAACGGTATGTTGGAGAACATACTCTTTACATCGAATGAAACTAAAATTGAATTATGTGGCGTGGTTTGGTTCCTTATGTTTCTTACTAAAGTCAGTAAATTTTTAATGTTGTGAGGTGGGACGAAATTGGTAATATTTTTGAACAACTTGTTAAGACGTATTCCTAGTTCTCTTACCGGGCTATTTATATAGGAAACTACCGGTCTTATGGGGTTATCCTCTTTATGTGTTTTCATCAGGCCATACAGTTTAGGGCAAGAGGGGTTCATGTTGGTGATTCTCCGTTTCTCTGATTCCGTAAAAATGATTTTAGTATCTGAGAGGAAATTTTTCAGTTCATTTTGACTATTTTTCGTTGGGTCTTTCTTGATGACAGTAAGGTTCTCATCTCGAATGACTGACTCAATTTTCTGAACATATGTTTCTCGTTCAATGAAACTTTCTATGTTTTCTCTTTTCTTCATTATGATTTCCTACCACGTAGTAACGGCTTCATCCATCAATTTACTATATAGTTAGTGAAATATTCTTTACTGAAATTGTCTTTTGTGATCCAGTGCTCAGACAAACACAAAATGTCAACATTGTGATAATTAACCATCACTTCTTTGATTTGAATTGTTTATGAAGCCTTGAACGTTGACATGCAAAAATCTGAAAAAAATATAAAAATCACCATCTATACCAATATGATCAATATTAACAATATCTCTGCTGTGGGAGTCCAAAATGAGACAATCCTCTACATAGTTGTTGTCAGACTTGGACGATTCTCTAAAAAGATGGCCACAGCTACAAAATTACGTACTACATATTTTTTCGCAACTAGATACTTCAATATGGTGACAGAACTTGACCAGTAGTATTACACTTTGAAAAAGAAGTGAATTCAAGATGATGAAGCATTGAGTAACAAAACCAGGAACTGAAAATTCGAAATTAAAATGAGTAAAAAAAATGTTGAACAGTTTTATTGAGAAAAAAAAAGATAATAATTATGTAGATAATTTACTAAAAACTAAGAAATAATTCGGAAGGTTCTAGATTGCAGTCATCACACCATTATCCTCAGCAAATCTACGGTATTGATCAGATGAAAAAATAATGAATTTGTTAGGCGTAGTATTTGTATACCGTGTGACACAGAGTTATGGTACACCCACTTTTTCTACTTTATTTCTCTAGCGATATTCCTGAAACTTGGAACATTGAATATGCTCACTAGACGGCACCTTTTGAAATATTTGTAAAACAAATTCAACTTCCGGCTTTTCCGGAAATGACAACAACTTTTGATTTTCAAATAGGACATCCTATATATTATCACAAGAACGATTAGGGAAGATCATGAGGCATCCAACGATACCAGGTTCGATGGTGTTATCTCTAATGACTACGGAGATATCGCCATATATTCTATCCATACTCTCAATGAGTGTGAGACAGATAGTTGGATGGACCCTCCAAAAAAAGTTTCTCTGTCCTACTCATTGAGCTTTTGTATAAAATAAATGGCGAAATCTCCGTAGTCATTAGAGATAACACCATCACACTTGAAATCGTTGGATTCCTCATAATCTTCCCTAACCGTTTTTGCGATAATATACAGGGTGTTCCTTAAACACATGCTAATATTTAAGGAGGTAATTCTTAGACTCATTTCAAGGAAAAAACGTCTTATGGACGTATGTCCTAAACGCCTAAACTTTTGAGATACAGGGTGGCAAAGTTTTCAAAAATAATCAGTTTTTTAATAATAACTGAGATAATTTTGTAGACATCTTTGGCATATTTGGTACATATGTTCCATGCCTCAAGGCGCATTTTCTGATGTACACAAATTTGTATTTTTTCAAACAGTGGCATCCCTACGGGTTTCGCATTGTATATTTTTGGGGAAAAAGTACTACGCCAATGCTTTCTTTTCAAAATGAAATCATTTTTAAAATCCTCATTCATTTTTGAGAAAATTTGACCTTTTGGTATTTCTCTGTCTGATGCATGATTTTCACTCAAAAAAATAAAAATCGACAGAAAGCAAATTAAGAAATTAGATCAATTATGAAATGAATGAGAATCTGAAAATTGCTTCATAACGCATTAATATTTGAAAACATAAAACATAAAAACGAGTTTTATTTTATTTTGTGACAATAGGTCTAAACGAATAGCACAAATTTGTTAATTATTAATAATACCAAAACTGATTATAAAAATTGTTGGAAGTGGCCACCTGCACTTAGTATGCATGCTTCCGCCCTTCTACGCATGGAATTACGCACCCGTTCAAATATTCCCGGCGTATTTCGTATAGTTTCACACGAGGCAACTATTCGCTCTCTTAAATCTTCTAAAGTATTAACGGGAGTTTTATACACAAGAGTTTTAAGGTGACCCCATAAAAAAAGTCTAAACAGTTGAGATCGGGGGATCTTGCTGACCATTGCTGAGGTCCTCCGCGACCTATCCAACGATTAGGATAAACTGTATTTAAATGGATTCGGACAATTACACTGAAATGAGCAGGGGCGCCATCGTGCATGTACCATATTCGATTCCTTAACGCAAGTGGCACATCTTCCAATAACCCAGGTAAGTCTTCTTCGAGAAAGTGTAAATAAGAACGACCATCAAGGCGTCCTGGTAGAAAAAATGGGCCTATTAGATGATCACCTATAATTCCTGCCCATACATTAACCGAAAATTGGTGTTGGAAATGGGTTTCGGTTATTGCATGGGGATTTTCTTCAGCCCACACATGATTGTTATGGAAATTTTGAATGGCATTCCGAGAAAAATTTGCTTCGTCTGTGAACAAAATTTGTGTCTCAAACTGCGGATTTAGTGCAATACTTTGTAGATACCACTGACTGAAGTTCACACGCTGTGGAAAATCTCTGGGGAGCAATGCCTGCACTCTTGAAATATGGTATGGGTATAACAAAAAATCAACCAAAATACGCCAAACAATTTGATGACAAATATCCAGAGTTCTAGCGATCTTCTTTGTTTCCCCAAGTCGACGATGAATATTTGAAGGTTCGGCTATCTGGTAAGGCACGATTAGGATATCTTTCCTGATAAATGCGCCTGGCTTCTGTTGCATTACCATCGGCAAGGCCATATACGTAATGCATTTGCGCCATTTCCGCATTCGTATAATTTACCATATTTACTGATATTCAGAACAGCGGACTACCAAAATAACTTCAATAACACTTCAAAATCAATCAAAACGCGCTGTGACAGTTTTTAACACCAACACCTTACTTTAAACCAACATCAATATTAGCTACTGACGTTTGTACATACAGAGAATTCGTTTTTTATTGCTATGGTGGGTACGCTGTTTTTTCTGCTTTTAATCTTTAAAAGAAATCACATATCGACAAACTCCATATTTCCAAGAGGTGCAGTAAATACATTCTGCTACACGTCAGTTATTCCAGGATAACTAAATTTATGTTTTCAAAAATTATTAAGCGATGCTGCGTTATGACGTAATTTTAATTGAGAACAGTGCATCTAACAACAAACAAATACCTTTTAGATCCTCAATTATTTTGCAACAAATCTGATCTCTTAGTTTGCTTTCAGTCGATGCACGATACCGCATCAGATTTTTAAGGAATTTATCCTTATGTAAAGCGATTTTTAATTTTTTGAGCGAAAACCATGCGTCGGACAAAGAAAACCCAACAAATCAAATGTGCTCAAAAATGTATGGAGATTTTAAAAATAATTTTTAATTCAAGATAAAGCAGTGGCGTAGTAATTTTTTCGCCAAAAATATACATTTCAGAACTCGTACGTACGCCACTGGCAGAGAAAATTAAGAAAATTGTACATCAGGGAATGCGCCTTGAGGCATGGAACATATGTAACAAATATGCCAAAGATGTCAACAAAATTATCTCAGTTATTATTAAAAAACTCATTATTTTTGAAAACTTTGCCACCCTGTATCTCAAAAGTTAAGGCGTTTAGGACATACGTCCATAGGACGTTTTTTCCTTGAAATGGGTCTAAGAATTACCTCCTTAAATATTTGCATGTGTTTAAGGAACACCCTGTATAGGATGTCCCATTTGAAAATCAAAAGTTGTTGTCATTTCCGGAAAAGCCGGAAGTTGAATTTGTTTTACAAATATTCAAAAAAGTGCTGTCTAGTGAGCATATTCAATGTTCCGAAGTTCATAAATATCGCTAGAGAAATAAAGGAGAAAAAGTGGGTGTATCATAAGTCTATGTCACACAGTATACCCAGGTTACGCTACGTCCAGAGATTTCATTATTTTTTTTTCTATTCAATACCGTAGACTGCTGAGGAGAGTGGTGTGATTACTGCTACCTAGGACCTTCCGAATTATATTTTAAGTTTTAGTATATCATCTACATCATTATTATCTTTTCTCTCAATAAAACCGTTTTGAAAATATTTTGATCTGAACAAATTGCTTACCTTCAGTTCGGAGATCGCGTATTTGCGTTTCCAGTGGCCGGAAGGCATTCAAAGGAATGTTTTCCAAGTAATTTTTACTCAAGTCGAGCGTTCTGAGTTTTTTCAAAGGCTTGAAGGCGTCCCCAGACACCGCCGATATCCAATTCCCGTAAAGGTACAGCTCTGCCAAGTTCTCCAGATGTAGGAATGTGGTCTTGCTGATGCGAGCTATTTGATTAAATGAAATGTCAAGTATCTGAAGTAATTTCAGGTCGGTCGAGAATTCTTCCAATTCTCTCAATTTGTTGTGAGTGAGATTCAGCAGTCGCAAGTGTGTCAAGCCCTTCAATCTTTCTTGCGGCATCAGTTCCAACTCGTTCACTCCCAAGTCGAGGGTTTGCAAGTGGGGTAAATTGCCGAACGCCCCCGGAGACACCCTGGAAATGCGATTTCGCCCGAGTTGTATGTGGAGAAGAGCAGGGAATGTTTCGAAGTCCTTACTGGTTACGATACTTAAATTTGTTGAGCTTATATGAACTTCTTCCAAAGAGGGATATTTATGAGCTACGGCTGTATCGTGTATCCGCACGAGTGGATTCCCCGTTAGATTCAACCATCTCAGTCCGGGGAGAGTATTCTCTGCCAACGCAGAATTCGGGATTTGTTTGAAACGATTATACGATAGATCTACTCTACGCAGCAGTGTGGAATGGTGAAAAAAATTAGCAGGCAGTGCCGCTAAACTGTTACTGCTTAAATCTACGGCGAGCAAGTGGACCAAGTTAGCCGAAGCAAATCCAGTCAGAGAAGATATCATATTATTACTGAAATCGATTTCCTTGAGATTCGGTAGACCATTCAGACGAGCAACGTCAATGTGAGTCACGCTATTAAAAGCGATGGATAAAGTTTCCATAGTAGATATGTTGAGAAAGGCAGTGTAGGGAATGGTTTTGAACAAATTACCACTTAGCTTCAATTCCTTCAAAACGTTCAAACTCAAAAACATGTTGTACCCTAGTTCTTCGATATAATTACCACTCAAGTCTATTTTCAATAAATTCTTGTTCTCAAAAAATATATTCTCCGGAACTTTTCGTATTCCACACTCGTTCAAGGAGATAATTTGCAGTGAGGGTAAATCGTTGAGAACGGAGCTGTGTAAATCACTGAAATTATTATTAGACAGCTTCAACACTCGCAATCCTGGTATATCCAGATGTTCCAAGTCAGCAGAAGTTAGTTTGTTGCCAGACAAATTGAGCTCATTAAGATTATTGAGTCTCCTGAAGGTACCCGGTTCTATAGTTGATATTGAACAATTCAAAAGATTGAGTGTCCTTATAGGTAAACCCTCTTGTAGGATATCGTTATGAAGCACCGCCAGAGGGTTGTGCGATAAGTCGAGGATTCTCAGTTTCTTGAGGTTCGTCATCGCTTTTGGTTCAATTTTGCTCAGTGAATTACGTGACAAGTACAACTCCTCTAGCTCGTGCAGCTCGGCAAAACTTGTTACAGTTATTTGGGACAACCGATTCATACTGAGATCTAGAAACTTCAATGCTTGCATTGGTTCGAACGACTTTTCCTCGATGTGGGAAATGCTGTTATTCGTTAAATAAACCCTTTGTATCATCATTAGATCGCGGAAAATGGCACGGTCTATACTCTTGATGCGGTTGTGCCCCAACCATATTATTTGAACACTGGATTGGCCCACTAGCGAGTCGTTGTGGAGAGAAGTTATACGGTTCGAGTCCAGTTGTATTGAAACAAGAGAAGGGGAGTCGTGCATGAACACATCGCCCAGTTCCGTGATTATATTCCCTTGTAGATTCACGTGTTGAAGACTCTGCAGGGTGCGGAATGCTCCAGATTCGATCGAGACAATTTCATTGTTTTGTAAATGCAGTTCCAGCAGCGACGGCAGGGTTCAAACACTCCTCGGTGTACGGATTGGAGTTTGTTGTTGTGGAGTCTTATCTCACGTAAGTTGAGGGACTTGTCGAAGGTGGTGGGTTCCAACTCCGACAACCAATTACTGTCGAGACTGAGCGATGTCAAATTAGAGTTGTGTTGGAACAAGCGATGGGGGATATGCGGTAAGAAGTTAGAACTCAAATGTAGCTGTGATAAATTAATCAAAGTAGTCAAAGCTTCGGTATCGATACTTCGAATAGCGTTTTGCTGGAGGTAAATCACTGACAAATTCGTTGACTCCGTGAAGGCATCTGAAGGAATCTCGAGAATATTGTTCTCAGAGAGGAACAACTCCCTCAAATCCGGTAAGTGGACGAACAGCCCGCTGATGTAGTGGATGTGGTTATGGCTCAGGTCGATAGAGCGAATTTTCTGTTTTTCTGAAAAGACGACGGGTGCAAATAAACAATTTTATTGTGGCTCAAGTCCAACGACTGCAATTCAAACAACATGGCGAAACTGTCACGGTGGATATTTTCGATGACGTTATAGTACAAGGACAGGGTGCGGATGGCGGGACTGACTCTGAAGGAATGTTCTTCAAGGTTTTCAAAATTATTGAAACTCAGATCTAAGTAGAAAAGTGACGGTAGTCTGGAGTAGGTGTCATCGTCTATGGCGCGGATTTCGTTCCAGGCTAGTCGTAAATGTCGCAATCTCTCGAGTCTTCGCAGCGATTTGATTGGAAAAGTCTGAAGTTTGTTTTCTGCCATGTCCAATTCTGATAAGGAATCTTCTAGACCGGCGAAAGCGTATTCAGAAATCTGCAAAATAATAGAAATACTTTTAGAATATACAGTGTCACACATAAAGTCCGCATCAAATGGGATTTTTTTTTGTTCATCTCTTCAAGCAACTTTTGAAATCTCCATTAGGTTGTGCTTTAAAAATGATGCCAAATGACATGCATATGACCGATCAAGTGATTTTTCTTCCCTGTCAAATTTGATATTTTTTCCAAAAAATGTTCAGAAAAGCAGTTATTGCTCGAAATTTCGAAAATCGGTAAAGAGAAAAGATGATTGTTTTTTCATTTTTCACCCATATACCAATTTTTAGCTCTCTAGTACAAATTTAGTGTTTTTTACAGTTTTCCGAAAATTTGACATTTGCCGATTTCTCAAATTTAGCCAAACCTCAACAAAGTTAGTGCTTCATGCCTAACTTATCTTTCCAACGCATTTTTATTACCAATTGCAATTCTAAATACAACTTATTTCGCAAAAATTTAAAACACCAGATAAAATTATGCCAAAAATGATGCAAAGTTGATACAGTTTTTAAAAACAGATAAACATTTCACTTCATTTCTACTTTTTGCGAAATAGCTTGATACATAGGCATAATTAAAAAATAATATCAATGAAAAGTAAATAATTTATTCTTTACTGCACTTTTCAAACAGTTAAACTTTGATTTACCAATTACGAAAAATTACAACGCAATTAAACTAAGGGAAGGAATTATACGAAAGTAATTTCACATTTACTAAATATCTTTTATGAGGTATGAATGAACCAAATTACCTCAGAAATCAATTTAGATTTTGTTGCCTAGAAAACTGAACCGTAAAAAATTCTAACAAACATCTGTTGAAATTAAGTTATAATTTAAATTAAGAACACTAAATCAAATCGAAACATATGCCTAAACCATGTAAATACCAATAGAAATACAAAATAAAAAGTCACATTTCGGTGTGCCTTCCACCACGTTCAATGCAATCAATTATCCTTTTTAAAACATCTTTAATTGCATTCTTTATACTACGGGGTTTCGTGCTTACAACACATTCTCGAATAACTGCCTCTAAATGGTTTATATCTCGAAAAGGTCTTTGCTTATACACCTTTTGTTTTAAGTAACCCCACAAGAAGAAATCTAGTGGGGTTACATCAGGAGATCTAGGCGGCCAAAAGTGTTCCATATTGCGACTGATTACTTTGCCCCTAAATATTTCCAAAAGACGCTCTTTAACCACCCTTGTACTATGAATAGGTGAACCATCACACTGATACCACACAACATTTCTTACTTGAAGGGGCATATTATCCAAAACTTCAGATACTTCGGTATTCACAAAGTGTAGGTAGTCCGCAGAATTTAAATTATGTCTAAAAAAGTATGGTCCTATAATTTGATCGTTTAATATGTCACACCATACATTCGTCTTAAACGAATATTGATCTCGACATTCGATTACGAAATGTGGGTTTTCTTTTGCCCACCACCTGCAGTTTTGCGAGCTCACAACGTTATTTGAGGAGAAGGTCGCTCCATCTGTCCATAAAATTTGATAAGGAAAATGATAATTTTCTTCTTTTTCCCCTTGAAACCAAAAAGAAAAATACAAGCGCATATCGAAGTCCCTTTCCTTTAATGTATTGATAAATTTCGGTTTATAAGGCGTAAATTTATTTTCGTGTAAAATACGTCGTACAATTTCTTGGTTAACATCTGTTCTATCTGCAATATCTTGAATACTTGTTTTTTTACGTTCTACGACATCCAAACATATTTCAAATTTCACTTCTTCAGTATGTCTAGAAGGCAGATGTGCTTTTCTAAAATTACTCTCAACCGAGCCAGTAGATTTAAACTTAGCCATTATCCTACTAACTCTTGACTGATGAATATTTCTTGCAGGATGTCTGGCATTGAAAATATCAGTTACTTGTCGGTGACCGGTATTCTCGCCGCATATTAAAACGATTTCAATTTTCTCTTGGAGATTCAGCATTTTTAACAACACACTAGACAACGAATAAACTATTTTAAATCTAAAACTGATAAACACTATTTTGAGTTATTCAACAAATGTCATATGACAATAAAATATTTCGCTTTTTCAGTTCAGTTCAATTGTTTCCACAGTACCCTTAGTTTAATTTCGTTGTAATTTTTCGTAATTAGTAAATCAAATTTTAACTGTTTGAAAAGTGCAGTAAAGAATAAATTAGTGACTTTTCATTGATATTGTTTTTTAATTATGCTTATGTATCAAGCTATTTCGCAAATAGTAGAAATAAAGTGAATAATTTATCTGTTTTTAAAAACTGTATCAACTTTGCATCATTTTTGGCATAATTTTTCTGGTGTTTTAAATTTTTGCGAAATAAGTTGTATTTAGAATTGCAATTGGTAATAAAAATGCGTTGGAAAGATAAGTTAGGCATAAAGCACTAACTTTGTTGAGGTTTGGTCAAATTTGGGAAATCGGCAAATGTCAAATTTTCGAAAAAATGTAAAAAAACTAAATTTGTACTAGAGAGCTAAAAATTGGTATATGGGTGAAAAATAAAAAACAATCATCTTTTCTCCTAAACGATTTTCGAAATTTCGAGCAATAACTGCTTTTCTGAATATTTTTTGGAAAAAATGTCAAATTGGACAGGAAAGAAAAATCACTTGATCGGTCATATGCATGTCATTTGGCATCATTTTTAAAGCACAACCTAATGGAGATATCAAAAGTTGCTTGGAGAGATGAACAAAAAAAAATCCCATTTGATGCGGACTTTATGTGTGACACTGTATATTGGAACTCTATCTTTAATCATCGACAACAATACCGTTAGCCTTAAGAAACTATTATACAGTTCATTCCATTTAATTCCTGAATAACTTTTGGTACAATGATTTGCAGAAAAAGAAACACGTCTACCATAATATACAGAAGGACTCATTTTGACATTTATTCACATTTGATGTTACTTCTATCGCATTCGCATAGCATGTCACCAATTTTTTCAAATGTATCACCCTATATAATTCTGCATTGTCAGATGCTTCATGATGAGCATATTTCAACAAAGTATAAAACATATGGTCTGAAGCTTATGGTTTGGGAGCTACAACTTATTTGAGTTGAAAACGAGCCACCCTGAATAACTTTTGGAACGATGATTTCCAGGAAAAATAAAAAAACACCTCAATATAGTATACAGGGCGACACATTTTGCCTACCATTTGAAGTTACAATTGATGTTTCTATTTTTGTGAATTCTTGAGAAGCAGCAATGGTTTATTCGCTTCGAGAACGGATTGAAATGAAGAGTTTGTACTACCAGAATGGAAATAGTGCTAGAGCTGCTGTCCATATGTATATATATATATATATATATATATATATATATATATATATATATATATATATATATATATTCATAATATATATAATATATATATATATATATATATATATATATATATATATATATAATATATATATATATATATATAAATATAAAAGCTCGAAACAAAGAACGGAAAATCATATACCAAATAGCGAACGAAAACGGATACACCCAAAGACAATAGATAAACTAGAAAACAGAATTAAAAAAAATACAGAACAAGGATCAAGCCACCCCAACAGACAAAACAATACAACGATGGACAGCATTTACGTACGTAGAACACCAAACCAAAAAACTAACAAACATCTTCAAACCACTGAACATCAACATCACATACAAGCCGAACACGAAGATAACACAAAAAATAAATAACTATGAAAAAGAAGAAGACAAATACCAAAACGGGATATACAGTATACAATGCTCGGACTGCAACACATTCTATATCGACCAAACCAAGAAAAAACTGATCCAAAGGTACAATGAGCACAAAAAGGCATACATAAATCCAACAGTA
Source organism: Leptinotarsa decemlineata (assembly GCF_025532065.1). Lineage (NCBI taxonomy): Eukaryota > Metazoa > Arthropoda > Insecta > Coleoptera > Chrysomelidae > Leptinotarsa > Leptinotarsa decemlineata. The sequence goes on along the minus strand of NW_027412528.1, from coordinate 13,742,166 downwards.
TATAAATCAAACCTTGCAACACACGCCATACAAAACAAACATAATTTCCCCCCACCAGAGAACATAAAACTCATAAAACAAGTCAACAAGGGAAACCGCATGGACATTTGGGAAAACTTGAACATCCATAAATTCAACAGTCATAAATCACTTATCGAGGAACAAGTACAAATGAAGACCTCACATTCAATATATTAAACAAAGCCATACACATTCTTAGAGATCTAACACAAAGAAGAGATAGACAACAGGATGATCAGTTCAGTTTGAGGAGTGCCAGAAGATGACAGTACTACCAACTGTCGAAAGCGCTCGCAGATAATTAATAGAAAATATAAAGCTTCAAATCGTTTTTGTAGAATTTATATATATATATATTATATATATATATATATATATATATATATATATATATATATATATATATATATATATATATATATATAAATAGATAAGTACTCTTTGATCATTCCCATATTGATTTCAATTTAAGAGCCACCGGTATACAGCTGTTTCAGCCTATTGGGCATCGTCAGTACCGGGCAGGCGGTCCTCGATTGAAGACAAAATGAGAAAAAACCAAGAAAGTACTTGATAAAAATAGCTGCGTAAACGCAAGCGAAACATAAGTGGAACCACCTATTGGTGTTTGATCATTCCCATATTGAAATCAATATGGGAATGATCAAAGAGTACTTATCTATTTATTTTTTGATTTTCATGGAATTATTTTCCAGCAGCTTGACTGCATTAACCTTTCTAGATTTTATATATATATATATATATATATATATATATATATATATATATATATATATATATATATATATGCAAAGCATGATTTTTCTGAAAATTCAACCTCCCATATTTCCTTACCTGTTCTATCGATCTAAAATATTTTCAGCATTACAGCGTTGCCACTTCCATCAAAAAGTCCTAGCAACTTAATTTTTTTTAAATGGGACACCCCGTATATTAATACATTTTTGGAATCGCTCTAGTATTTTAATACTTTTTTGTTGATAATGTCCTATACCTATCTCTATCTGTTTTCGAGATAAAAAATAAATTGTGCTAAATATGGTCCAAAACATAGCCTTAATTGAAATTAAGTACATCAGTACTCTTAATTCATGAAAAGTTGATATTTTGATAATAGTTTGGACAAACTCGAAATATTCAAATAACACAAAGAAATCGACTCCATATCATACAGGGCGTGCTAAAATTACTATTATTTCCATTGTGCATAAAAGTAGTCAAAAGTTCATTTTTCAAAATGAAACCCCCTGTATATTACTTGGTAAATTGAAAGATGATGAAAAATGCTTCAAGATGATATATCATGTCCCTATACCTAAATCGTCAAGTTTTCCCAATAAAGTCGCTTCTTGTAGAAACATTATTATTTCTTAGAATTTGGATTTAGGTAGCAGTGGAATTATCAAGCTTATAGCAGTTCGGTTACATTTATAAGTAATTTACAAAGAGTTATCGATGGTGTTTCGAATAATCTTCCAAAATGAATGCAAATATCGATTATTCAAACGAAGTTCTTATGAAATTATTTATTATACACATGAACAAAGTGATCAAATCATTGTCAGAACGTGTAAAAAATTCAACCAAATGTATCCTGAATTAACACCAATGAAGAGAGGAAATTTGTTAGGTTACAAAATAATTTCCTTAACTATGGCTCAAAGTTTCCAGGGAACAACTGTACCAAAAATCAGTCATTTCTAGGTAAGAAGTAAGATTTTGTGGGCTAAAACATGTGAAAGTACAGACAATAACAGAATAGGATGATTGAAAATAACAAAATTGTAAACAAAATATCACATTTTCACAATAAATGCTGAAAATGTTGTTCATTACATTCTAAACACTTCAAAATGTTTTTTTGTACGCGAATTGTGGTTGCTTTTTCAATTTCCTGGGGATCTAGATCTTCAATACGCCGCACTATTCGCCGTCGCAATTCTTCTTTGGTAGGCACTGGAGTACTGTATACCCTTCCTTTCAAAACACCCCATAAAAAAAGTCAAGTGGCGTGAAATCGGGTGATCTCGGTGGCCAATCCCACGGCCCTAAACGTCTTAACCAACGATCGTCGAAGAGTTCGTCAAGTTTCCTGGAAACTTCCTGGGTGGAATGAGCTGGCGCTCTGTCCAGTTGAAACCATGAGTTCCTATATTCCTCTAAAGGCAAATTTTCAAGAAAACCGGTTACAGTCGTCCTCAATATTTGGAGATATCTCTCTGCATTCGGTGTGTCTTCATAAATAAAAAAGCTAATTTTATTGTTCTTCAGAATACAGAAAACATTCAGGTCAAATTTTTATTGAAATCCAATTTCTTTTGTAACATGAGGATTATGATCAGCCCCAAAATGTTCATTTCTTCTATTGAAAATAATATCCCTCGTAAATTTTGATTCGTCGCTCCAAATTATTTTTGACAAAAATTCCCGATCTTCCTGTGTATGAATCAAAAGGGATTCACAAAAATGCATTCTACGTTCAAAGTCTTCTGCTTTTAGAGCTTGAACTTTGGTAAATTTATACGGATGCATTCCGTGATTTTTCAAAATTCGTTGTACTGAAGCATGTGATACACCTAAATCTTTTTCTGCACTGCGAATGGAAGCTTCTGGATATGCATAAAAATATGCCAAAACGATAACAGTATTGTCCTCATTTGAAGTAACATGTTTTGGTAATGTTGAAGGCGCGTTTAACATGGAGCCATAGTTAAGGAAAATATTTTGTAATCTTACAAACTTTCTCTCGTTCATTGGTGTTAATTCAGGATACCTACATTTGGTTGAATTTTCTACAAGTTTTGGCAATGATTTGATCACACTGTCCGTGCATAATAAATAATTTCATAAGAACTTCATTTGAATAATCAATAATTGCATTCATCTTTGGCGATTTTTTAAAACACCGTCAATAACCATTTATCAATTACTTATAAAAGTCACCAAACTGTCATAAGCTTGATATTTCTATGGCTACCTAGAAATCAAATTCTTTAAAAATTATTTTTGTACAACTGTTATTGAAAATCTTTTTGATAGAAACACTTCAATCAGAACACCTACCAAAAAATTATTTAGAAAAGTTCACACATGCAGTTCGTGCTATTGGTAATATTAAATTCCTGTGAAGTTACTGACGAAGTAGTATTCAGTCCAACTATAGAAAGTCTACTCGATTCAATTAACTTAATTTGCAAGCGGAGAGTGACAAAAATTATTGAAATCAAATTTGGCTATGAAGTAATATGCATCGATATAGAAAATTGTAAATATCTCGAAAACAATCACCTCCAGCATTGTTGAGGAGGTGTACTTTTTTAATTGGAAAAGGTGTGAGAATTAGGTTTTTTCATGGGAAGTACCAAAAGTTCATTGTCAAAAAAGTAAGGGGAATTTGAAATAAATAATGACAGCGCACGCAGTGCTCTCTAGATGTTACATGAAAATTAATACGAAATTATGATTTCCCACGTCAAAAAAACCCCAGGTACCGAATTTTGTGCGAATAACTTTTTCATTTGCGAGAGTTATTTTGAAAAAGCGAGCAAAAAAATTTAATTTTAACACCCCGTATCTCCGAAACGAAGCATTTTTGTACACAAGTTTATATAGACTTTTTTTTTAATTATCTCAGGAATACGTCAATTGAAAATTTTAACGTACCTATGTTACACCCTGTATATTAACTTAAGCCAGTGGGTTCAGTAGTGGCGTGATACGAGTTCCATTTATTCTACAGCCACACCAAAAGGTGGTGAATCTCAATTTGTTAGCCTACATAGCCTTTTCATTGATGATGTGTTGATTAAAACTATACTTAAGAAACTCCGTCAATATTGAATACATTGAATCATGAAAGCTCTAATGAAAAGTAGAAATAACAAACCTGCGTCCCAATGATTTGCAAAGAAAAATATCGAATATAAGAAATATCAAGCCTTCTTTGATCTCTTTCCCAAAACAATTGAGCAAATGCTATCCAACTCACCTTCTGTATTTCATTTCCCTTCATATTCAACTTGATCAAACGAAGTCCGTAAAAGCTGTAACTAGGCAGGTCGTTTATTTCGTTGGCCTCCAAATCAAGTGCAATCAGCTTATTCAGACCCTTAAAAGCTTTCTGCGGGATTTCTTTCAGGCGTCCCGAAACTAAACTGAAAGATTCGAGTTGTGGTTTCAACTGAAACAAGCAGTCGTCGTGCAGCTCCTGTATATTACTTTGAGATATTTGTAAGTGCTTGATGATCGATGTTTCAGGAAAGAAGTTTTTCGGTAGTCTAACCTACAAAATGAAAGTATTTTCAGTATTTAAACGCCGTAGTCTCCTGAAGTAAAGTTTTATATCCCCGATATTTTTTGGGGAATGTAAATGCCATGATTGAGAAAATAAATCATCAGTTTTTCTTCTCCATCGTTCGGAAAAAGAAAGATTTTTGGCTGTCTACTTTTCCGAAACTTCCGAAGAAAGGAAGAAAGTATCAAGCTCAAAATAAACTCTTCACAAAGATGTGAAGATCTTCCGAAGATACAGATGAAAATTGGAGAGAAGCACTCCCAAATGAGTACTTCCATATGAACTTTGAGTTACAAGAAAAAATACATTCGGAACGACTGCTTCAATATGAACAATGAATCATACGAAAATCACTTTCTTCCAAACAACTGATATGCATTTGGATCAGATACCATTCATAGAAACTCTACACATCGTAATTTCATGAATGAATTGAGTTCTTCATCCTATAATCTGGTCCAAATTGGTGGTGAGGAGAAATCTGAAACATCGGATGTCTGACATTGAGGATGACATTGTTCTGAGTAAGTGAAATTTCACCATTTCATACACTGATATATATTTCACTAGTTCGGACTTCCATTGTCTACTATATAAAATGATTTCAAATCCCTGAAATAACTAAAAAAGAAGAATTAAAAATGAATAGCTGAAAATAACAATTATACTAAGCAAAATAAACCTGAAATGAAATAATAGTGAAATAAACTACAAGTAAAAATATAACAATTGAATGAATAAAAACGAAATAAAAATAAAGGAATGAAAAAAGAAAATGAAAATAAAAAGTGTAGTGATTCCAAGTCACGTTAGTTCACGACGTTTCGATTGTTAGTATCTACAATCGTCTTCACTTTCACTTATCCCTGCTTTCCATTTTCCGCTTCACTGGTTCCGTGGGAGATGACCGTTTTGGCGGGAGTTGGCCATTTTTTCGCTTGATGATGGGTTTCCATATATTGCGTATTTCTACGCTGGCCTGGCTGAATACGTTGTTGGACAACATGTATGCGGCTTCCTTGAATTTTCTCCTAAACCAATGTTCCTCTCTGTGCAAGATCTCAGCTTGGGACCACTCGATGTTGTGTTGATGGGTCCAAACATGGTCTGCTATTCCTGATTTGCTGGTTTCCCCTCGTTGTGTGTGTTTCTCGTGCTCGGCAATGCGAACATTCAATGGCCTCTTAGTTTCACCAATATAGGATTTTCCGCACTCACAGGGTATCCGGTAAATGCAATTCTTGGAATCGCAGTCCGCGTTTGGTGGCCTGGTTTTCGTGAGGCTGCTACGGATAGTGTTCCCAGATCTGAAGCAGGTCCTGATGTTATACTTGGACCCAATCCTTCTTATCCTTTCTGATAATCCTCTGATGTAGGGAAGTGCAAGCACTGGTTGTGACGGTTTCTCTTCCTTAGGAGGCCCCTGCTGTCTTCTAGCCAAAGCCTTTTCTACCTTCGCTTTGGAGTAGCCATTCCGTTGAAGATCATTTTTGATGATGTCTAGTTCCTTCTCGAGACCTTCCTTCGTATTACAGAGCCCAAAAGCACGGTCTAATGGAGTCTTGATGATTCTTATTTTAGTCGATTGATGCTGGTTGGATTCGTGGTTCAGATACTGTCCCGTATGAGTGGGTTTTAGGTATACAGATGTTTCCCAGTTAGTGTCGGTCCTCTTCACCAAAATGTCTAAGAATGGTAATTCGTTGTGGATTTCCTTCTCCATTGTGAAAGTGATGGAAGGTCCCACGCTGTTGATGTGTTTCAGGAAGGCGTCTAGTTCAGTATTCCCATGGTTCCATATTATGAAGGGGTCGTCAACATATCTCAACCAGACTCGGGGTTTCTTGTAGGCTTCTTCAATGGCCAGAGTTTCAAACCACTCCATATATATGTTGGCTTTGACTGGTGAAAGTGGCGATCCCATTGGCAGTCCCTCATCTTAGGTTAAGAATTCGTCCTTCAGTTGGAAATAACAGTTTCGTACACAGCATCCTAGTAATTCCATAATTACTTCTATAGGTAGATTCGTTCTCTCTTTCAGGTTCCCGTCTTCGGATAACTTTCTCTATATGATTTGGAGTGTTTCTTCGACCGGAACGTTGGTGTAAAGGCTTTCCACGTCGAAACTAATTACTTGATCTTCCTGTGTGACCTCAATTGACCCTAGTAGTTCGACAAAATGCTTTGAATTCTTCACAAAAGACGATGTTTTTCCTTGTAATGGTTGTATTGAGGAAATAAAAATCTAGACAAGTTTTGAGTAGCCTAAGCGGAACGTCCTTCTTGTGGATTTTGGGTAGTCCATACAAGTGAGGGGGTTTACTGTGGTGCGGTGTTAGCCATGATCTTTCCTTGTCCGAAAAATAGACTTGGTGTTTTTTCAAAATCTGGTACAACTTCCTTTCGATTGATGCAGTAGGGTCCCGTACGATCTTTGTGTATCGTCCCTTCTGGAGAACGGCTTCGATCTTCTGTTCGTAGATAACGGTATCCATTACCACAGTAGCGTTTTCTTCATCTGCATGTAGGATCTTGATAGTGTTGTATCTACGTAGGCCGTTCAGAGCTATACGTTCTTCATTGCTGATGTTAGATGTTGGAACTGGTTCTCGATTCAGCTGTTCTCTAATTTTCTATCTGAACTCTTCTGCCGTACTCTTGGCCTCTGTAATACGAAGGAAGGTCTCGAGAAGAAACTAGACACCATCAAAAATGATCTTCAACGGAATGGCTACTCCAAAGCAATGGTAGGAAAGACTTTGGCTGAAAAACAGCAGGAGCCTCGCAAGGAAGAGAAGCCATCACAACTAGTGCTTGCACTTCCCTACATCAGAGGATCATCGGAGAGGATAAAAAGAATTGATTTCAAGTACAACATCAGAACCTGTTTCAGATCCGGTAACACTATCCGAAGCAGCGTCACGAAAACCAGGCCACCAAACGCGGACTGCGATTCCAAGAATTGCATTTACCGGATACCCTGTGAGTGCGGAAATGTTCGCATTGCCGAGCACAAGAAGCACACACAGCGAGGGGAAACCAGCAAATCAGGAAGAGCAGACCATGTTTGGACCCATCAATACAACATCGAGTGGTCCCAAGCTGAGATCTTGCACAGAGAGGAACATTGGTTTAGGAGAAAATTCAAGGAAGCCGCATACATGTTGTCCAACAACGTATTCAGCCAGGCCAGCGTAGAAATACGCAACATATGGAAACCCATCATCAAGCGAAAAAATGGCCAACTCCCGCCAAAACGGTCATCTCCCACGGAACCAGTGAAGCGGAAAATGGAAAGCAGGGATAAGTGAAAGTATTTCAACGACCTATAAATAGTCATCTCTCAGAGGAATCAGTCCAGTCATCACCCGAAGACGATTGTAGATACTAACAATCGAAACGTCGTGAACTAACGTGACATGAAATCTCTACACTTTATATTTTTATTTTCTTTTTTCATTCCTTTATTTTTATTTTGTTTTTATTTATTCAATTGTTATATTTTTACTTGTAGTTTATTTCACTATTATGTCATTTCAGGTTTATTTTGCTCAATATAATTGTTATTTTCAACTATTCATTTTTAATTATTCTTTTTTAGTTGTTTCAGGGATTTCAAATCATTTCATATAGTGGACAATGGAAGTCCGAACTAGTGAAATTCATCATGAAACAATGTCAATCACCTTCAAACTGATATACATATTGTGTAGCAATCCTGTAGATGATATCTAGTTCAACGGAAAATGGTCGGAAATGTATGCACTAGACTGTTCAAACTTGACCTACAATGTTTTCTCAGAGATACTATTGTATTATTTTGAAATTTCCTTTCCATTAAGGATATTCACTATAAAAACAAGAAAGGGCAATTATTATATTATGACACCTGAATTGCAAAAATTGAAACATAATGTAACTTTGTATATCTCAATTGCTAAGCAGGATGACAACTACAAAGAAATAAGTAAATATTACAGTAAACTATACAGAGAAAAATTAATTTGTGCAAGAAAAGGGTATCATGATTATCAAATTCTGAATTCTGATAACAAATCAAAAACTACTTGACAGTCTTAAATAGTGTGAACAGGTATTTGCCTGTATAAGCTGCCCAGCAGCTTATATGATTGAATTCGATGTTCTTTAAAAGGGTGTTTTTTTAGTTTTTTGATCTACAGTGTGTCTCACTTCTCATGGAAACACCCCCGTATTTTCCGTAATATTCGAGGTAGAAAGGTGGAAGTCTCAGGACTGATGTAAATGCTCAAAATGCACCTACCACCTGAATGGAGTTGGCCAAAGTGATATACACTGTCCGCCACTCGCGATGGAACACCCCATTTTTATGGTAAAACATATTAGGGGGCAAAATAGGCTCAAAATTCCTTCAGATTCGTGATCAGGACTACCAACTTACTACGATAACCTTTTTCTCCTGAAAAACTTTCAGTCCTGAAAAATTCGAATTTGTCTCACTTCTTATGGAAACACCCCCGTATTTTCCGTAATATTCGAGGTAGAACGATGGAAGTCTCAGGACTGATGGAAATACTCAAAATGCACCTACCACCTGAATGGGGTTGGCCAAAGTGATATACACTGTCCGCCACTCGCGATGGAACACCCCATTTTTATGGTAAAACATATTAGGAGGCAAAATAGGCTCAAAATTCCTTCAGATTCGTGATCAGGACTACCAACTTACTATGATTACACTTTTTTCCTGAAAAACTTTCAGTCCTGAAAAATCCGAATTTGTCTCACTTCTTATGGAAACACCCCCGTATCTTCCGTAATATTCGAGGTGGAACGATGAAACTCTCAGGACTGATGGAAATACTCAAAATGCACCTACCACCTGAATGGGGTTGGCCAAAGTGATATACACTGTCCGCCACTCGCGATGGAACACCCCATTTTTACGGTAAAACATATTACAACTCTTCTGAAAAGAAGGTAGGTCACGTATATGATGAATTACTCTCGGTTTGCCTAGACATAGTTATTGTAATCACTTTAAAGAGGGAATTTATAAACTCGTCAAAGAATTTCCAAGTGTAAAGCAACATCTTCTTTCTGGTAGACAGATAGTTGCTTGTACACATGAATTTCATGATTGTGTTTCTTTTCAAGTAATATTTCCAAAATCAGGCTTTGGTAAAACGGTGGTACTTTATTGTATAGTTGGATATCCGATGTGTTCTTATCATAAAATATATTGAAAATGAGAGGATTACCTAGTTTACCATGAAAAAAAAAATTAAGGAATTTATTGAGAAAGTTACTTTACCTAATTCATTTCAATGGCCTCTATAGTCGTTCCCATTTATTATTATTTCTAATGCATTAATTTACCGGATGGACCTCGGAAGTATTATGATTGGACTCCAATCTAGACCGATCTGCTACTATCATTAATAGCTTCTTAATTCACTTGTAACCGATATATAGATCATAATGTCTCGTTTTTATATACGGGGGGCAGTATAAACATTCAATCACTTTTGGCTTTTCTTATTATATTCCGGTAACGTTAAAATTTAATGAATTTAGGTAGAACAGACCATCTCAATAGATCTTAATGGTTCAAAATTGGTAATCAATAATTCTGGAGATTTGACCTCCAGTAGTTTTTTGTTTGTTTTGCAAACGTTCGATACTTATCTGATACATTGGCATTCTCAGGCATTCTATATCGGCACCTGGCGCCCAAATATTGCTATCAACATACTTTGAACCCACCCCGTCTCCACTGTGGTGAACCGATAAATGCTTGTCATAAAAATCGTGACTGCATAAACCCGTAACAAAAAAGGCACGTTACAGGCCAACCCCATTCAGGTGATAGGTGCATTTTGAGTATTTCCATCAGTCCTGAGAGTTTCATCGTTCCACCTTGAATATTACGGAAGATACGGGGGTGTTTCCATGAGGAGTGAGACACACTATATATTTATTTTCCATTTTTCAGTTTCTTATTTTATAAAAGCGTGTTTTTCAGTCTCTTTATATATATTTAATGTAAACTTTGTGATCAATCAGCCGTATATTGTTTAGAAAAATGACCATTGATATTTTCCTTTTCCGGAGAGGGAACCTGAAAATCAGCTACCAAAAATCCAAGGAAAACAGCAGGCGCGCAAAGGAGGGCTACAAATAGGGCAGCAGGCGTGGGTGTTAATAAAAAACAATACTTTTTTCAAATAAAGACATACATGTGAAGTGAGTTCGAATCACATCAAAGACGTTACGTACAGCGCCATCTGCCCGCAAATATATCAAGCAATAATGTCGATATATCAATAATGTTGATAATTCTTTCAAATACATATCCCGAGCTTGAGAGTTACAAACAAACATACATACATAGATACAGGTGAAGCGTGTAGAAATAGATTGTGATTTTCATTATTGACTCACCAGAGTTTTATCTGGGTCATATACACTGAGGCTTTGAATTGGACCACCAATGATTTCCAAGGCTGACTTGAGTGATTCAGCGGTAGCTGCCGGCATTCGAGAAATATCCCATTTTCGAAGTTGAAGCAATGGCAAGACGGATTGGCTGCTAGACTAGGACATTTGGTTTGGTCGGCGAGTGAAGTCGAGCTGACCAGACTAACTAGGAGTATTAAAGTGGCGCCATATAGCGCCATCATGAGTACTTCCTTCTCGATGCCATATTCCTCTCAGGTGGTTGACTTCAATATTCTGAAACACAGGAGTTCAACTTGAGAATTCAAAACTCACATAATGCACATAAGATATATGAATATTATTAGATATATTATTTATGAAACATTGATTGAAATTCATAAAAATAGATCCTACTACATTTTACAATCGCAACAACAGCAGAAACTGAAGTCATTTTTTTTGAATCACTGTTTTCATTCCACAGATGAATATATGTTATATAACTTAGAAAATTCGTGTGACTTCGAGTAACGATTGTTCCCATTTTTAACAGTAGTTGTTTGATGTTTGATTGTATTTGTTATCGTGAACATTGTTCTGTCATAAAAGTATTGTGATATTTGTATATTATTCGTATGTATGATGATATATACTGAATAATACTGATAACCGTTTACTAAAATTGAAAAATAATAAAGAGAAAAACTTAAATCATAATATAATTACATTCCCATTTACACTAATGACATTTTAAATAGAAAATAATTTAAAAATAATTTCAAAATCGTCATTGTATGACAACATGAGCCCAATTGATTTTGTTCTCGATGAAAATAATGTGACGTTCATTATTGATGGCGGATTTCTTCTTCATCATGTTGTATGGAGCAGAGAAGATACTTTTTCTATTATTTTTGATAAATACATGAATTATTTACGAAGGCATTACAGTTCCAAAATAATTGTTGTATTTGACGGATATTCAGACTACAGTAAGAACGTAAAAGCTATGGAGCAGCAGAGAAGACCTGCTGCACTTTCAAAAACGTATGAAGTATGTTTCGATGAAACAATGGTTGTACCAGTTACTCAAGAATAATTCTTATCAAATCGAAATAACAAAGATAAGTTCATTAATATGTTAATTGAAAAATTACAAGCTGCAAATATTACTACTAAACAAGCCAGAGATGATGCGGATGTTCTTATTGTTGAAACTGCAATTGAAGAATCAAAGTCTAAAAAAACTGCAGTTATAATAGGACAAGATATTGATTTACTTGTCATTTTAATTGGGCGTACACTGTCTTACGAAAAAGAAATTTTCTTTAAAGAAGTTGGGAAAGGTAATGTAAAAACGGAGGTATACTCGACTAAAAGTTTTGATAATTATCCTCATTCCAAAAAACATATTTTATTTCTGCACGCATTAAGTGGCTGTGACACAACTTCTGCGCTTTTTAAAAAGGGAAAAAAATCATTTTCAAAAGTTTTTGAGAAACTGACAAATTTGGATGAAATAGCTGCAGCATTTGAGGAAGAAAATTGTTCGGCCCAGAGATTATTAGAGAGTGGAACTCAAACCTTATTGGCAGTCTATAATGCTCCGAAATCTGTGAAAAGTCTCAATCATCTTCGTTATATGTATTACGTCAAGTCTACAAAACTTAATAAACCTGTGCAGCTTTCAAATATTCCACCAACAAGTGCAGCTGCTCATCAACATTTCAACCGTGTTTATTATCAAGTTCAAACTTGGTTAGGACATGATTTGCAACGCGAAACGATTTTCTGGAGCCTATCATGACAATTTCACCACCTGCTCCAGAAGATTTGCTAAATACAATTTTCTGCAACTGCAAGAGTGGTTGTGGTTCGCGATGCGGATGCAGGAAAGCGGGCTTGCAATGCTCTTTAGCTTGTGGCCAATGTAATGGGCAAGCTTGTCTCAATGCTCTACCATATCAGAGCGACATTAACGAAGATGGAACCTTTGACCCCGAAATCATGAAAGAACTTGAGACAAATGTCGTTAAAGACGATAATGAAGACCAGTTTGAAATTTACCAGCAGCCAGAAGACGACGATGAAGAGGAAGATGATTAAAATTATAAATTGTAGTTTTTGTACCCTTTATTCCATTTCTTTACTTTCAATAAAAATAAATGTATTCAATGATATTTTTCAATAAAAAGATTAATTCATAATTTATTTGTTTTTTTTTCATCATGTAAGAAGTTATAAATATTAATTAGGTTAAAATTGAAATATAATTCCTATAATTTCATTAACAATTCTGCAATTACATGGGCAGGTAAGTGTTGTTAAATAAATTAATACTGAATAAAAAGTGGATGAGTTAGGATAAAATATAATATAATAGTTAATAAAAATTGACAAATATTTATAATCATTGATTTATCGATAGTTCATCAACTATATATGGCGCGTTTTAGACCGGAGGCGCCGTTGACCTGAAGTGATGCTGTGACCGCGCGCTCTCCGCCCTCTATCTCGAAAACGGTTCACCGTATAATGGTGAACAATTCTACAATATTGATAATAAATATAAATAGCAAAAAACCCATAGGAAATGAGATATTTCCAAAAAAAGCGCAAAAAACCGATTTTTGTGACCTTTGACCTTGAAATTTAATAGTTGCTTACACCCTACCATATGTAGGTTTTGAGACAACTTTTAGGGTGTCAATATACAAGTATTTACAGACTTACAGCTGGGTATCTCGAATTCCGAGGTGAACTTACTATAATGACTGGACTAGTTGTCTTTCAGCTATAATATTTTCTACCATCGCTTTGGAGTAGCCATTCCGTTGAAGATCATTTTTGATGATGTCTAGTTCCTTCTCGAGACCTTCCTTCGTATTACAGAGCCCAAAAGGTCTAATAGAGTCTTGATGATTCCTCTTGATGATTCCCCTACGAACAGAAGATCTCTTGTGTGAATAGGTGTAGCGTAAACAAGGCTTTTTAGATGCCCCCACAGAAAGAAATCCAATGGATTTAAATCCGGAGACCGCGATGGCCATGAATATGGCCCACCTCTACCAATCCATCTATTGTGGAAAATATGGTTCAGATGGTCACGCACGATGGTCAATCGGTCCTGTAGAACGAATGGTCCTATAAGATGGTTTCCTATGATACCAGCCCAAACATTCACGTTGAATTTCCGTTGGTGTTTGGTTTACAATATCCCATGGGGATTTTCTTCGGCCCATATATGGAGATTATGAGAGTTGATAACTCCATCTCTACTGAAACCTGCTTCATCAGTGAATAAAACTCGAATAATAAAAGTCATATCCTCTCTTTGCCTATCCATGAACCAATTGGCATATTCCAGTCGTGCTGGAAAATCTTGAGGTGTCATGGCATGTACCTTCTGGATGTGAAATGGGTGGAGCAGTTGTTCCCTAATTATTCTATGAATAGTGGACTTGTATGTATGGAACTGTTCTGATAGATTTCTGATGCTCATTGAAGGATCATCAGCGACGGCTTCCAAAATATTTTCCTCCAATACAACGGTACGTACAGTCCTAGGAGCGCCCTCACCACCTCGTTTTGGCAAAACTGTACCTACAATAATATCGAAATAAAACAACGTGCTCAAATTAATTATCAATTATTACATACCTGTCTCCCTCAAGCTGCGATCGACACGCTCGAATGTTTCTCTTGACGGTACCGTTCGATTGGGAAAATGCTCGGAATACAGACGACGAGCTTCTGCAGCATTACAAAATGCTCGTCCATAAAATACATGCATATCTGCATATTCATTGAATGTAAACTGTTCGGCCGTATCAAAAAAATTCAAAATATCCTATAGAATATTGACAATACAATGATAGTCATATGACAACGCACCACTCAACAAAACAAAATCGCATTCCAGTTTCTCATTTTTTATCAAAACTTTCTAAAAGGTTTTTTTGTCAACATCTGTGAAAGAAATGGAACATAATTATTCCCTGGATATTTTTCACCTGATCATGTGCAGCCGTTTTTGTAGTTCATTCGTTTGCTTTTTATTAGTATAGTAAATATTTTTTCCGATGTGCGTTTTTTCAGCTAAATTTAGATTCGTGTTAAAGAATTTCTCCCATAAAATTATAATTATCAGTGAAACTCCTCAACAGTTTAGCGGTGAAGAAGAATTTGAAACATTCGAATGTTGAGTTTCATGAGATTCAGATAACTGATCAACACGAAACGTGATTATTCCACACGTATTATGTACATACAAAATATGGAATGAATTCGATATTTCATGGTAGAGTAGCTTGTTAGTTTGAAAACACCACGAATCTACAGAACTTGATATTTCTTTTGAAAAAATATCCGCTATCACAATTGTGACTTAAACTTCCGTATAGGTACTGTACTTTTTGTTTACGACTTCATTTTAGCATACTTTGTATTATTCCTGTTATAAATGTTGTTGAATTAACGTTATCATTATTATTTCTGCTTTGATAATTATTCATTTCAAATAATGGTGGACGAGCGGGTTTGATGTCGTCGAGTAGAACTACATTTTTATCAAGACTCGTTGCTCCGATCGACTTTCCACACGAGTACTTTTATTCATAAAATTGTCCAAGTAACCTTATTTTGTTGAAAAATATTGAAAAATATCTGTCATTTCAAAGTTTTGGGGTGTGGACCATCGGGGGTAGTCCGTTCCTGACTTTGTAGCAAAACAACTGACTCCTGCATGGAAGCTCATCGACGGAATTCATTTGTTTAGTCAATTACCAAAATTTGGATGATTTTGAATATTCACTTGAAAAGTTATCAAAGAAAAACATTTTTCATTTTGTAACTTCGAGGGCCCGTAACTTGGTTACGAAGACTTTTAGGAAAAAAAGTTATATGAAGTACTGGTGATATTTTGACCCCATCTATACATTCCCGAGAGGAAAAGAGGAAGTCCATGGACACCCTGTATACAGGGCTTTTCATGATGAGCGTTAATTAGCCGTTTCTGGCAAACTATTCAACGGATCAACCTGAAAATTCCACAGTATGCATAAGTCAATATGACCTACACGCCTAAAATATTTTAGACGAAGCGACGTTGTCGCTTCTACTATAAAGTAGCAGCTTCTTTGATTTTTCAAATGGAACACCCCGTATATAATATCATATTATGATTCATTATCACTTTGTCAACAAATTCATATACTATTTTCCTATACCTATCTATTACCGTTTAAAAGATATAAATTAATTTCGATATTTTCTTTTACCAAACATGAACTTTTATAAATGCTGATAATCTTGAACTCTTTTGCACTAAAACGATCGAATTTGAAATGGAGTGGAGTGATACTATGAGGATCTTCACTCCGAGTCATATTTTCATTTGCCTCATACAGGGTCTTCAAAAAATGCAGATACTTTGATCTCATGAAAAAATGAGTGGAACTCAATTTTTTCAAATGGAACACCCTGTATATTTCAACAATTTTGAGCTCTACATCCAATTTTAGATTAACTTTTTTCAAATAATACTATTTCCATTTTGAACCGTTTTCGAGATAAACTGTTTCAAACGGAAATTGACATGGTTTCCTTGTTCATCACTCATTTTTGTAAAACAGATTTCGTTTGATGTTTCTCAATTAGTTACAGATAATACAATGAAAAGATAATTATTAAAATACTCCTCAACCATCGAATGAAACTTCTCTTCAAACAATAGTTTTATTAACGCTGAAACACGAACTGAAAATAATAAACCCATTAATTAATGAGTTAATTCAATCGTCAGTGTATTTCAGAATATGTTCAAACACATCTCCACCTCTACTTTAACAAACATGTAATCTCTTCAAAAGATTGTCATGTGTAGCGCTTCTGATCAAGTCTGGAGTCAAACAATTGAAAGCAGTTGTAACTCTCGATTTCATATCTTCCATTGTTGTTATTGGAGTAGAGTAAACCATATTTTTAATGAAACCCCACACGAAATAATCTAATGGATTGCCATCTGGTGTTCTAGCAGGCCAACGAAAAGGTCAATTATTACCAATCCATCTGTCTTCGAAGATTTCGGTTAAAGCTTCGCTGACTGAATGAGAATTATGGGGTGGAGCACCATCCATTTGGTACCATACACGTTCTCTTCCTGGTCTATTATTTAAAATCATTTGAATTCCATTCCTCAGTAAATCTTCATAATTTGATGCATTCAAATTATCATCATAAAACTCGATATAAAAAATTGACTCATTCTTTATGGCACAAAATACATTGAATTGCCATCTTTCTTGAAAACCCCTTTGGCGGACAACATGGGGATTTTCTGGCGCCCAATAATGACTGTTGAGTCTATTGAAAACTCCATTTTTTGTGAAGTTGGCCTCATCTGTCCATATGATATTGTCAAGGAAATGTTCATCCTCTTGAGTCTTGACAAGTAACCATTCAAAAAATTCCACTCTACGAGGAAACTCAGTTTCTTTCAAATGTTGGACACAGAAGAACTTATAGTGATGCCATTTGTGCTTATTAAGACTTCGACAAATTGTCACGTAGGGTATACCTATCTCCCTTTCAGCCTCATGCAGAGAAGCATTTGGAAATGCATGAAAGTATCCCAAAACTGTTATACCATTGTCATCATCATCCACTTTAGTCTTCTTACGAATGATTTTTGGACAGAAGGTTCCATTCAACCTACAGTTTTTTAGTAGTCGATTTATCACATTATTATTCGGCTTCGGAAGTTGTGGATATCTTTCATGAAATACCTGGCATGTTCTACTTGCAATTGTATTGCACTCACCATAAATTATTAATAAATTCAAGAAATCTTCATTACTGTAACCTAATCTTGACATTATTCTATTATAATTGGTAGCTATCACAATCAGTCAAAACCATCAACGAAAGTCTGACGTTAAATAATTGGTTTATTTATTTTTCCAAAGCACACTATTGAAAAATATTAATGTGTACTGTTGTACGTTGGAGACCAATACCTCAATGTATACAAATTGTAACTTTTTCTAAGGTAGGTACATACCAATTTCGAATTGACTGATCTGAGACAGTTAAAAAACTGGATCAAAAAGAAATATCACTAAGTATAAAAAAAAATGTTGAATATCCAAAATAAGTGATGAATTCAAAAAAACGAGCAAGAAAACCACGTCAGTTTCAGTTTGAAACAGTTTATCTCGAAAACGGTTCAAAATAGAAATAGTATTATCTGAACAAAGTTAATCTAAAATTGGATGTAGAGCTCAAAAATGTTGAAATATACAGGGTGTTTCCTTTGAAAAAATTGAGTTAAACTCATTTTTTCATGAGATCAAAGTATCTGCATTTTTTGAAGACCCTGTATGAGGCAAATGAAAATATGACGGCAGACATTATCAGTGATAATTAATCATCATAATCGGTACTGAGCATGTCACGAATTTCTACCAATAGGCTGTACACTTCACACAATGAGAAAATTTGTTAGTTCGTCAAAAATACCAGTTGTTATAATTAAACTGGTTCTATCAATTCAACTCGTCTACTCTACTGTTGATTTATTTTCAATTGCTGACTCGAACTTCCCAATTAATTAAATTATTATTTACATTCGCTTGGGTTGAAATCTACCAGAGCTATTCTCCTCATCTTCCGAATTTCTGGTTTACTCGGTTAACAGAGAGAATATTTTACCTGTTTTCAAAATCACAATTATAATTCTCGTTTATACGAAACTGAATTCAATAATTCTTTGTTATAGAAAGTAAAGAAAAACGAATGTGATGCAATTTTGTTGTCCATGAAAAAGTCCACACAAGAAACATCATTTAGGTCGAACCTTAAAGACGGAAAAACTCCTCAGTGGAGAATGGAGAACTTTTTACAATTCGATTGCACTAATGGAGGCTGGAGATTGGAATCATCCACATCGAACATGGAACTTTTCTGTTTTTATTCAATGCTTTGTTTTCAGGAGTTCTTTCCAGTTTAACTATCCTGTACTTGCAGAGAATATGGAATCAAATTTCATCTGAGAATGTGAAAACTGGGATTGAATACATAAAAACAGACAAATTTACATTTTGGGTTTATAAATACTATATTTCAGAAAAAATCGATTCATTTCTGAATCAAATTGTTGATGTTGATGATTCCAAAAGTAGGATTGCATTGAATCCCAATATTCTGCTCTTTCAACTAACACTTCCCAATCAACAAAGAGCAACTGAATTATAATTAAAAATCTTTGTTTCATGAAAATATACCGGGTGTCCCACATTTTATGTGACAGGCAATATCTGGTTTGTTGAAGGAGATACACAAAAATGTTTCATACAAAAGTTTTAGGAGTTCATGAGAGCTATATTTTGATATAATTTTTAAATATACAGGGTGTTTGGTGTAGGTGCTACAGACCAAAATTCCATTTTTTAAAATAGAACGCCCTGTATTTCATTACATATTCAGATGCTACGTTAAATTCTGATATCATTTCATGTTTGGTTTTTGAAATTCGGTTACGGCGTTGTTGAGTTATTGCACTTTTCTTTAAATATAAAGTTTCAAAAAAAACTTATTTACTCGTACACGAATCCAGTCTATATCTTTTATTAAATTGAACTAGACTACTACTGAATACAAACCATTATTCTCACTTCTACGATACGATATCGATATCAGTTGAATATAATATTGAAATTCTTGAGAATGTGACTAACTTGAGGGTGAATTGCTTTATATTGCACAATTTCATCAAGTAGCTTATGCTTGTTGATGCCATAGTAACGAATGTTGTTGAATTGTATCTACTTGTCAGTTCGATTCAGTGATTCTTTGCAAAACAGTAACTGTGTTCTTTGTGCGAAAACTCCAGTATGCCTTTCGCATTTAGTCCAAGTAATTGCATTGATATGTTATTGATTTTTGGGGAATGTCAGAAAAACTGCCGTCAAGCACAACGTCTATACCAAGAACGTTTTCCAGATAGACCCATTCCGTCACGAATGACTTTTTCGAAAGTTGTAGAAAAATTGCGAACTGGGTCATTTCCTTCCACTATAAAGCATCGTCATCATACGAGATCTGTTAGAACTGAAGATTTAGAGGTCAATGTGTTGGCTTATATTATTATTCATCCACATGTTTCTATCCGTACTCTTGCAGAAGAAGTCGGTGTGAGTAAATCTAATGTACAGAGAATTCTGAAAGAAAATAAATACTACCCATTCAAAATTCAGTTGGTACAAGGTTTGAAACCCACGGACTTTGAACGACGACTTGAATTTATTGCTTGTATTCAGGTAATATTACATGAAAGTCCTAACATATTCAGTCAAATTTTGTGGAGCGATGAATCGCGATTCCACAATAATGGAGTTGTGAATCGACATAACAGTCACTATTGGTCTCAAGAAAATCCCCACGGGGTCCGCGAAAGTAATTTTCAAACTACTTGGGGTATTAATGTATGGTGTGGATTGTTCAATGGCCGCATCATAGGACCTTACTTTTTCAATGAAAATCTCAATGGATTGCGATATTTACATTTTCTAGAAAATGATTTGATCCAGTTGATGGAAGATATTCCCATAGCAGAACGACAAGGAATTTGGTGGCAACAAGATCGTGCTCCTCCTCACAATTCACAGGTTGTTACTGAATATCTGGATAGAACGTACCCAAATAGATGGATTGGTAATAAGGGTCCAATTCGGTGGCCGGCTCGTTCCCCAGATTTATCACCGCTTGATTTTTTCCTATGGGGTTATTTAAAAGACATTGTTTTCACTACTCCCCCTTTGAATGTGGATGATCTGAAAATGAAAATTCGACTAGCGTGCAGTGATATTACGCCTGATATTATAAGAGCGACTTGTACGAGAGAAGTGATTCGACGTTTCGAAGCCTGTATAATATCTAATGGGCATCACTTTGAACAATTTTTATGACTTATTTCTAGGTACCTACCATTCTTATGAAATGATTTATCAAGTTATATTATTTACATTGTTATTAATTAAAGATTTGTTTTCGAATACACCTCTTTCAATTTCGCAATTGTTTCATATTCAAAATGATTCCTGATCGAATTCCACAACTCAAAATTGAAACTATTACTTCGAACACCCAAAATTTTGACTAATTTTCATGTGATCTGATGCAGAGGGAATAATTGTATGAGATATTTTCAAAAATAATAGTCGTTCTTAAGACTTTACATTTTAAGCAATAACTCAACAACGCCGTAACCGAATTTCAAAAACCAAACATGAAATGATATCAAAACTTAACGTAGCATCTGAATATGTAATGATATACAGGGCGTTCTATTTTAAAAAATGGAATTTTGGTCTGTAGCACCTACACCAAACACCCTGTATATTTAAAAATTATATCAAAATATAGCTCTCATGAACTCCTAAAACTTTTGTATGAAACATTTTTGTGTATCTCCTTCAACAAACCAGATATTGCCTGTCACATAAAATGTGGGACACCCGGTATAGTTCTGATATAAAGAAAGGCACACCTTTGGAGGCTAAACCGTTTCGAAAACTGATAGGATGCTTTATTACGTTTGTAATAGAAAGGAAAACCACTGCGGTATTTTGTCGTTTATTTGAAATATAACGTTCTCCATTTCATGCACAAATATCATGATCAATTTTGTCTAAGCCCCATCGGGAAAATTAAACACGTTTTTCAACATCTTTTCCTCTCAACTCTTGCATCAATTGCATGTGGTAAGGATGTAATTTACTTGCTCGTATCATTCGAGACACGCTGATTTGGGAAAACCCTAATTCCCTGCCCAGGTCTCGGGTACTCACATCGGGGATTTTCAACAGAGCGAAAAGAAATTTGAAAAATGTATTCTTTTCATTTGTACCAGGGCAGACACTTTCGAACTTCTCGTGATTGACATTACCAGTTCTTTCAAATATTGTTTATAGAGCCTGAAATGCCCTTCTATCTGGTTGTCTTCTTTCGAGGGACTTCTCTTTGTAAATCCTAAATGCAAGGAGACAGTTTCCGTCACTTTCCAATGCCATCTGCACCATATCTTCCAATACAAAATTCATAATGAAAATTTTTTGCCAAAAAAATTATCCTATCAAACTTGTCTATTTCTAGTCATGTGTGTCGAAATAACCAATGAAACCATCATTACACTGATAACTACCCATGGATAGTTTTCACGGGTAGTTATCACTTATGTCATGACATTGCTAAGCAACCAACACAATAAAGTTGTTTGACATTTCAGTAATTCAATTTATTTCGAAAATGTCACTTCCTCGCTTTGGTGTTCAAAATGATGCGGCAATTGACAAAATCATTGAAGAAAATACACCAAAAAATACTGTCAATAGTAAAAAATACACTTGGAAAATATTTATGGAGTTTTGTGACGCCAGAAAATATGAATTGGATGGAAATCGTACTCTCGAAGAGCTTGCATTAATACTCAAGGATTGGGCGATTAATATGAGAAAAAAGGATAGCACAGAGTTTAAGGAGGCTACTGTTAAAACCGTATGGAATATAACAAGCAAATTATTACAAGAAAAGTATTACAAGGAGTATAATATCATGCTAGACCCCTTTAAAAGTGTTGCATTCAAACAAGCGCGGAATGCACGCGACGCAGCACGAAGAAATTTACAAACAGATCCCACTAAACGCAAAACGAGCTCAGTACCATTAACTTCAAATGAAATGAGTAAAATTATAAACTTTTGGGATGAAAATATCCCTATAGGACTCCTACGCAAATTTTATCACATAGCAGCGGTGGAATTGGCTTGGAGAGGTGGTGAAGGTGCTGCTTGCTTAGTTGATTATTTTCATATCGAAAAGGACAACAATGGATCTCCAACTAATAGGATAGAATATAATCCAATTTTCAGTAAAACCCGCCAAGGGGGTTCAAAGAACTGCGCCTCTAGCAAATGGTTAGTTCAAAACAGTGATAACAATGCTTGTCCTGTCAGATTATTCATTAAATTATTATCAAAACGAGGCACAAATATCAAGACAAATAGACTATTTTTAAGGCCAAATCGTCACTGGAAGACAGGAAGCGATAACTGGTATGACAATATGCCTCTGGGTAGAAATATAATCAACGGATGGACGAAATCTTCTGCTGAAGTAATTGTCTTGGATACGAAACAGAGGAAAATAACCAATCACTCTAAGAGACTACATACACTATGCGATTCCCTGCAGGCCGTCGCCTCAACAGGCGATCGTAAGACCAATATCGCCGACTTCCATACACTAGCAGTCAACCGCCTGCAGGCGGCCGTACTGAACTGCAGATGATAGCCTGAAGATAGCCCACACTACAGTCTGGTACCTGCAGGCGGATTGTCGGTCAATGAATCAGGACTGCAGGCGGACTGTCGCGGCCAAGAAACAGGACTGCAGGAGATCCCCAGTTTATCACCATGCTCCGTCGGAAACGTTGCGCGTTTGTTTTGTTAGTTCTTGGGGAACCCCAAGAAAAAAGGGTCTGGGTAAAAAGTTGGCTGCGAGATAGAGAGGCTAGCTCTCACATGTCGTTGCTCCGTGAACTGAGGCTGTCGCACCACGAGGATCTGATGAATTATCTGAGGATGAGTGAAGAAAATTTCCAAAAACTTCTAAATTTGGTTGCATTGAAAATCAGAAAAATGGACACTCATTTGCGCCAGGCTATCACTGCCGAAGAAAGGTTGACTGCATCTCTGAGATTTTTGGCAACGAAGATCTGAAGTTTCCCACGTGAATTTCACCTCAAGTACTTGGGAAAATCATATCCGAGACCTGCAAA
The DNA here is from genome assembly GCF_025532065.1 of Leptinotarsa decemlineata. Lineage (NCBI taxonomy): Eukaryota > Metazoa > Arthropoda > Insecta > Coleoptera > Chrysomelidae > Leptinotarsa > Leptinotarsa decemlineata. Next base: position 13,718,575 of record NW_027412528.1, on the reverse strand, counting down.
CAACTTTACCTGGTGCTAAAGGATTCTTATTTGAAGGTAAGATTAAATGAAAAAAAACTTCATTCATCTTATTATGTTTTATTTTGCTCCATTACATTTAAAAATTATGTAAGCAGATATGTAATTGTGCATTGGAAATTATTGAGAAAAAAATCAGATAAGTATTTTAAATGATAACGGAAGTATTTTAATAATGTATTTTAATAAGTATTTTAATAACGGAAAGCTAATGCGCTTTTAAGGACAACTATTTTCAGACAACTACTTCAACAATAACAATTCAGACAACTGGTTATCAGAGTCAGCATCAGCAGATACCAAGTATTTGTTTGTGGTACTTCCCCCTCCAGTTCTCGGATTGAAGTTGTTAGTAGTCTGGAAGAGATTTTCATCTTGACCAAAGGAGCAGGGAATCTGTGTTTCTACTCAACGAACTGGTGTTTGCGGCTGTACGAACTTGAGACCGAGGAAATCAGTTTCCTCTTGAAGCCTTTCCTTCACACCATGCATCAACACTTTCCTAATTGTGGAAGGGCCATTGATGGGAATCATATCAGAATCAAAAAACCTCCAAACAGTGGCTCATATTTTTATAATTACAAGGGGTTTTGCAGTATAGTTTTGATGGCAATCGTTAACGCAGACTATCAGTTCATATACGTAAACGTTGGCTGTAACGGCCGAGTCTCTGATGGAGGTGTAATTGAATGTACCGGTTTTTATACGAAGTTACTAAACAAAAGTCTGAATTTGCCACCGAACAGTGCCAACAAGGCAAACCTCAATTTTGTATTTGCAGCTGACGACGCTTTTGCTTTGCATGAAAACGTCGTATCCACAAAGACAATTGACTTATGACCAGCGCATATTCAACTACCGTTTGAACAGAGCTCGCAGAATAGTAGAAAATGCTTTCGGCATTCTGTCAAGTCGTTTCCGGATATTTCACACAGAAATCAACTTGAAACCAGAAAAAATAGATTTCATTGTGCTAGCAGCGTGTGCTCTTCATAATTTTCTGAGGAAAGAAGCAAAACCGTTGTACATGCCAGCAAATTCACTCGATGTACATTACACTTTGTGTAATGGCATGAATAAATATCTATCTATCTATCTATCTATTGATAGTGGGGAAGTTATTCGAGGGGATAGGGATGAAGATCAGATGATGGGTCTACGACAGGGATATAATACACAAGTTTCGTGTGAAAAAGCAAAGGAGAATCGTGATAATTACAAGAACTATTTTGTTGGAGAAGGTGCAGTTTCCTGGCAAAACAAATTTGTCACCAATTAGGGTGAGAGGTTGAAATATTATACTGTGAAAATTTGTTTGTACTGTTGTATGTATTTGATATGAATTAAAGAATAAATTAGAATAGAATAAAAATAGTAACTTACGAGTTGTGATTCCTCACTCCCAATCGTCGCTCTAGTTTCTTCATGGTCGGCTGTAAACAATAGCAAGTCGAAATACCACAGTGACGGGGTATACGCGTCATCTCCCGATGAGCCCGACTTTTGCTGTTTTACTTTCTTCAACTCTTTACGGAACGCACATCTCAAGTTATTAATTTTTTTTCACTGTGTCAACGGTGGCTGACGGCACAGTTTTTTGATACAACTTCAACAACTCTCCGTACGCCTCATCCCGCGATCTTTTATTTGCGTAGGAATCGTCCTTGACTTTCCATAAACAGGGGTAGGCCCGATATAATTCAATAAATGCGGAAATGAAAGGAGGTTTCCCGTCCATCTTTCCCCGTCAGTCCAATCTCGGCTGGTGAATGATCTCACGAAAATTATCTGACGCAAAACTGATGGAAACAGTGACAACAGATCGCTTGCCTGCAGGCTAACTGACAGTGTATGGTGGGGGCTGCATGAGATCATTATCGGACAGGTCGCTGCCTGTCGCGAATCTCTCATCCTATCCCCGCCTGACCGGCGACCACACACCTTCAGTCCGGGCGAACTGCAGTCCATTATCTTCAGATCAACTGATAAATGTGTGGGCAATCCCGATCTACAGCCTTACAATTATCTTCAGTTAAACTGACAGTGAATGGGGCGCTTAATAGAGCAACTGCAGTCAGTCAACTAGCTAAGAGTGGAGTTCAAGAACAGCAATTGTTGAAAATTACTGGGCACAATAATGGAAATTCCATAAAACCTTATTTGAATATTGATCAGGAACATCATAACCAAATAATCAATAGTATGCGTGGAAACACCTATGCAGTAACCGAGGCAAATACAGCAAGATCAACGGAATATCATTATACGAATTGTTCTTTTAATAACTGTGTGTTCAATAAATAATTTTGTTCGAATTGCAAAAAATTTTCTCACCGAATATCCCTCGAACATTGATAAATAACTCATAATTTTATCACAACTTCCTCAAGCACGTTATTTTAGGTAACATCCCTCCGCCTTCGGCGTCGGGATGTTACCAAATAACGTGCTTTCGAAAACTGTGATAAAATTATTTCGTTAGTTATCAATGTCCTTGGGATATTATAGCTGAAAATGATCCAATCTACGCGAAGGAAACTTCAACACATGGCGTTATTGACAAATTCCGAGATTCATTTTTGATGTCAGTCAAGGATAACTGGATTTTTGAAGAAAAAAGCAGTATAATATGCTTAAGGTTTCTTACGCATTCATTACCGTTCAAATCGCTGATAACTATCACTAGATAGTATGGAAAATGCTAATGTACTAGGGATTAGTTTGAATATTCGAAAAACAAATTTGAATAAGTGAATGTAACAAAATATTTTTTGTGGTTACAATAATTACTAAAACTAGGTATAATTTGTAAAATATCAGTTTTTCGTATAGTATACCTTCAATAAAAAATGTAGTGAAATTTTGAAACATTTCATTCAACTGAAAAAATGCAGGGTGTTCCACTTGAAAAAGTTGACTTATCTCTGTTTGAAAATGGATGAAACTCGACCGGTTTTACCGAGCACCCTATACAGGGTGGGCCATCGAAAACTTGACATGGAGGTTTTGGGTACTGATCTTGCAAATCTTGAAAAACGCACAAACAGGTCAATTTTTATTTGGAGGGGGCCCCATTCACAGCGTCGTCACTTCAACCCCGGAGCAGACGGGTAAACCACACTTGGAACTTTAATAGGGAACTGGGAGCGAGTCGCACATCATTTGAAAGATCTTGGAATTTTCTAAACAACGGTATACAGTTTTTTTTTAATTTGGACGAACCATATTAAATTTAGAGTTGAACTTACTTACTTTATTCTCATGTTAGCATATGCTCAAAATGTGCACCTCCAGCTTCCATGCAATCATAGAGATTCTGCTGGAAACGTTCTCGAACATTGTGGAGCATTTCCGGAGTGATTTGGCGACATTCATTTGTTATTCATTGACGTAAATCTTCAAGTACAGTATAGGAGTAAGTACAGGAGTACTGTACTCCTGTACTCTGTACAGGAGTACAGTAAATTCTGCTTTTCAAATGACCCCATGAAAATAATTCTAACAGCGAAAGGTCTGGTGATGGTGGTGGCCGTTCGATAGTTCCCCGCCTCCCAATCCAGTGATGCCGAACAGGCAGAGTATAGTGTGGAGGAGTCCCATCGTGTTGGAATATTAACAGATCCTCCCGATACTTGTGATCCATTTTCAATAATATCAGTGAGAAGTATCTTCCAGAAGTTCCAAATACATTTGTCCGATTAAATTGCCTTCTGAAATAAATGGTCCAACAATACGGTCACCAAATTTTCAGCTCATACATTTAATTTTTGTGTACGTTAAGTATGACTTCATGAAAACTGTGAGGATTTGAATGAGCTCCATAGCGACAATTATGGCGATTAACTGTGCCGAAAAAAAAAAACATTCATCACTGAAGCAAATGTTGAAGACAAAATGTGGATTTTCCACCGCTCGTTCACTAACCAACTCCCAAAATTGCAAGCGTCGATCGAAATCATCTTCATTCAGTTCTGGCGTTGATTCAATCTTGTAAGGATGCATTTCGTGGGTTTTTAAAATACGTCGAATGCTAGTTCGTGACACCCCGGAAACAAATGCAACTTTTCTTGTGCTCAAAGTATGGTCAAGCTCAACATGGCCCAGAATTGCCTATTGTGTCGCCTCATTTGTTACTGGTGGTTCGATTTGCCATTTTATATTTGCTACAGATCCAGTTGCGCGAAATTTTGCAATTAAATTGAAAACATACTGTCGCGACACATTCTTCCCATGTTGTAGATTGAACATTTGTGAGCGGCTCTCACAGCACAACATCTATTTCCATAGTACAGTTCAATAAACTCAACCCTTTCTGCAATTGTGTGAACCATTGGTTTTTTAGCAACACTTTATGGCACTCACTACTAGTAATAATGTAGATATCACTTTTAACATAAAAATGAGAAATAGAAACAGCATTTTCAACCATTTCTCAATTGTAATAGTCCTCTTATCAGAGAAGAACTGAAAAATTAACAAAAAAGTAGCGTAACAAATAAATGAAAGAGTTCCAAATACATTTCAACTGAGCAGTGGCGTACAATAATTTGTTGCTATTAACAATATTGAAAAAGTTAATTATCGGAAAAAACTCTTTCGATTACGCCCAAATTTAAAAAATGTACACCATTGTTTAGAGAATTCCAAAATCTTTCAAGCGATATGGACTCGCCCCTATTTCCTATTAATTTTCCAAGGGCTCTTCACCCCTTTGCTCCAGGGTTGAGGTGACGACGTTGTAAATGAGGAAAAAAAACTGTCTCCCTCCCAATAAAAATTGACCTATCGGAGCATTTTTTCGAATTTGCAAGATCAGTACCCAACCTATATATTGTTTCCGAAAGTTGAGATTTCAAAAACTATCATATTGATGTTGATTTACTATTCCTGAACAAAATCCACTTAATTGCTGTAGACATGAAGGTGGTGAATAAAAAAATGATTGACTGCAAAATAGGTTTTTCTGGAAATTCGAAAACAAAAATTCCTTAGAGAAAATATTGAATCGAAGGACGTATTTATATACTGGGTGTTCTATTTGAAAAAATATAACTCTCTTGTCCACGCTTGGCTGAATTACCCAATATGCGAGAAAATAATTTTGAAAGATAGTATTTATCGATATGACTGCAAAAATAATTCCGCAGTTCAAAAAATTGTTTGCTCTGATATCAATAGACCGAAGGATTCTTGTTGAATCGCGCTGTATAATCTGATTGTTATTTGACCCACGATTGTTTTATCGTGAGTATGAATGCTCAATGCACACCAAAATTACAATAACTCTTGTGAAAAGATAGGATAAGAAAAATAAGTAGCTAGGTGTTCTGTAAACAAGACAAAATTTAATTCTAACTGTACTGTTACAAGGTTTGAAACGTAATAAATTTTACACAAATGCAATATTCCACAACGGTAGGTATTTTAGAAAAGGGTTTTCAGATTGGTCTTTGGAGGTATAAACGAAGGTTTAGATTAACATAGGTGGGAGAGATCATAATAGCGGGTAATTCCCAAGATAAATGATACAAGGAATAATTAAGAAATCAAAAATGTACGGGTTGCTTGAGAAAAGATATTTGGGAATATTGAATTTTATGAGCATAAGTGAATTAATATCACTGGAGTTTTTTCCCAACAGCAAATCGTTATTTTTACACCTCAAGGTGTGAAAATAACGATTTGGTGTTGGGAAAAAATCCAGTAATATTCCCTACTACACCAAAGGTTCCAAACAGTATATCACAAGTGTATAAGTGGATTAGAAAGACCCGTAAATTTGAGATCAACTGGAAAACCCCGATTATGAATAATGAAAAATTAAACAACTCAAACGATATTAGTTAACAATACATAAAATAAAAATAATGCCATAAAACATTCTGTTTTGTTGTACAAATTTTAGAGCTGGCAAATCTAGACTGAATACTAAAAATTAAGATTAACTTGAAAAACATATGATTTCGATAGTGAGATTTTGAGACCGAACAGATTGAATCTGAGATCCCTCAAAAATAATAGCGTGCAGGAAATGACAGTAAATAGGAAATTTTGGACACTATGTTTCTCCACGACGAGGAATTTTTATATTGTTATTCCTTCTGTTTGACACAACAATGTCGAGAGTATGTCAGAAAGAATATATTTATTCAAAATATTATTTTGTTACTTTCAGTTTGGTCTACATCAATTGATGTCAGATTCCTATATACATTTTACCAGATTATAAAACATGTTTGTATCAATGAAACACTCTTTAGTTCCAATGTGTTACATTCACTGTTTGAGTTTTTTTATTTTTTCAGTCTCCTCCATTTCAATACGAAAATCGAAGTGAAACAAGATTTCACTTGTATCCTGAAAATTTTTTCATTATATCACATAACGAATAATAATTATGGTTTGAGGAAACAATCCAACTGGGTTTCAAGTTCAGTACAAAATGAATTAATGAAAGTCATGAATTACACAATTTTCATGATATATGTAACGAAATACATGTAATGCGTGTATTTTATCCATATTTTACACCCGCTAACAAAACGACCTTGCTAATAAACGTCGCTACAAAAATAGTTAATGACACTGAATTCATTTTTTAATTACCATTTTCACGGAGCCACGACGCCATTGTTATTAAAATGAATTAGTGAATATACGACTGCGTTAATGCTTACCAAAAACTGAAACACGGAGGATGACAATGCTAATGTGATTATGTTAATGAGTAAACCGCGGATTTGTAGGATTAGCAAGAGGATTATGCGGGAAATTATCCTTCATTGTGGAATATGAGCAACATCTTCACTTTTAATAGCCAAACGCGTGCCTTTGTGAAATTTTGTATTTGAATCTCGAAATTTTCAAAAAAGGTGAAAGAGTTTAGTTTCTGGAAAAAATCTTCCTGCATTTTTCCACTGTATCAACACATTAAGAATGGGGAACTTGCAAAAAAGCAAATGAGAAAATTGAATATTGCCACGATGGAGTTAACTTCTCAGATCGGGAGTCCGTGACAAAAATTTTGACCTCATATTTTACCGTCTGCCTTTTTCAGAGGATATTTACAGCCACAAGCAACAGTGTGATGCGATAAACGAATTTTTTGCCCATGTAACACATGCTCAAACATTAACCAAAATAAAAGCTTCTTTGAGCAACATTTTAGCATCTGCCATTCATGCAACCAGAAGGCTAGGTTACGCAACCCACAAAAAAATAATTGGCAGACGGTTACATGGTGTTCTGGCTAAAGCATGAATTTTTCGTTTACCAAAAAAAAGTTGACAAAAATCAATTTTTACCGTCTGCCAAGCACAGCGTAGACTAGCAGTAGCAGGAAATGAACGAATTTTCACAGGGCAGACGGTTTGCCGGTGTATCATTAATTTATAGGCATTAGTTGATTACCAATTTATCGTCTGCTTCTTGAATGTAATGAAGTTCCATAATTAATGTGTCATGCGACAACTATTGGCAGACAAATTGGCAATGTTCAACGTATAGGCAGACGCAAATAAAAAAATTGTGAACTTCCATCAACATTTCATCGTCTGCCATTGTTTCCTTGCAATATATATGATTTTTAAAAAGACAAATTGTCAATTGGCAGACGAATTTACCGTGTTTATACAACTGAAAAATATTTTTTCATTTCCAAAAAAAAAGTAATAACTTTGACCAACGTTTTACCGTCTTTCATTGTTTCCTTGCAATATATATATATATATATATATATATATATATATATATATATATATATATATATATATATATATATATATATATATATTTGACCGTGTTTATACAACTGAAAAATATGTTTTTATAGAAAAACAGTAACAACTTCGACCAACGTTTCACCATCTGCCATTGTTTCTTGCAATATACAGGGTCCTGCAACAGTGGCGCGGTGTTCCATATCTCTATATAGGAAGCAGATAGGAATCTAATTTTCTATAATATCACCTTATTGCTCGAGCTCGACAAAATAAAAATATTGGCGGTCACACAGGGTGTTCGATTTTTTCTGGGCGGATCCCAACTGTGTCTTTTTAAATGGCAACCTATATTTTTTATCGCTTTTTCGGTTTCTTCATAGAAAATAAAATAAACTTTATGTATATCTGCACTTCGAAAATATTGACGGTTTTCGAGATATCTAGCATGACAGGTTTTTTTTTCCAATATTCGTCACTCAGAATATTTGAAATTATAAAGTGGTGCCAAGTCCAGTTGAAATTTTTTTTTGGTCGAATATTCTACATTGATAACTCTCTCAAACGATATATCTGAAATCGATCTGTGATATACAAGGTATGAAAAACCGCTTGCCAAATATTGTAAATGAAAATTTGCAAAATCTTCCTTAGATTAAATAGAACACCCTGTATATTATTGATCCATAAGAAGCGCCAACGAAACCTCTACAAATTTCATTAAGTATTCCCTATGGCTAAGTTCAATAGTTTTTCTTAAATGAGCATTCCTTTCGAAAAATGGTCATTTTTTCAAAGCGAAATTCATTTGACGACTGATAAAAATATACGAAAGATATCTTGTTTCAATTTTGTACATTAGAAGGTGTCCAAACAAATATTTTTTAACGAAATAAATGTATGTACCTATCACTTTTTGCTAAATGGAAAATTATTTTTTCATTGGATGCAGAATTTCACTCATAAATCGTGCAATATCAAACCAAATAAGTTAAAAGAAAGAAACATTATAAATAACTATTTTTTTCATGTTATTATATTCATTCAGAGCTTGAGTTCTAGATATTCAAATTTGTCAACTGGCAAATTACAAAACTACAAAAGGGAGAGTTTAATTAAGGTTGATAATGAAACTTTTATAAAATATGTTCAACATGTCTTCCATTTTCTTGAACGCAGAGCTGAAGTCTATGTTTGAAAGACTGTTCTACCCTGCGCAAGACAGCTGGTGTAATGCTGCGAAAAGCATTCGTTATTCTAAGTCGCATATTTTCGGGAGAAGTTGGTGGCTCAACGTAAACCATATTTTTTATGTATCCCCATAAGAAAAAAATCTAGTTTCGTCAAATCTGGTGATCTAGCGGGCCACCGTACAGGCCCATTCCGTCCTATCCATTTATTGGGAATACTTCATTTAGATGATCTCTCACTTCTGCCGAATAGTGAGCAGGTGCACCATCATGTTGTAACCACATTCTATTGCGGAGGTCAAGAGAAATATCATCTAACAAACCTGGTAAATCATTTCGTAAGAAATTGAGATACATTGCACCATTCATATGTCCCTCAAAAAAGTATGGACCAATTACATATTCTCCAATGATGCCTCCCCAGACATTTATCGACCACCTATGTTGATAATCCACCTGTCTCAATAAGTGAGGATTTTCTGTCGCATAATAATGGTAATTATGTCGATTTACAAATCCATTTTTATGGAATGTCGATTCATCCGACCATAAAATATTATTGAAAAAATATTCGTTTCGACGAATTTTGTTCATGCCCAATTGCAAAATCTCACTCTTTTCTCGAAATCAGCATACAGTAGTTCTTGATGTAACTGAACGTGGTATGGATGCAAGCGATGTTTCTTCAATACTCGTTGCACTGATCTCTCACTTATATCCACTATTTCCCCAATTTGTCGTTGACTCCTACTAGGATCCTCTTCAACAGCAAGAAGAACTTGCAATTCATTATCTTCATTAGTAGCTGGCTTGATGCGCTCATGTTTGGAATAATTAATAGATCCAGTTTCAACGAATCGTCCCAAGACCTTTCGGAAAGATCTTTCATCTGGATGCCTTCTATCTGGATACCGTTGAGAATAAATTCTACTTGCCAATAAACAATTCCTGTCTGATTCACCTAATATGAAAATCATATCACTTTTTGATAACAACATTCTGATGAAATTATACCGACAGTTCAACTTCACGATTGACTAAAAATTTCAATATTCATTTGCAGCCAAATATTTTGTTCTGTCATTTGCCAGACTACTTGATTTTCAATAAATATTTCATTCGCTGAAAGGTTGTTTTAGACCGAAAGAATATGGCACAAATTCCGAGATTTTTGAAATTATTGTAACTATTCAAGAACGTCCATTTTGTGGTGTAATTCGCAACTTGTTTATCTAGCAACAGGTAATTTTAGGAATGGGCGATATTTTAAGGAAAGGGTATTTTTTGTATATTCTTATCAGTCGTCAAATGGATTTCGCTTTGAAAAAATGACCATTTTTCGAAAGAAATGCTCATTTAAGAAAAACTATTGAACTTAGCCATAGGGAATACTTAATGAAATTTGTAGAGGTTTCGTTGGCGCTTCTTATGGATCAATAATATACAGGGTGTTCCATTTAATATAAGGAAGATTTTGCAAATTTTCATTTACAATATTGGCAAGCGGTTTTTCATACCCTGTATATCACAGGTCGATTTCAGATATATCATTTGAGAGAGTTACCAATGTAGAATATTCGACCAAAAAAAATTTCAACTGGACTTGGCACCACTTTATAATTTCAAATATTCTGAGTGACGAATATTGGAAAAAAAAACCTGTCATGCTAGATATTTCGAAAACCGTCAATATTTTCGAAGTGCAGATATACATAAAGTTTATTTTATTTTCTATGAAGAAACCGAAAAAGCGATAAAAAATATAGGTTGCCATTAAAAAAAACACAGTTGGGATCCGCCCAGAAAAAATCGAACACCCTGTGTGACCGCCAATATTTTTATTTTGTCGAGCTCGAGCAATAAGGTAATATTATAGAAAATTAGATTCCTATCTGCTTCCTATATAGAGATATGGAACCCGCGCCACTGTTGCAGGACCCTGTATATGACTATAAAGTGGACTAATTGTCAATTGGCAGACGAATTGACCGTGTTCATACAACTGAAAAATATTTTTTAAATTTGCAAAAATAAGAAATAAATTTGACTAAGGTTTTACAGTCTGCCATTGTTTCCTTGTACTATATAATTATTGAATAGACACACTGTTAATTGGCAGACAAATAGACCGTGTTTAGACGAGAGTGGTAGACAATTTTCGATGACACAGGTGTCAATGTTACTTCCTAAGAGATTGTTATCAATTTCAGTGAAGAACCCCTTAAAACTTTCTTCATTTTTTCAATAATTGTTTTGATGAAGTGGGAATAAATAATGATAAATTTACGATATTTAGAAAAACATAAACAATATTTTTATTCCCATATCGACATATTAATTGAATAACTTTCATCTGTTTGAATAGTTTCTTGAGAAATATTCAAATAAACGGTAACGTCGCTTGTTATGCTGCCTTCTGAGTCATCATCATCATCATGATCAGCAATATTTTCGTTTCCCAAATCCGCAACTTCCTTAGTATTGAGCTGACCAAGTTCAGTAGGATCTACAACAGAAAATACGGTAGCAATCTAATAATCAATGTTCGTGATACAGTTTAGGATGTGAAAAAAATTAAAAATTATTTAAACCATACGTGAACATATGCTGCTACATTTATTTAGCTTCGATTCGTTACGTAAGGTGGCATTTTCGATAAATTCATGCAAGAATTTCATTTCATTGAGTTTTCAGAATTTCTTAAATACTGACGTAACTGTAGATGTTAATATAATTTTCTTGAATGTTTTCCGGCTTATCAGGTCTTTCGAACCAGTTGAATGTATACTGTCCATTATCATTATGACACCACTTATGATTCAATGGATGCAACAGATAAAATTTTTTCAAAAGAATTGATCCACATGTTTGACATATATATATATATATATATATATATATATATATATATAATATATATATATAATATATATTATATATATATATATATACAGGGTGTCCTGGACTTCCTCTTTTCCTCTCGGGAATGTATAGATGGGGTCAAAATATCACCAGTACTTCATATAACTTTTTTTCCTAAAATCCTTCGTTACCAAGTAACGGGCCCTCGAAGTTACAAAATGAAAAATGTTTTTCTTTGATAACTTTTCAAGTGAATATTCAAAATCATCCAAATTTTGGTAATTGACTAAACAAATGAATTCCTTTGATGAGCTTTCATGCAGGAGTCAGTTGTTTTGCTACAAAGTCAGGAACGGACTACCCCCGATGGTCCACACCCCAAAACTTTGAAATGACAGATATTTTTCAATATTTTTCAACAAATTAAGGTTACTTGGACAATTTTATGAATAAAAGTACTCGTGTGGAAAGTCGATCGGAGCAACGAGTCTTGATAAAAATGTAGTTTCACTCGACGACATCAAACCCGCTCGTCCACCATTATTTGAAATAAATAATTATCAAAGAAGAAATAATAATGATAACGTTAATTCAACAACATTTATCCTGAGATGTCTACCATTATTCGAAAATATTAGTTTTTTAAGGAAAATGGAAATGATAGGTAAAATGTTCATAACGAATTTTTATAATGCAAACACGTTTAACTAACGAAACTCAAGAGCCTCAAGAGCAAACAGAAATGAAAAATCCGCTACAGAAATTGCTCGATATGACCACCTTCTCTCTCTATACATTTTCTTAGTCTGCGAAGACACCCTCTCTGTACTTGCAATAGCATTCCAGGGTCGTTTCGTATGGCTTCACAATGTAATGTTATTCTATTCAACAATGCATCTCTTGTGTGAATAGGTGTAGCGTAAACGAATGGTCCTATAAGATGGTTTCCTATGATACCAGCCCAAACATTCACGTTGAATTTCCGTTGGTGTTTGGTTTGCAATATCCCATGGGGATTTTCTTCGGCCCATATATGGAGATTATGAGAGTGATAACTCCATCTCTACTGAAACCTGCTTCATCAGTGAATAAAACTCGATTAATAAAAGTCATATCCTCTCTTTGCCTATCCATGAACCAATTGGCATATTCCAGTCGTGCTAGAAAATCTTGAGGTGTCATGGCATGTACCTTCTGGATGTGAAATGGGTGAAGCAGTTGTTTCCTAATATTCTATGAATAGTGGACTTGGATGTATGGAACTGTTCTGATAGATTTCTGATGCTCATTGAAGGATCATCAGCGACGGCTTCCAAAATATTTTCCTCCAATACAACGGTACGTACAGTCCTAGGAGCACCCTCACCACCTCGTTTTGGCAAAACTGTACCTACAATAATATCGAAATAAAACAACGTGCTCAAATTAATTATCAATTATTACTACCTGTCTCCCTCAAGCTGCGATCGACACGCTCGAATGTTTCTCTTGACGGTACCGTTCGATTGGGAAAATGCTCGGAATACAGACGACGAGCTTCTGTAGCATTACAAAATGCTCGTCCATAAAATACATGCATACCTGCATATTCATTGAATGTAAACTGTTCGGCCATATCAAAAAATTCAAAATATCCTATAGAATATTGACAATACAATGATAGTCATATGACAACGCACCACTCAACAAAACAAATCGCATTCCATTTCTCATTTTTTATCAAAACTTTCTAGAAGGTTTTTTTGTCAACATCTGTGAAAGAAATGGAACATAATTATTCCCTGGATATTTTTCACCTGATCATGTGCAGCAGCCGTTTTTGTAGTTCATTCGTTTGCTTTTTATTAGTATAGTAAATATTTTTTCCGATGTGCGTTTTTTTCAGCTAAATTTAGATTCGTGTTAAGAATTTCTCCCATAAAATTATAATTATCAGTGAAACTCCTCAACAGTTTAGCTGTGAAGAAGAATTTGAAACATTCGAATGTGAGTTTCATGAGATTCAGATAACTGATCAACACGAAACGTGATTATTCCACACGTATTATGTACATACAAAATATGGAATGAATTCGATATTTCATAGTAAAGTAGCTTGTTAGTTTAAAAACACCACGAATCTACAGAACTTGATATTTCTTTTGAAAAAATATCTGCTATCACAATTGTGACTTAAACTTCCATATAGGTACTGTACTTTTTGTTTACGACTTCATTTTAGCATACTTTGTATTATTCCTGTTATAAATGTTGTTGAATTAACGTTATCATTATTATTTCTGCTTTGATAATTATTCATTTCAAATAATGGTGGACGAGGGTTTGATGTCGTCGAGTGAAACTACATTTTTATCAAGACTCGTTGCTCCGATCGACTTTCCACACGAGTACTTTTATTCATAAAATTGTCCAAGTAACCTTAATTTGTTGAAAAATATTGAAAAATATCTGTCATTTCAAAGTTTTGGGGTGTGGGACCATCGGGGGTAGTCCGTTCCTGACTTTGTAGCAAAACAACTGACTCCTGCATGAAAGCTCATCGACAGAATTCATTTGTTTAGTCAATTACCAAAATTTGGATGATTTTGAATATTCACTTGAAAAGTTATCAAAGAAAAACATTTTTCATTTTGTAACTTCGAGGGCCCGTAACTTGGTTACGAAGACTTTTAGGAAAAAAAGTTATATGAAGTACTGGTGATATTTTGACCCCATCTATACATTCCCGAGAGGAAAAGAGGAAGTCCAGGGACACCCTGTATATGTCAACTTGGCAAGTTGACTTGGGTGTCACACCAATAGGTGGTTCCACTTATGTTTCGCTTGCATTTACGCAGCTATTTTTATCAAGTACTTTCTTGGTTTTTTCTCATTTTGTCTTCAATCGAGGACCGCCTGCCCGGTACTGACGATGCCCAATAGGCTGAAACAGCTGTATACCGGTGGCTCTTAAATTGAAATCAATATGGGAATGATCAAAGAGTACTTATTTATTTATTTTTTGATTTTCATGGAATTATTTTCCAGCAGCTTGACTGCATTAACCTTTCTAGATTTTATATATATATATATATATATATATACAAATCAAAAAATAAATAATTAATGGACATAACACTCCAAAAAGGGGGGGCAAACCGCGGACACGTGTTTCTGGCTATTGGCCTCATCAGCGCGGTGCAGCCAAGCGTAAAGATGGACAACACTTGTTTGCCGAAAGCAGGAAACAACACATATGCACGGAGTCAACAACAGGAGCCAACCGCACATTTGTGGTTCCAGTTAGAAGACCTAGAATTCCCAGGCTACATCTAACATGACCACGTAGGCAGCTATAGCTACCTGCGTGACATCCGGGTCCAGGATATAAATATAGACAAAGAAGATTTTATCGAGTGTGTATGATATACAAATCAAAAAATAAATAATTAATGGACATAACACTCCAAAAAGGGGGGGCAAACCGCGGACACGTGTTTCTGGCTATTGGCCTCATCAGCGCGGTGCAGCCAAGCGTAAAGATGGACAACACTTGTTTGCCGAAAGCAGGAAACAACACATATGCACGGAGTCAACAACAGGAGCCAACCGCACATTTGTGGTTCCAGTTAGAAGACCTAGAATTCCCAGGCTACATCTAACATGACCACGTAGGCAGCTATAGCTACCTGCGTGACATCCGGGTCCAGGATATAAATATAGACAAAGAAGATTTTATCGAGTGTGTATGATATACAAATCAAAAAATAAATAATTAATGGACATAACACTCCAAAAAGGGGGGGCAAACCGCGGACACGTGTTTCTGGCTATTGGCCTCATCAGCGCGGTGCAGCCAAGCGTAAAGATGGACAACACTTGTTTGCCGAAAGCAGGAAACAACACATATGCACGGAGTCAACAACAGGAGCCAACCGCACATTTGTGGTTCCAGTTAGAAGACCTAGAATTCCCAGGCTACATCTAACATGACCACGTAGGCAGCTATAGCTACCTGCGTGACATCCGGGTCCAGGATATAAATATAGACAAAGAAGATTTTATCGAGTGTGTATGATATACAAATCAAAAAATAAATAATTAATGGACATAACACTCAAAAAGGGGGGGCAAACCGCGGACACGTGTTTCTGGCTATTGGCCTCATCAGCGCGGTGCAGCCAAGCGTAAAGATGGACAACACTTGTTTGCCGAAAGCAGGAAACAACACATATGCACGGAGTCAACAACAGGAGCCAACCGCACATTTGTGGTTCCAGTTAGAAGACCTAGAATTCCCAGGCTACATCTAACATGACCACGTAGGCAGCTATAGCTACCTGCGTGACATCCGGGTCCAGGATATAAATATAGACAAAGAAGATTTTATCGAGTGTGTATGATATACAAATCAAAAAATAAATAATTAATGGACATAACACTCCAAAAGGGGGGGCAAACCGCGGACACGTGTTTCTGGCTATTGGCCTCATCAGCGCGGTGCAGCCAAGCGTAAAGATGGACAACACTTGTTTGCCGAAAGCAGGAAACAACACATATGCACGGAGTCAACAACAGGAGCCAACCGCACATTTGTGGTTCC